>NW_024884711.1:33594802-33865856 GCF_019232065.1 Centrocercus urophasianus
ACATAGCAATGTGTGAACATAGCAGTGTGTGCACATAGCAGTGTGTGAACATAGCAGTGTTTGCACATAGCAGTGTGAACATAGCAGTGTGTGCACAGCAGTGTGTGCACATAGCAGTGTGAACACAGCACTGTGTGCACATACCAGTGTGTGAACATAGCAGTGTGCACATAGCAGTGTGAACATAGCAGTGTGTGCACAGCAGTGTGTGCGCATAGCAGTGTGTGCACATAGCAGTGTGTGCACATAGCAGTGTGTGCGCATAGCAGTGTGTGAACACAGCAGTGTGTGCACATAGCAGTGTGTGCACATAGCAGTGTGTGAACATAGCAGTGTGTGAACATAGCAGTGTGTGCGCATAGCAGTGTGTGAACATAGCAGTGTGTGAACATAGCAGTGTGTGAACATAGCAGTGTTTGCACATAGCAGTGTGTGCACATAGCAGTGTGTGAACATAGCAGTGTGTGAACAGAGCAGTGTGTGTTGTTTAGAGAAGGCCGTTTCCAAGTCATGCTGCCATCACAACAGCCATAGGAACTTTGAACGTAGAATCGCCAAGGTTGGAAAAGTCCTCCGGTCCAACTGCACACCCACCACCAATATTTCCCTGCTAAACCATGTCCCGTAGTGTAGCACCTGTATGTTAAACCAGTTGTAGATGTGCTGTGGTGAGCACGAGTGGTTGATAGCACTGAATCCATCAAACTTCTGGTGCTCACCGTACACATTCAGGCGGCTCTCATTGGAGCTTTCAGGCTCATTTTATCAGAATATGTGTGTAACAAGGTGATATTACAGCTCATTGATTCATTTTTACTTTCCCTCAGTTATGCCGAGTGTAAACATAGCATTCTCATTGGCTTGTATTACTATAGAATTAAAGAATAATCGTAGCAGTTCAAACCAGACCTCAACCTACCAGAAAATTCATACTTTGGACTAACATGGTTTCTGTGACAAGCTTTTGTTCATAACACTGTGATGTAAGGGCAAAGTGTCAATATTGTCTTTGAATATTTGATTGATTTGGCTGACCAGACACTTACAGCCATTTAAACACTGTTTTGTGTATTTAATTATATCATACATGATGTCATTTTTCACTGCTGACACCTTTGACATTTAATTTATTTCAGCCAATAATTGCTAAACAATAATTAAGCTTTTACTACTGTAACTGCTTGTCATGATCCTTGTATCCTGCCAAACAGGTGACAGCAGGAGCAGCAAAGTTTATGTTTCATGTATTTATTTGCTTTCAGATATTCAGATTTATTTGCTTTCAGCTTAAACATCAGTAATTTTGCAGAGTTTCTGTGTCCAAAGGAAGGACTGGGACCAAAGCATCACATTAAAGCATCTCTGCACTCCCTTACAGAGATTAGAGTAGTAGAATGGATTAACTGTGTTAGAAATCACAACATATATGGGGAGAATATTTTATGTATATATATATGAAATACATTACATATATCTTATAGACGTATATATATCAAATATAAATTTTTATATTTATGCAGTGAGGTTTCTAAAATGTCTGGAAGAGCTTCATATACAGTAACTGTGGTATCTTTTAGACATCTCTGCTTTTATACTGGCAACTCTCTCATATGAGTGGTATCTCCAAATTTTTTTCTAAATAGTTATAGGGCACAGATGATCTTTTTCCCGAGCATTATTAGGTTTTCTGTGCATGGCGCACAGTGGAGCACTGGCTGTTGTTTGTTAGTTCATGTTGAAGGTTTGATTTTTCACTATTCTGAGCCTATGGAGCCCTTCAGCAGCTTCCCCATAGAAACGACGTGCTACCTGGAGTGTGGCATGGACTAAATACTTGTTTGTGGCTGGAGTGCACCCGGTGGGCTCCTGAAGCACATTTTCAAGTGCGTGTTTTGTCTGAAAGGCGACGGGCTCATCTTTTCCAGGTGTGCTCCACAATGCAAAGCAGAGCGCAGTAAGTGGGAACAACTGGGAGATTTGCTTTGAAGGTGGGTTCCTGATCCAAACTAAGTATCGTTGATGCACCAAAGTATTCAGGCTTGGACCTACACATCACAGTGCTTTCAGATCCTCCATTTAAGGATCACAACAGCATGTTTCCAAACCTCAGCTTGCGATAACTTCATCAGAGCCCTGATGAAGCGAGTTCTTTCCCTGTCTTCCCACAGTCCTCCCAGTCCCCAGCTGGCATTCCTCTCCCCCACTGCAGAAAATAGAAAGAAAATAGTGTATTTGTGAGCACTTCTCTGGCCTGGCTGTCAGTGGAAAACAAACATAGACTCTGCAGACCAAGCTAATTCATAGATGAAATGAAACATTACAGAAAGCGAGAGAGGAAAAGAGAAAAGAGACAGGAAATCTTTTAAAAAGTCAACAAAAAGGAAATACTTGAATATAGTCTTGATTCAGCAAATCCCTTTGGTTTCACACTCAACATCACGGCAAAGGCAGCAGCACCTGGGCCCCGTGTAGGCAGAAGGTGGCCGGGAAGTGACTCACTGTCACAGGAATAGTGAGAGGAAGTCTCAGAACATGGGTGTGGGGGTTTCTGCAGGGAAAAGAAGGTCTCTCAGCTCACACAAGGTTACAAAACTCCATATGTGCAGCAGGGCCAGCTCTGGGTATTTTCAAGCTAGTATTTTCAAGAAGCAGTGCTACGAACATCCAACCGGCAGTAACGTTCTAACAGCAGCTGAGAAAGTAGGAAGGGAAAAGGCTGCTTTAAGACAAGCGATCAGAAACCTATTGAATTTATAATTTTACCAACTTTTGCAAAGCCCAGAGCAGACCTGACCACTGGGTGGGTCTTCTGCAGTGAGACACAGAGTCAGGCAGACACCAATGGGTGCCCAGGGCAGGAGTGGCTCGAGCTGACAGTCGCAAACTTTTCAGCAGATGTGGACCAATTTCTGCTTCCAGGTGGGAGTCAGACAAAACTCTGTGGCTTTTTCTGTTTCTCTGAAAATCCTGCAACGAAGCCTAGCTCAGCAGTTTGAGAGAAACTTGGCTCCGTCCCTGTGAATTTAATAGAGAACAAATCCATGCAAACCCAAACTTCACAGAGCAGCCTTAAGAACTCCTGATGCTAGGACTGCTGAAATTAATTTAGTGTCCCAGCTTATTTCCCGAGTATAAGTGTACAGTTTCTGTTGGTCAGCTCTCATGAAGTCAGTAGGAGTTTTGAAGCATGTTCCATTGCTACTTTCCATTATCCATGGGTGTTTCTCCACTGGCAGATAAGCTGCATCCCCAGCCCGAGCCAGCTGAGCCAGCTCCGTGCAGCTCTGCTGGGCCAGGGCTCTCAGCTCAGACCTGACACATGGCTCTGGGGAACCACAGGCCGGCTGCTCCATCAGCTGTGAGGCCAGAAGAAATTCCAGAAGACTGGGAAGGGGAAAAGGAGGACGGCAGATAGCAATAACCAAGCTGTGTGCAAAGTGTATTTCTAAGCCTTAGAAAAGCAGTTAGATGTGAGATGTGCACATGAGAATTCACTCTTCACTCAATTCAGTATTGGTTGTGTTTATTTTTAAACTGGAAGAAAAGGATAAAATGCAGAAAACATCTGTTGCCCAAATACCCAAAGTTGATCCTGAACAGCTCTAATATATACAGTTCTGGCTTGATAAAGGACACCACGTGCACTGCGTATATACATTTGTACATACACAGCACATGTTGTATGGCAGGTTATCTGGGGGATGGAGTCTTGGAGCCCTGTCAGGTCAAGGCGGGATGCAACTACAAAATTTTTTTGGAGCAATTGAAAGAAGAGATCTTATTGATAAGTAATCCAAAGGAAAGGGTGTTAACAAATACTTGGAGTATGTGCAGGCAAGGATAAAAAGATAGTAAGCATGGAAAAAAGAGAAGCTCAAACCGAGGACGTAAAATAGGTCCCTTTACTTAAATCTTTCTACTTCCAAGCAATGAATCTGTGTTTGTGGAGCTCTGCACCTCTTAGTCTCCTGTCCCCTCACTTTCCGTGAGTTTATGTGGTGAAGGAACTGTCTCTATCCATACAGCACATATGTAACTTTCATGAGTGGCACAAACAGCCTTACTCCTGTCCCTCAACAACAGCACTATAATACTTTCTTCCTTCTGGACTTCTGTGTGCCACAGGATTTCCCAAATACGCATAACTGCTCTGAAAATATCAACCCACTGCTAGCAAATGTTCAAATGGGACAGGCACCCAGAAATGCCTGGGCTAACACATCCTGGCTTCTGTTGTATTTTACTGAGCATACAGAAGCATTGTGTTGTTCCTCATTGAATTCAGAGCTGAATTGCCAGGTCTGCATTGAGGTTCGTTTTAAGTCCAGATCTGGCACTTCTGTATCTCAGTGATGTACAGCTGCTGACACCAGTGCCTTCTCAAACCAAACTGTGTGCTAAAAGAGAAATACACCAGTGAGTGCAGCTCTCCTTCCAGCACTGTGCAAGTTCACCCCGCAGGGCTGGCACGAAGCAGATTGGGATGTGCCTCGCAGGCAGTCACACACGGGCAGGGGCTCTGTCTGGCCATAGCTTTGCTCTACAAAGCTGCAGGCGGCTTCAGTAGCAATTCTGAAATTGCCTGTGAGGAACCAGCTTGCGGTTCTGGTCAAACACACCCAGGTCTCCAGACACTGAAGGCAGCCTGGGATTCTTTAGCCACATCACCGGCAGCTCCTGGGGGCATGTTTTGCAAAGCACTGTTGAGCTACAGCAGTCTTCTACCTCCCGTGCAGGCATGGAGAGATGCAGAAACCTAAGAACATGGGTGAGCCAAAGGTGTCCCCAGATCACAGCATTGAAAGACCATCCTGACAAAACTACACCAAACTGAATGAACACATGAGAGAAAGTTGTAACCCTTTGGTTACCCCATGTGCATGACAGATGGCAGGTTTTTTAACAGAAATACTTCTGTTAAAGGGTAAAAAAACTTCTGTTAAAGACCCTTCACTAAGGGTCAAGGAATCCGCTCCTCCCAAACAAGGCTCTCCTTAATATGTGGCTCCCTAAGTACCAAGGCCATGAGGCAGCACAAGTAACCATCAGCTCGAGTTGTGTGGGATGAGAGGAGAAGGAGCCTCAGACAGACGCTGTCGGAGATCTGGCAGGGCATCCTGTCAAGCAGAGTGAAAATTTCAGACATCAGCAGTTTGGTCTCAACCTACTGCTTTGCATGTGGGTTTTACTAACTCAAGCTTGTACAACAGATGCCACAAAACGTCCCCAGACACGTCTAAGAGACAACCTACAAGCAGCTCCCGCCTTCCTACACATTTTATGGGTTTAATCCATAATGCGAGAGTTTGATCGCAGTCATGTAAATGTTTGAACTAAATGCTTGATTTAGACCTGGCTCCCCATCATGTCTTATTTCTGCTTGGGTTTGTTGGGAATACAAACCTTCCGACTGTGGATGTGTCATCTATTTTGTTTCTGCTGACTTTGGCGTGTGAACGTATCCTGCTTGTAAAGATGACAAGGCCGGCCCCTGCTGCGGCCAGCTGGATGTGTCTCATAAGTGACTACCTCCTGTTGAAGTAAATTGTTTTTTTCTTCAACAGAAGCCAGGAGACTTCTGCAATAAATGGCCCAAGATGTTGGAATGCCCAAAATCTCTAAGAAAACAGGTTGTCAAGGCATTACATATCGAGTTCGGGGAGTGGTGGCCCACAGAACTAGTCCTCCAAAATTTCGTTTCTGGAACGGGGGCTAACATGGCTACTGTAATGGGGATCAGGACCAGAGCTCCCTGTGCCTTAATCTCCCTGAGCTGAAAGCAGTATAGTCATCCACCAAATCCACCCAAAACAAATATTCTCACATTGTCTCCTCTTAAAACTTTTATGCTGGTAATGAAATGCAAATGGCCCCAGGAGTAATGGCCTAGATGAGGGGCAGATGGTTGAACCCATGTGCATATTGCTCTCTTCAATTTGTTGCACAATGGCTACGTTACCAGTTAGAGGAGCTCAAGGAAGGCCTGAAAGTGCAAAGGATCCAGATGAAATTTTACTTACCACATATTTGAGTAATTATCTCTATAGTGACATGATTCACTTTTCATTCTTGGTAAATTCCTCCACAGTGTACTCCTAGGAGTCCACTGTCTGTTCCAAAAGCTTTTGCATCCTCTCTTTAATGAGGATCAGATGCATCCTTTTAATTTGGACCAGCTTATTCAAGTTTGGACTGCTGTGTCACAACTCTTAGAAATATATTCTACACTCATTTGAGAAAAAAATTGACACAATCCGAAAAGTGAACGGGGCCCATTGGAGCAGAGCCATATTGGTGCTATTCAACCTAAAAGCAACCAAACAGAACACTAAACATTTTATGTAAAGGGAGAAGGTATTTGCCAGTGTTGCATATGTTTCAACATGTGTGCGTACCCTGAATTAATCCCACCACATCCTAATCTGAGCTGGATCCCAGCTTCTCTCTCTTTTCCTCTCCCTGGAGTGGAGGAAGTCAATCCTATGGACCGTGGTCCAGGAAGCCCAGATGTGTCTGAAAACAAGCCTTGCTTGACATTTTGCCTCTAAATTTCCCTTCTGCATTGGAGACCCGCTGTGAATACAGACATATGTTTTTAAAGAGACACAGTTTTGTCTTGCTGATCACAATGTAATTAGAAAGCTATTTGGCACATACAGGAACTTCTGTACTAATTTGGCGCTATCCCATCCTGCTACTGGCAGCATTGGTTTTGCTCCCCGTTGGCGAGTCTCCTAGATGTCTCACAGCTCCTGGAAACATCAGCCATGCCTATTCAGGGAATAAGTCTGGCAGGATGCTGACACCTCATGCAGCACATGCGGCAGCAATGTGGCTGTGTGGTGTTGGCTCACCATCAGACTCCACCATGATATCTTCTGATGAGGTATAGCGTTGTAGAGACAGGTGCACAGTTTGCATTATGAAAGCCAGCGCATTTCCAATTGACTCAGCTTTACTACAGCGCTTTCTCCAAGTTATGCTTTAAAATGGGGTTCTGTTTCAATTCCTCGTTATGTTTTTGCTAAGGATCTTAATGGAGAAAGCCAGCACTTTCCCCTTAGTCCTTATTTGCTTTAATAGAAAAAGACTCATCCAGATCATGAATTACGATGTTTCAGACTTCAAGGGTCTCAGGCATCCTTGTTGATGGGTACAAGAGTTGCTCCAATATGGCAGTCTCCAACAGTCCCCTATCACTTAAACCAATAATGAGCAGTGCTGCTTCTGATGTGGAGGTCATTACCTTTACAGAAAGGAAAACTGAAAACCATTTTTGTGCTACTTTCATTTTCTTTTTTTGTTGTTGTTGTTGTTGTTTTTGTTTGGTTTTGTTTGTTTTTTGTTTTGAATCCAACAGATTTTCAAGTTTCTTTCAACAGGTATGAAAACAAACAATTTACTTCCTTCTATTAATAAAAACTTTGATTTTCACGCAGTATTACCACTACTGAAAAAGTCCACAGCCAATGCAGAGATGACATTCCTAATAAATGCATTTAGCTGCTTGTGCCTGCTGGCTTGGACTAAATCCAGTCCCTGGGCCAGGTCTGTGCTGCTTTGAAGGGAAAACATTTCTGCTCTCATCATTTGCAGTCACTGGAACATTCATAAATGAAGGCTACAGGTTTGTTCTACCCTACTTATTCACAATTCTCTTTATCTGCTTTAAGTGTGTTGCCTTTTAAATGCAAGCATACCATTTTCCTTGTTTTCTGGGACAGACAGAACAGGAACATCTGACTTGCAAAGATGTTGATCCTCTGTTCTCATGAAAATGTGGGAGGAATTAGGTCCTTCCTGCAGATTTGACTGCCTTCTCCAGAACCTAAGCTTTCATTTAAAAAGCTAATGAAGTGCTTAGCTCTTCTGGTTGCAAAGATAACCATGCATCAGTTTGCGTTTTGTGGAGGTTATCTTACAGAGAAGCTGTAACAAAACCACAGAGTTATGAGCTTCTTCTATTCATCTTAAAAGCTGTAAAACGATGTGTCAGGGATGCTGGTGCACCACAGACCTGGAGGCAGAGAAGGGCTTTGCTGGGGAGAGGCTATCTGAGACATCGGTCTGCATGGTTCTGCGGCTTGGGGCTCCTCTCCTCGCTCCCCACTGGCACCACTTCCCTCAGCTTCGTCCCCCAGCCCATCCCCACAGGGCTCCTTCATGGCTGACACCACTTCGCTTTCCCACATGGATTTATGAATCTAGACCAAAATATGACAGTATTTAGTAAACATGAGAGGCAATGACCCTGGTGGGAAAATGACAGAGAGGGGAAACGTTGGCAGAAACAATTGGAAATATCCTGGGAAGGAGAAGCAGGGCCAATGGTAATGAAGAATCTGAGTGCTCACACACCCCTCATGCCCACTCAGGTCTTTCTAGGCTTCCAGCTCCCAGTGCACTGCCAGAGGGACTGGATGCAAGTGACCAACTGCATCATCTTCATCCCATCTACTCACTAGGGAAAGGTGAATAATTCAGATGTTCTTTTGTCAAGTTCACATTTTACAAGCAGTATCTGAACTTGCAGTGAATGAGGAGCCATCCCTGTGTGCACGTGTGGCTACACGTGCTGTCACCTCTGCACCAGGGCAATGCATTCCCATCTTCTTCTTAACACATCCGCACTTCACTGTCCCAGGCACATGTTGTGTACTGCTGCTCAGTATCTTCACTGAGCTGCTCACAATAATGCTCGGCTCTCTCCCCCAGAGATTACAGTTAATTCAGAAGCCATCAGTGTGTCAGAGTAGTTTAAATTATTTCTTCAAACACATTACCTTTTATTTCAAGTTCATCTGCCATCCTGTTAGGACAATCACTGGTGGTATTAGAGTTGTCTCATGTTTCAAGCAATCCTTTGGAGCTTTTCCTTTTTTGAGCGAGCTTTTGTCAGCAACACAGTCTGACATTTCACTGTTCATTTAATTCTTAGCAGCGCTTAAGCAAATTCACCGGAACGACCATCACAGTCTTGAGACGTAAGAAATAATTCTGAAAATCTCTAAAGAACCAAACACGAATGTGTTTTCCTTATCTGGAACTCTGCATTCGCCTCCTCTTTGTTGCAAACAGATCCTCAGAGTAACTGAAGGAAGCTGCTGCAGTGTATGTAAAGCACAGCCAGCTGTGCAAGGATAGATACAGAGCAGTCCTTACAGACATCCTTAGGGCACTTCGCTCCTAATGTTTTTCAACCTCAGGCTGCAGACATTTATTCCCCCTGCCAGCTTGTCTCCTCAGCAGTTGTTAATCCAGGACAAGCCTTTACCTCACCTTCTTGTTACCAGACTTCTTTCACAGTCTCATGGGTAAAATCCTATTGAAAGCTTTTCAACACACTAAATAAATTATATTCATCATCTTGCCTTAAATGTACTTTCTTTTTTTTTTTAACTCAGAGAATTCTGGTTTAGAAAAGCGTAATTTACTGCTGTATCTGCCATCAAATGATAAAGATTCATTTGTTTTATGACTAATAATTTTCTCAATTTTCTATGAATGATTCAATAATTATCCTTAGCTCCTCTTTTACATATGGGCTTGCACTGGTGCCTCAGCTTCTACTTCCTGTGAAGCAAAGTTCTCCCAGCTTTTTGATCCCAGGCTGCTTTCAGATATTACAGCAACCTGGTCAGCTCTTGGAATTGACTGCTGTGGGGAAAGACACATACATTGAAATGAGGTCTTCCAGTTTTTTTAAATAAGAGATCAGTGACGGATGACTATTACACTCCAAACGTTGGCCACAGCTTTAACAAATCTTGTTACAGCGATTCACTGGGCGTAATGCACCAGCTACTGTGGCACAGTTGTTTTGGTAAATGGCTTTATGGGGAACATTACTGCAAACTGAGGGAAACAAAAGCTCTGTGGGAACCTGAGCGGTACTCAGCAGAGCGCTGTACTTCGATATGAGGACTGTTATTAACCCAGTTACAGAAGCGATTACTTGAATAATGAATGAGCTATTACTGCGTGCTGTAGGCTGTGAGATTTGAAAAGAGGAGTTGAAAGTGTTCACGCAGAGCAGTGAAGGAAAAATGAGGAAGGAAAAAGGAAGTCTGGTGTTTTCTTTGTCAAACACTGAACTTGTCTTTCAGGTTTGCTTTGGGAAGGTACTGAGCGATCTTCTCCTTAAAGACTATAAGGAAAATTAGTGCATGTGGGAAAGTGCACCATCAGCGACTGGAATATGGTTAGCCATAAAACATGAAATTCCTGAATTTTTCTGTGCAGAAATGGGCCGTTTTCCCACTCCCTCACTTTTACTCCACATGGCACAATGTTTTATCCAGCCTAGGAGTGCCACAGCTGGGCTGTGCCAAAGCACCCACTTGGCAGCCCTCAACTCCTGCTGGGGTCTGAGTCCCCACTGCCTAAGAGGTGCCCAGCAGCGCCAAAGTACCAGAAACTCAGTGACTGCAGTGCCCTGCTGACTCTGGGCAGAGCAAGGGACACAAAGGAGCTGCAACTATCCTGAGTCATATCCCATCACTTCTGGTCGCCCCTTCCTCTCGTGATTCTTGCCTTTCTGGAGTGTCAAAGTAAATTATATTGTGATTTCTCCCTTCCTTGCCCACGTACTAATAAGGTATCCCATTCACTTCCCAGCAGGTTCATTGGACATCTTGATGGCAGCCGTTGGCAACAGACTGAAAAAACAAACAAACAAACAAACAAAAAAAAAATCACTTTTTTTTCCCTTTGTATTTCTAGGCATACTAGAAAAAAAAAAAAAAAAGAAAAAAAAAAGTAAATCCTGCAATAATTCCAATAATTCCATGCTGTATTTTTAACCTAAGATTGTTTGTTTCTTCTTGTGGGTTCATGCAAGAAGGATTTCCATTTTCCAAAGATGTCTGCTTGGCCCCAGCAGCCATCTGTTGGGCAGTACGGCAGAGGGAGCCACAGGGACCCAGCCCTGCTCTGTGTGTGTGTTCTTCACCAAACACAGTGTCTGCTCCCCTTGCAGGGGGAATCACCCTCCCACGTCCCAGCACCAACCAGCTTCATATCTGTCCTCTCATAGCTCATCCCTGTGATGAGGCTGAGATAAACGCTCACCAAACAGGATGTTCTACAGAGCAACCTAGATCAGATCAGATGTGCTGCAGGAAGCAGAGGGGCTGCACCACACATCACTGGGAAGACCTCATTGCTTTGAAACTTCTGGCTTCAGCACACATTTTTATTGGGTTCACTTGCCCTTTTCCCCTGTCTTGACTCATTTTTCCGCCTAGAAAATAATCCCAAGTTTATACACTGACACAAAAGTCATTGAAAGTAAGACTAGATTAATTTTTGTAGTGCAGTCATTCCAAGAAACAGCATAGCTAATATTGTGCCTGAGGGTAGAACATACATGGACTGCTTTTGTATTTTAATGAAAAGTATATTCCACTGAGTATTAACACTAAACAACATTACCTAGAGATATGTTAATAATAGTTTTGTAGCTTACTGAAAGATTAAGGGTTGACAATTCCCAGAGAAGCACAGTATTCTATGTAAATTCTCCTAAACCCTAACAGCAGGACTGCAGAAGTGATCATTTATTTATCTCTAACATGTCAGCAGGGTATGGCCACTGAGACGAAACATCTCATTTTCAAGAACATCTTCGGGGATGATGGCAAATTACAGACACCCACAGCGATGCGCTCGGCGTTAAAGAATACAGTGTAAAATCGAATATGACAAGCAGAGGACCTGTTTTTGTTTCATTGCTTTTTCTTATAAACAGAACAATAAATTTGCTTAAAAGCTAGATAAATTGTGAAAGGATGTAATATTCTGTACTGTGATGTTCTGGTCCAATGGCTTAGAATAACTAAAGAATCGTATTTGGTTTTTATTCTAGAGAATTTAAGCTTCATCCCCTTTGCAGTTCTCAGACCGCATCAGTTATTGAACAAGAACTGATATTGTGCTAGATGAAGAAATAAGAACCCAATAAACAGCAAAACAGCTTTATGCAACTGGATTTGTTTCATTCTTGTCCTGGAGTTTCCTGCTGCTGCTTTATGTAAGACACTTTTGTGGGTTTTTGTTTTTCTCTTACATAAAGTAAGAGTTCTTTTTTTTTTTCCATTTCATCATCAACTTTTATTTGAGAATTTTTTTTTCAAATAAAAAATTCTCAAACCTTGCATCATGTCTCAGAAATAACCCCGGGACCAAAACATACCAATGACATCAAAGGTCCTCTTTTGCTGAAATAAAAACAAACACTTCAATAAAATCAGTCCTCCTCCCATCGAAGCAACAATAAACTGAGAATTTCCCCACTGGTAAATGTGCATCCAAAGTCCACAGAAGATACACAACAATTTAATGGCTCAGTGTAAGATTTTCCTTGCAAAGAATAGCATGGTCCATGTTCTTAATTCCTTTGGCAATACTGACTTTGTAGATGTCTATTTGCAAAAAAAGACAGACAAAGAAAGAAAGCAGGAATCACACAAAGATGCACAGCTCCCAGGTAGAGACTTAGTTATATATTGTAAAGGCTTTGGGCTCAGTCTCTCACCTTATCTGGATCAGTATGGATTCACTGAGTTCAGTACATCACACCATTGAGACTTCAGCTTTCCGTGCTTCACTGATGTCCCTGTACTGTGCAGCGGGTCACGGGTTAGACATACCTCAGTGTTTGGGTTATGGTGAGAACTGCCTAGTTCTCACTTTCTCTCATGCCCGAGCCTTCATTTCAAAGCAAAGGAGTGGCTGAGACTGAGTGTATGTGCCTGGAGTGTGGCAGGATCTCAGCAAGGCCTGATTCCTCCAGCAGGCACCTGCAGCAATCGCCTTGAAAATAAATCTGCATAGTGAAGGAAGAGAGGACAGATATGTAAAGAGAGAGGAACAGAGACAATCTCAGTACTTCCAAAGACTACCTGAGATTGAGCTTACAAAACTTGAAGCAAAAGCGTGAGCTGTTCTTCAGCAGCACAAAACAGAAATTAGAAACGAGGCTCTGTGGATCCAGAATTTGCCTTGGTTTCAAACGAGAGCAATGAGTTCAATCGTGAGAGCAGAAGACAGATGATGAGAACAAGTGCTGGAAATCATGGTGGAAACAAAACTTGAGTTCAGTGCACTTGATTCAGAGAAACTGGATGATCTCACCCCAGTGTTCTGAAAAATACTGGCACAGAAAAAAATGGCAAGCCGGCTGTTCCAGAAGGAAAACAAAGTGCTCAGATCTGGTCTAGACTCATTAGTCTGTCTCAGTGATATTCAGGGTTTAAAACTGATTCTGAAGGAAATGATAATTAAAGACATGAATGTGAAGGGAAAAGGTGATAAAAAAACAACACGAGTGATTTTAAGGTACCTTCTGCCAGGTTGTCTTTAATGAGACAACAAATTTACCTAACAAAGAAAACGTTTCCATCAAACTCTCTGTACTTCAGTAGGTTATACTGGTCTGGGTCATGTAGGAATCCTTTCTTTGAGATGGCAAATATAGGGTCAGTTGCAAAAGTGAAAGGTGAGTGAAAAGCTGGCTTAGAGATTGCAGTGTGGAAGGAAAAGGAAGCAATGAGTAATCCTGCAAGAAGTATGTGGCTGGAGGGATGTTACTAGGCAAGACTCCAAAGTCTTAATATTTTGTTAATGACCTTGTCAAAACCTTTAGACCTGTGCAGATAAATTAGGTAGTGACCTAATATTAGGGATCACATCATGAATACTGAGAAATAGCAGTGTACCATACAAAAAGACATAAATGACTCTTCGGGATGGAGTAAAGGAAAGGGATGAAATCCTGTAGTACCAAAAATGAGATCATGCACTTGGGAACACATTCCCCAGTTTTCAGTCAGACCCAGTGCTGGCTTCAAACACAGGGATTTGCACAGTCATGCCGACCTAACACAGGTAATTGTTATTGATAAGAGTGGGAAGGAGGCTCTAAAACAGACTTTAATTACAGTATATAAACCCCAGTCCTTTTTCCCATGTGGCAAAGCCAGCAGAGGGAACGAGGTACTCTGCTCCAGAGTGAATGGGCATCCTATAGCAGCACCACAAACACGTCCTGTGGATCACTGCTGCCAACACAGGACCAGCATGGCCACTGGAGACCCCTGTACTAGCAGACCTGCCACCAGCTGCTGACTGCCCAAACAGCACAGTCTGTCACCGTTCACAGGCTGGGCACCAGGCATGGTGGGGCCACAGGAGCCTCGATGGTGTCGGGACACAAGGGCTGCCTTACCACAAGTTTCTCGACAGTCCTGTTCAGGAACAGGGGGTTTGGAGCAGGTTCAGCAACAACAGATGGTCAGTCTCAAGGGATAGGCTTTGGAGCAGAGCTCTCCCAAGTCACTCTGTGAAAAATAGCAGTAGCTATTTTTCTCCTCTAAAGTGGATGTGGTTGGCACCTATTTGGTCAGTTTTCTTGTGCCACGGAGGGCATGGGCACAGATGACAGTTTGCAGGGCATTTTCTTCTTGAGGCTCAGCAAAGCCTCAAGAAGAAGCAATAGCCAAAACTCAGGAGGAAGCCAACTCTGAATTTGTTCCATTGACATATTGCTTCGCCACAGAGTAAGCAGTAGAATCCAGATCTAAGCATATGTGTTTGCAAAACAACAAGTGCATTTCCCAGAGCTAGAGATACTTTGCATAAACTGAACAGAGGCAGTTTGGGTTAACTTGGCTGATCCTCCACAGTGCCAGAATTTGAGTGCTCACGCAGTGAGGTAGAGGAAAAGGAGCAGGCTTTTAGCTTGCTGAGTAGCTGCTAAATAGCATTTGAAATAATCTTTGTAGACCATTTGCAATGATAAATCTGATTCTATAAGGATCTCTGAAGGACTTAAAAAATAAGAGCTGTCAATACCAAGTTATAGCAAAGAAAGTGAATAAACTATTAAAACATTAGTAATAAGTCGCAGAATAACCCACCCCAAAATCTCCACAGCCAGAAAAATAAATTTAGAGAATATTTTTCAGCTTTGAAGGAAAGAGTATCATAGCTTTATCCAATTTCTATGTTACGACCTCAAAACTAAAATTAAAATGGTGACTTTGCATTACTGCTGCAATGCCAGGTCTTGTCTGTACGAAATGAACAGAAGGAGTTTGTCAGAACAATGGGAATCCTGATGACATGGTACCAGCAAGGAGCTTACTAAAGACCCCACCACATCTATAATACATGGGTTGAAATCATGTTTTAAATTTATTGTTCAATTACAGCTTCAGGCTCTTGGAGTTCACTGCTGCCAAGAAATATATATGACATTAAATTATGGAATATTTTGTTAAATATTTTAATACATTTGAGTACTTATAACACTTGATTTAAGTATATTATTCAAAGAACAGAAAACATTGCTCTTTCCTAATTAAAAGTGTGAGTCAGCAAACCCAATCAAATGCTTACTCTGGTGCTGGAAGAAACTGAAGAGTGAGAAAAATCCTATTAGAAAGTCCCCTATTATCCTGGCAATGCCTGACTGAGTGACATCTCAATGCGTTTTTGCTGAGTTAAGCCCTACAAACCCATCCACCTGTGGCACAGGATGTCATTTCACCATTAATTTATTTGATTTATCCAGGGATTAATGGACATGTGAGATGTCAGTTAAAATTTCAGAGCACGTTGGGATGCTCTGTCAACTAGTGGTAGGCTATATTAGCAGGAATGTAGGTGCTCTTTGAAGGGTGGAAGGACACAAAACTCAGGTGGGACTGACTTCCAGTGGTGGGAAGGGCCCTGGAGAAAACTGACAGTGATTTCCTGGTCTTCTGTTCAACAGAGCTTATAGAAAATCTCATTAAAAAAAAAAAAAAAAGAAAGAAAATAATATTCTGCCAGAGTGTTAGGTGTTTTTTTCAACTTTGTTTTACTTCTGATTGCTCAGGCACTTGGCCACATAGCTCTGGGGAAATGTGAGGAGTAGCAAACTGCTGGTTTCATTTCTTGCTTATCATACTGGTAGCACACTTGAAGACCTCAGCAGCTGCAGTCTTGGCCAACTACATCTGGATTAAGTAGGTGTGCCCCTCAGTGCCTTCTCTGCTGACTACTTCTACTCCATAACCTCCCTGAAGTTCTCCAGAACTTGTCAGCCCAAGTTAGATAACGGGGTACACCTCAAAGCAGGAGAGGATGTCCAGGAGGGAATGGCAAGAACCTCTTCACACAAAAACAGAAACCAGATTTTCCTCCTTGCAGGGTCCTCCAACTGCTGTAACACCAGGCAAAGCAGGTGCTTTGGAGGGCACCACAGCCACATGATTTTCATTCTCTGTCCAGCTGGGTGCGGAGCCTCAGAAGAGGGCTCCTCCCTCTGGGCTATGTCTAGGCAGAGCCTACTGGACTGAAGCTCTGAGCTGGGCTCTAATCATTGCCTTGGTCAGCAGCAGCTACAGTTTTCTGAGCACCTTGCCCTCTCACACACTCCCCATATGTATGACTAAGCTAGAGCTGATTCTTGATCATTTTCTTAGTTCCAAACACCTTGTTTTAAGGTACTGCCTGAACTGGAGCCGCATTTTTATTTCTGCATTCATTTGTTCATTTTTGTATGGCACTGTAGCACGTCACTGAGCCCCATAACCTTTTGCACTTTCCAGGATTCCATCTCCCTTGGAAGAACTGAAATCTCCTCAACTTCCTTTCAAGGACTGTTTAAACCAGAGGTATGCTTTTTAGTTGCAGTTACAGGCATTTCTTAATGCAGTAAGTGTCTGGTTTGTGTTCAAAGATAATCAGGTTTGGGGGAACAGCATGTATTTTTCCCTTGGGTTTCAGGTAACACTCTCTTGGCTGTACAGGCTACATACAGAGATGATGACACTCTTCACTTTAGCCACCCTTCTGGGAGAATTTCCAGAATCCAGCAATGCTGCTACTGCACAGATCTCCTTCAGAAAATAGCTGCTTTATCTTCAAATGTTTTATGAAACCTTTGAGAAGCTGCTGCTGAAAGTAAAGCTGTTGGAAGGGTCTGGTAGGATTTGAAAAGCACAATCCACTGAGAGTCATGGGAGTCTTTGCAGCAAACCTCTCTGAAGCGGGTTCAGTCATTGCTGTGAGTGAACATATGTTTGCCTTGTTCTAGTAGGAGTGGAGCACGTTCCCCACCGACACAAAGTCTCATCTTTCTGAAGAGGGATTTTCTGAACATCAGCAGCTTGTCCAAATGCTAATCCTGAAATCAGTGAAGTGATTCTCTAAAGGCTGGTATTTTTTCAATAAATGTTACTATTATCTTGAACGCTGTTTTTATTTATCCACAAAATCTGCAAGAGATGCTCTTTCTTAGGATATGATTCTCCAGTTTTGAATTTAACAAGGAGGTTGTTAATGAAATAACATGATATATACATATATGTATTTCACATCACATTTATAAATGGCCTGTTCATAACCATGGCTTATAAGCATCATGTGTTTTCCCATTTTTGATAGGGAACTGCATGGCAATGCTGCTGGCAAAGAAAATTACAGGGCAATAACTGAGAGTTTAGAAGATATCTAGAACTGTAAAAATGTTGGACTAGAAACAGGCAGGGAGAGCTTCTAACTTTCTGGGCGCTGGCCACGAGCACTGCACTGAGAGGAGATGGATATGGAGCTTGCGGTAGGAGACTGGCAGTCTCTTTAGAGAGCTCTCCCTCACTGTAACTGATAACATCCCAGAGAGCAAATATCCCCAAATCCATTTGTGCTGAGACACAGAGCTCTTCCCACTGCTACACAGTGGTGTGGATTTGTGTGCACTGACAGTACCAGTGTTAGTGCTGCCAGCCATCGTAACTGTGTAACACCATGCTTTGAATCTGAAGAAGACCATTTTATCTCGCAGTTAAAGCCCTCAGTGGAATATTTCAGGGGATCAGCAATCCAGGATTTACCTGGGAGGCAGGAGAGCCAATGCCAAATGCCATGGACTAAGCAGGCATATCCAAACATCAAGGTCTTCTGCCTGCATGTGAATGCTACCTCCTTGATGTTGTAGCTCCCGCCATGTCCAAATCTTTTCTTTGCTTTTGTAACCTTGCTGCTTCTGTCTTCAAATATCAACACTGCATGGATATGGGGTGGTTTTAAGCAGTCCTTATAGTTTCTCTGTCAATTATTGGTGGAATACTGACACCAACATGTTTCTTCATTATGGGTTTTCATAAGAGTTTCATTAAAAACCAACTTAATTAAATGGGCAGACATCAGACATGAACTTCTCATCATTTGCATCAGCAGAACGTATTACAACAAGGCAGAAAGTAAAGAAAGACAGCAAACTTGTGTTACTTTTCTCACAAGTCTGGGGAAATTAAGATACTACCCTCCATGATTTGCAGGCTGAACCCTCTCATTTCTGGAGTTCCAGTTTCACATGCAAAGTATTGCCTCTTCCAATCCTGCAGACTTTCCTATAGATTTTTGTATGATACAATGTTGTTCCAACTTACTAACTAACTTACTGGGGAACTAACTTACTGCTTGAAGAATGCATGTGGAAATGTAGTTGTTTTCCCATAGGATCCACTAGAAAGATGCTGCTCTACATTTGCACTCTTAAAAAACTCTTCATCTACTTGATAAAACGAATGTGTAGAAAGCAACCCAAGACAGCAGTCAGCATGGCAAATAGCTCAAGGACAGTGGTTTTTCTAGTAGCCACTTGAGATTAAATACTTTCCGTCAGTCTTGAACCTCATCCAAACAACCCTCCCATCACCATGAAGCCACTGTGACAAATGAGACATGATACTATGTGAGTCCTGAGCCTTATGTTCTTTGCTTCTGGAAATGAGTCAAAGATATTCTGTCCGTTATTAATGTCATCATTATCCCAACATGAAACTGGGACAATTGGGAAATAACCAGTAAAATGAATTTATCAAAATAAACAATGTGTGTGAAGAGCCTTCACAGTCCTTAACTGATGGGATCAAATACCACAGCAGGTTTTCCTTTGAGTTTTTTTCTTTGTCATTTTGCAGATATCAGAAATTGGAAGCGTTTCCTACAGGGAAGAAACTGCATTGCTCCAGCCGCTGGGACCTTGGAGTCTTCCACAGACTTTTTTGCAGTCTGGAGGGGTAGCCAGGCAATAGGCGTTTTCAAATGGCTGTTATCTACCTTAAATCATCCAGACTCCTGAGCAGCTCCATGCACTCCCAGCCTCAAGTTCTTGGCACAGGGTGTGG
The DNA here is from genome assembly GCF_019232065.1 of Centrocercus urophasianus. NCBI lineage: Eukaryota > Metazoa > Chordata > Aves > Galliformes > Phasianidae > Centrocercus > Centrocercus urophasianus. The sequence goes on from NW_024884711.1 coordinate 33,613,981, forward strand.
GTTCCTTGGGCCTCCTGGAGTGCCTCCAAATCCTCACTGAAATGACGGTGCCAAGGCCTTAAGTGCTGCAGTCTTGCTTCTATCCCTGCACAGAGCAGAGAAGGAAAAGTGATCTGGATGCTGCCAGGCAGACCACAGCAGATTGCTGAGCCTGTCATTGTTTTGCTTCCCTTAAATAGGGGTTCTCTTGTTTTCCCAACCGTGTTTTGTATTTGTGTGTAATGCAGATTTGTTCCCGGATGTGAAAGGAGACCCAGGGTGCTGTAAAGCTGTGGGCAGGTGGTTTGTCAGGAAAAAGGAAGATCTCACGCCTGCTTTCCCGAGCTGGCAGCCGTCCCCAGCAGCAGGTGGATCACCTCCCACCCAATGCTCATGGTGCTTCGGGTCCGGCCGTTTCTGGGAACCCGGCTTACTGGTGACCAAAATGGGAGTGGCAAGGAGCGTTTCCTGCTGCTGCACTCTCCTCATCCTCCCTTTCTTCATCACACTTTGTACCTCTGAGTGTGACAAGCTTTGCAGGGCTGGATACAGCCAAAGAGTGAAAGCATTAGGCGGTAAATAAGGGCACGGTAAAAGTTAGCACCATCAGTCAAAAAGCTCAGATATGGAACATTATCAATCTTTTACAGTTATTATGCAGAAGCAAACTGCTGAGTGCATAAATATTTTATAGACCTTAAACTATTGAACAATTATTGGAGCTGGGATTTAATCTCTTTCAGTCTGACTTGACAAAATAACAAAAAAGGGATCAAGTAAGAAAACAGACTGCAAACCAGTGTGATGAAATCCTGGAGTGGATCCAGTGACCTCATTCTCCTCCCACACTGGTAATTGTTATCAGTGTAATTCACTGGCTTTAATGAAGTTACTTTTTATTCACGCTCAAAATAAGTGGGCAAAGAATGGAGTGCACAGCTTTTTTCTCAGCTGTGAAAGGGCACAATGTGAACTTCATCACCCAGGATGCTGCAGGTGCTTGCTGCATGGGAAATACTCCCAGTGCCCTTCTACTGAAGATAAAGGGTCTGAGAGATTTTTCATTTCATAACAATACTAAAAGGATGGGTTTGATACTTAGGGATCTAACAGCAGCCCTATTTTTTCTCCCCAAAAGGAAAAATTCTCTCCACAGGAAAATTCCCAGTGTTTCCCCAACGGAGTAATTTCTACCACCAATACAAACTCCTTCATCACTGTCATTGCCTTATGAGATGTGAGACTTCTCAGAAGTGTTGGGGAGGCCCCAGCATGGCTTTCCACTGTGTTTCTGGAGCTCGTCCCAGCTGCCCAGAAATCCCCACACCATTTTTCAGCCCTACAAACCTAGGAGGTTTGTAGGCCACTCATCCTCAAACTTTGCAGCTGTTTCCATTTGTGCCTCTTTCTGTGTACCTGAGGATGGGGCTCTGCTGGCCACCTCCAGACAGCTCCAACCTGCCACAGCAGCTGCTAATGCACTTCCACCTTAGTGCAGAAGGGAGCTGCAGGACAGAGCATGGCCCGCCCATAAGCACGGGCTGACAAATAGCTGCACTTCCTCCCCGGTCTCCTTCCTCTTTTTATAATCAGTGTGTAAGCAGAAAGGTCTGCCTTCCTCGAGTCGCACTGTCGATGAGCTGACAAGCGCTGCCCTTCTGATAGGAAGGGAAACTTCCCTGATCTGCAAGAAAAAGGACTAACATTAAAATGAGGCTTGTTTCCAGTTCCTATTTTCACTGTGTAGACAAATTGGGTTTTATACACTGGAGAAGATTTTGCAGTAAAGGTTAAAAATCCTTTTCCTAAGGGAAGTGTCTTTTTTTATTACTTTTCAGAGCTATCAGCCCTGGTTATGCTGAGGAGAGGTGCAAAGGAACATGTGTACCAGCACTACTTGGGGAAATACTGGGCAGGAACAGGCTTACTTCTTGGGCTCTCCTATAAAAAGGAGGATGAATTGCTGTGATTTAGTGGTTGTTTCAGCTTGTGTCATCTTTCACCTTCCTGATATGTAAAAGATGTGCACATGTTTAAATCTATATAAGATAAAGTGCATGAGGGTGTGCTGAAGGAAACACAGAAAGGATGTGTACATGAGGTTGGAATTTCCCCCATGGGTCTCAGCCATGCCAAAGGGGAGAAAGAATCATTGAGGCATAGAATCCTTTGAGTTGGAGGGATCTTTAAGGGCCATCTGGCCGAACCCATTGAACAGGGACACCTACACCAGATCAGGTGCTCAGAGTCCCATCCAGCCTGACCTTGGGTGTTTCCAGGGATGATTCATCCACCACCTCTCTGGGCACCCTGTGCCAGTGCTTCAGGGGGCTCTGCATCCCCATCCCTCCCCTCCCCTCATCACAGTTCCCTGCCCTCTATTGCAGACCCCATCCCATTGCCATTTCTAGATTTCTCTGTTTTCCCTGAGGGATGGAGAATGGCTTTTATATTCCCCATCCCCCATCTTCGTCTTTCCTTACTGCTATGTCAAGCATGAAATAACACTATTTCTATTACCACATAAATGATTTTTTGAACACTTCATTCATTTCATTTGCTCATTACCCATTTTTTGGCGTTTTTTTTTTTTTTTCCCCTCATGTGTATCAGTGAATTTGGGTAGTGAAAGCACCTCCTTCATTTTGACTTTCTGCCTACTTAATATCCCTCTCCTGTTCTCAGGCAACAGCACGGCATTGAAAATATTACTAAGAAATATTTTCTGCATTGGAGCGACTGTTTCCAGAAACAGCTGGTGCACAAACATGCTGTTAAACTTAGGCCGTGTTTTATTTTTAAAGATACTTCTAACCAGTGTAAATTTTCACTCTGGAAATTTCCTTCCAATGTTTAATCAGCCCTTGGGAAGTGCGCTCGCAGCAGCTGTTCTTTTGAAGCTGGCACAGCAGATTGAGCTCTGCATTAGATAAAGTTTGCTTCTCATATCTCCCTTCAAAATAGTCAACATTTAAAGGCTGACTTAGATATCTTCCTGTGTCAGCAGTGCTAACAAGTCCACTCAGCCTGTGCCTTCAGCTGTATGCTCTCAGCCTTCCAGGACTTCGTAGCGCTTTAGGGGCTCAATACGACATCGTGTACTAATTATAAATTGGATGTGGCCTTATTATCTCGTTCAGGTTTTGCTTTTGGTCCACTTTTCCTTCTTTCACTTTCTTCTTTGTTCATGAGCACCTACTTGCTGAAGTCTACATGTATGAGAAGAGCATCATGTTTCCCTCCTGTTCACATTTTACATGTTCGGGAGCTGTTCTGCATGACGCTGAAGTTCTCGAAAGCCTCAGCCTTGGGTTGTGAGAAATCCTACACCATTAAATTTAACTTTTTCCGCCAGGTCTGCTGAATCAGACTCTGTGTCAGTGATGCTGGAGGCAGCTCAGTCATCTGCAGATCTGGTCCCTGCCTGTGTAGGGCATTGCTGGGAGAGCACAACCACAACCTCAGCCCCAAGGAGCACAAGGTACTAATTGCATCTAACAGACCCTCAAAATCACTTATTTTTTAATAAGAAAATGTGAGTAAAATACAGAAGACAGCCATATGCTTGCACAAGTTAGATAATATTCTGCCTCCCTGTACTGCACTCTTTGTTATAAAATGTCTGCTCTTATACAACATGGCATGAGGTTGGTTTATCTTTCCTGCAACATTAAATTCACATTAAAGTGATACTCAGTAATATTGATTTCTTGCTATAATATATATTGTCATTTCTGTACCAGAACAGCTGAGTTTATCAGCAAAGACCAACTCTTCCAGTCCTAATGCAGCAGTGTGAGTAGAAAGAGCTTTACATTTAGAGGTGCAGGAAGCAAAACGCTTGGAAGTCACTTGAGGTGGAAATGTCTAGCAGCATCAGGACTCAGAAAGTTCTAAGACTGCCCATACTCTCAAGAGCATCTCTCTTGAGACAGATGAACATAAGTAGACTACAGGTGCCAGCAAATGTCAACTATTGTCTTAGGCTGAATTTCTGCTGAGCTGCAAGGTGACCAGCTGATAAGTGCTGTCTTCTAACATATGGCCCTGCAGATAGCTAACGGCCCTGACCGCTGCAAACACAAAGAAGAAACAGAGCCCCTTCATGCTGTCCCTATAGAGGGAGATAAGAGCAGTGGCTGGCCAGAGTGTGTCAGGGGCAGCAGAAGCCACAAGGGGTGATAAAACTGGGAGACACGAGAGCCAAAGGCCAGAGGCCTCCTGTGCAAGGCAAGAACCAGGAGATTTGATATTATTTTGCAAGAAATAAACTCGCAACATAACTAAAAACTCTTCTTCCAGCTTTTTTTTTTTTCCTTAAAAGGCTTCAAAACATAGTCCAGTATTATTCTCTCAGTGTTTTTATATCAAAAGAACCTAATACAACTTAAGAAACTTAATAGAAAAATGAAATGGAATAGTGCATACTAATCCTACGTTGTTTAGAAGCTCGCAAAATATTATTAAAGACTCCCAGCTCGAGCAAATCAAAACCAAGGATGTAACTTGTGAGGACACTCTCATACACTTTGCTCTCACTCCAAGCATGTGTTCTAATGGTCTGCAGTACCAAAAATCTACTTTCTGGTTTCCTTCCAGGTCTCTTCATTGCTATCTCCACTTGCTGCAGAAATTGAGTACTTCTGCATGTGGGAGGCATGGTGCAGCACAGATTTATCACGGAAAAACAGAGCACTCCTTGCTGAAGACACACAGCTAATACCTCTGAAGGCTACAGGCCTGTTGGAGGGGAGCTAAATCATATGCTGGTATGTATTTCATCTCGCAGCCATAAAAAGGGTGGTTTTGTGAATCCTTCCTACACTGAAATGCAATACGGACTCCCTTTGCTGCCCCTGTTAGAGGCGAGATGCACAAGCATTTGCTGTGGGATCTGGATACAAAATGTGAGGCAAATCCCCAGAGCAGCCTAAGAGCAGGGCTCGGACCACCAGGCACTTTGTCTGTCCCCTGGTTGCCTCCCCATGAGCTCCTCTAGCTCCCCACACAGGTGCGGGCTGCCAGAGACAGGCTGGGAGCAGCAAGCTCATTGCTTGTTGAAGAGCTGCAGGTTCACAGCCATGCTGTTGTGCAGCCTGCAGAGCATATTTTTGGCTACTTCAGGGGAAGAAGCACAAGGTACAGGTCTTCTCGCCTCACTGCAGCACGCTCGGGAACAGTTGTTATGTCTCAGCCCAGATGCTTCATTTCAGAGGCAAACAGTGTGATTCCTGTATACATTTGCTTTCTCAGTTTGTCAAGCACTTAAGTGCCTTTCATCCTGAAGTATCCTAAACGATAATATGCACTTACGTAGCTCAAGCTCCTCTAATGAACGAGGTCCTCCATAAACGCTAAGTAATTAAGCCTCACAACAGCCTGACAATCCGGGAACAACTCTTCGTGATTGTGCCGAGGATGAGCAGATGCTGCGCAGACACAGGCAGGCAGATGGGCAGCAACAGAGGCCCTGGGCTGGGGCTGCCAGCTGAGCCCACACCAGCACTGTGGCCTCACATCCCACACATCAGCCGCAGCCACGTTTCAGCTCCCCTCAGCTCCTCTGCTCTGGGCTGAGGAAACCCAGGGCCCTCAGCTGCTCCTCATACATTTTCCCTTCTAGACCACTGCCAGGGCTTTTCGTATGAACAAGAGAGAGAACTGAAAGGTTTTTACTTCTTCCCTGCCTGCCCGCTCCCACAGCCAGGACTCCGTGGTGGGGTGCAGTGGGCCCAGACCAGACCTTGCGCAGCACTGGTGCTGCAGGTGGTGGGACGGGGCCTTGGCACCTCTGCTGTGTCTGGGGAGAAGGTGCTGGTAACTCCAGGTAATTTGCTTCCATTTCACCTGCAAAAGGAACTTGGCAAGAGACTCTCAGGCAAGCAATAAGCCTCAGACATGCACTCTTCAAGGAAATGAAAATGGAGAAACTTCAATACAGTTAAGAGAGCATTTCCCATTAGAAGACATTGAAGCCAAAGGAAAAGAAAATCCTAGGCAGGTCTGCCCACAGACTTCTTTTTCTCGTTCTTCTTCTACATTTGTCAGCACTGCTGTCACCTGTTACTGGCAGCTCTGCAGTGGGAATTTCCTTTCTCTCTGATTTTCTTGCAGCACTATCACAATCAGGAATTGTATGTACAACAACCGTACCTTTCAACTAAAGGAAAAGACCTTTTCGGCAAGGTCTTTCTTCATGTCTTCTATAGTCTCCCTTCAAAAGATATAATGAAAACTATTTTCTCAAGTTAAACAAATCAGGAATTTTTAGAAGCATGCAGCTACTATTTTGCCTCTGGTGGCATCTCATGTAATTTCCAGGTAATTTCCAGGTAATGTATTAATGTTTGGACATCACTGTCCTATCTCCTTGCTTATAGCACTTTCTTTTGCTAACCCACAGGATTCAGGTCTCCTGCTGGAAAGCACAGACCTAACCCCAGTGTTGCTTGACTCCCATAATGAGTGCAAAGAAATAAACATGTTCACTGATCAGTTTGCAAAGCCCCGAAGTTAAACCCCTACCTCCCGGCCCATACAGAGAAAGGTTTTGCCTTGCTGATTCAGCAGCAAAGCCGAGGCACCATGAGGCACTGTGGGAAACCCACCTCTGTGCACCTCCCAACTCTGTTATGCCTTTGCCAGTGCTGCTATGATGCTGTTTCAGTGACTGGCTCCCACCTGCTCTCTTGCCCATGGGCTTGCCCCCTCTTTGCATTTTGGGACCTTTTGAGCTTGTTCTTTTCTTCCCCTGCCAGTTTACCCCTCTTTTCCTTCCCCCTCTGCTAACAGCTCTCCTGCCCTCCCAGCCCTGCTCTCTGCACTCAGCTCAGTGAGCTCATGGTGTGCCTCTGTCCCTGACAGCAAGGGACACCAGCCCTGTCCCCCACCCCAGCATGTGCTCATGCTTTTGCTCTAATGCTTTTCTTTGTGTCCTTTTTATTTTCCCCCTCTCTCTTAAGGTGGGATCTGTCTTTCCTTATACCAGATAGTGTGAGCAGAGAGAAACCAGACTCGAGGTAAAATTCCCATTAACATTAGAGGGGGCAGGATTTCACCTCAAGTGTTTCATGTTCTGGGTGCTGGACAACAACATGAAAGGACTCCGCACTTGTAAAACTTGAACTGTTGCAGCCATTTGAGCCAAGCAAATGCAGATGCAGATGCTGGTGCCCCCTCTAAGCCCCTCACTGTGGCCATGCATGCTTCTTCCAAGACTGGTGAAGGTCATTAATCTCTTCTTAGCTGTTTATTGATGCCATGATGGCAGCTCTTGCTGAGCACGGAGTTCCTCCTGCACAGCCTGGGCCAGGCACTGACTTTTACTGCTGCCGCCCCACAGTACCTCCAGCCTCACTGCCTTTCAAGTGCACCCCCCTTCAATCCGTCTTCCACATCTTGTTTGTGTTATTGCTACTGATGGAGCTTTACAAGCCTCTGGCTGCTTGGATGCTGCTAGCTGATGCCTCGCTGCTTCCTGGCTTCCTGGGACACCTCATTCCCCCACCACTCTGGTGTCAAAACAAATTTCTGAAATATTACTGTGTCCTCTATACTTACTGGTGGCCTTCCGCTGACCTGTTTTCAGTTTTGTCCCCACTGCTGCCCTGAGTCTGCAAAGCCCCATGGCCTGCTGCAGATCCCACTGATGCCTTTTGCCTCGGTCTTCCCCTTGGTCGCAGTTTTCTGGTGGCTTCATATCCTTGGCTCCATTTATTGTGGTAAGCTTGCAGGTCTGTCCCTGCCTTGTCCTGCCTCTGCCTACTTACAGCCTGTCAGCTTCCCCTGGAGTCTTGATTTTCTCACTCATGGGTCTCTTGCTGAACTGCTGTTTAGTCCCCAGGAGGGCTGCTGCAGGAGCACAGTTTTTCCAAGTAGACATCTCCCTTGTCTATGCAGTTCTTGCTCCTGGCTCTTTGCTGTCATTGCTGTCTTTCACTTGCTGGGGGGTACCCAGGGGAAAACGTCTTGTGCTCAGATTCCCCTGATAGTGAAACATTGGAATTTTACTGCACTGCATTGCAACCTATTGTCCGAAAATAGCATGTCAGGCTTTGAAAAAGTACCTCATGCTCCATGATCTCAGTTCTTGCTTGAATGCCCTTCACTTAGCCAGTTATTTTTTTTAGAAAGAGAATTACCAATTTGCTATTACCATATAGTTCATGTCTTTAAAATTGAGTGAGTCCATTCTGGCCATTTTTTAAAGCTTTTTTTTTCTTGGACTGATCACTTGATGCTTGCACACTTTGCAGTGAGCATCCCATTCTGGCATCAGAGCTACTCCCTGGCTTAATGGCATGTCCATCCCCTGTCACAGCCTGCTGGGACCATAGCTTTGGCTGCTGTCCCTGGCTACAGATGGCCTCCTACCAAGCAGCAGCAAGAGCTTCTTTGGCAGCACCCTCTTGCTGTTGGCCATGAGCTTCCTTACTCTCTGCAGCACCCCAAGTTTTCAGTGCTCCGTTAGATGCCTGGGCATCTCAACACATTGCCAGCATGTGTTAAATACTGCTTGTTTGCCTCAGAGAAATGCACTTTGGATGTTGTTGCCGTGGCACAACTTTATGTTCTACAAAAGTACTAAAAATAACCATGTAGTTGCTTGTGCAATTTAATGTGTCATCAGGACTTCTCAGGGATCTTTACTGTGACTCTGCCCATCTGCTCCATGCCCAAGGCTGAACTAAAAGATCCAGTGGAAATAGGGGGTGGAAACTCTTCTCTCAGCCTTGCTCTGTTCTTGGGGACGGCTGTGCTCTGCCAGCAGCTGCCCAGGGCTGCAGGATTCTGCCCTGTTTTCTGCCAGGTGTCCTCGTGAGGATGCCAGGAGCCCTGGCTGTCCTGCAGAAGTGGGGCTGGCATTTCACCAGGGAAGCCATCGGGGTGCCTGTTCCTGGGCTCCCCAGAGTGAGGAAAGACAGCAGCTGTCTGTCTGTACAAATGGCCAGATGTCTTTTGGTTGGACTTGTCACTCAGATTTCTTCAGAAATCAACAGGTGTCAAACGGAGGAGATCAGCACTGAACTAAACCTGTTTCGCACTAATATTCTCCTGACCTTTGTGCTGAGGTGGCAGAGTGCAGCCACGCGTTCCCGATGGCTTTCTCTGGCGTACCACTCTGTCTGTAACATGCTCACTGTGCTGGGGAGACTCTGGTGCCAGCTCAGCTCTCACTGCAGCACCTCCAAGCCTGGATGAACGCCGGGCACTCCCTGCCAAGCTCCTGCCAGCAGCTGCAGCCAGTGCTGGTAGGAGGCTGATGGCTCATCTGGCTCAGGAAGCCAGGACTTCCCGAGGGCAGTGTGGCAAATGCTCTGTGCACTACTAGGGAGCGTTTCTTCAGCCATTAATAATTCCCAATATTCAGCTCAGCCGCACTGGGACAGCGTGGATGCTGTGCTTACCTGGCGGCTTTCTCACAGTGTCAGGCAGAGTCTTCCTATGCTGGGATTAGAGGATGAATGATGCGCGTCCTTTTGGACTGTCTCACCAAAACAAAAGGCCAGCAGCTTGGCAGTCAGAGCTGCACCCTGCAGAGCAGCACACACCTCAGCCTTCAGAGGTTGTTCTCCCCCTGGACCTCTTCCCTGGAGGACCAAGCGGACCCTGCCCAGCTTCCCTCCTGGTGCAGATGTGGGGGTGCTCCAAGCTCAGGTGATGGCAGCTCTGGCTGAGCTCTAGGATTTTTGGAGTTTTGGTCCCCTTTCTCCATCTCACCCTGCTCTTCAGCAATACCCCACGTGCTTGGCTTCACCAACAATCATTTCACTTTCTTCTGTGACCAGCACTGCAAACTGCCTTCTCTCCGGTGGTTTGTCCTTTTTCCTTTTTTCTGCTATACCTGCTGTATTAAAATAAGAAGTGATGTGTTTCTCCAGCCCTTTCACTCTTACTTCATGGCTAGGAATTGGTTTTCAGCTTTTGTGTTGCCCCTTGCATTAAATATCCTGGAGCTATGGTACTACAGTCTTGGCCTATATCCTTGCTGGTTCTTTCAGAATAGAGCTACATATCTGCTCTACCCTGATATTATTAATACTTTTTTTTTTCCCTCCCAGGACAGTTTGATGGCCCTTACAATTTTGCAGCATTTATCTATGGCTTTGAACCTTTTCTTTCACCAGTCACTTCTACAGGTTGGAAACATGCAACTCAGGTGACCTGGTCACTAATTCCCGTGTGTGGTACAAATCTCTATTTCCTTAGGCAGCCATCTGCTTGGAGCAGGCTATCACCCAACTCTGTTATCCATTGTTTCTGTGTTTTGGGAATTATTCTTTGCTGAAGTTTCACTTACACATTGTCATCTAGTGTGTTGAGAGTAAGCACAAAACCAAGACAAAGTCAATTAAAAATCTTTACCTTTGATTTCTTCATTTCATGACTGTGGCCATTGCTTCACACAAGCATTTGTTTCTTATTTCCACTAACTCCTTCTTCAAAGTATATTTTGTCTGAAATCCAGCACTGATATGTCCTGATACCTTTCCTGTCTATTTATACTTCATCTGGAAACTGCTTGTTAATCACAACACATGCAAAGAGCATGTATTGAGTGCTGGGGCCAAAGGAGGGAAATTAAAGGGGATGATAGACAAAGATGTTGCACTTGTGGCAAGCACTGAGCCGTGCACTCAGGGATTGACCTTTTACCACCTTCTCCTAAATATTCTGCCTTGCAAGATGCTTTCTTCTCCCAGCTTCCGCTTCTGTACAGGCTCATGCATCCCAAAACTAGCTCAAGACTTCCTACCAGCATGACCTACCTTGAATTCTCTTGTTTTATTAAAGCCTTCCCTCAGGGTATTCTGGGTTTACTTCACAACTGGAGAACCAAAAGTTATACAAGGAAAAAATTATTCACAGGAGAAAAAAAAAAAAAAAATGATTCAAGTAAAACGATGTGATAAGAAAGAGGCAGAGAATGTTTCATTCCTGCTTAGAGCTTTAAGAGCAGAGAAGAGAAAGTAATGGTAGTATGTTAGCAAGAATCAGACATTTCTGATTTCTAATTCATCCTAAGCTAAGAGAAAATATCATATAATATAATTATGTAGGTGTCTCCAGTTGGACAAGATGATCCTAGTTGTCTTTTCCAGCCTTAACGATTCTATAATTCTATGAAAGTAATGCCTCCTACTTATTTCCATGGAAACTTCACAAATAGTAACATTTCCCTATTTTGGGGGGAGCGGAGAGCAACTCTGGGATATTGTGAAATTTGGACTTTGCAAATATCAAATATTTTATAAAACCTACATCCACTAGGCACTGCCATTTGCTCCATCTGGGCAATAGAGGTGCTTTCAGGCCCAACTCCAAATGTACAGCATGACTGTTTTTAGGCAGGATCTGACCTCTTGAACTAGTAGAATTCTGCCTGTCTTCTGCAGCGATGAGAAACTGCAACTACTTAGAACATATTGTGAAAAATTAAATAAATAAGGATGACATTATGGCCTTTAAGGGAGTTTTAAAGAATCTGTGAGAGAAAAAGTTGGATACGCAGAATCTTTAATTTCAATTAACTGTTTTTCTAACCAGCAAGGGAAAACAAAAAAAAATAAAACAAAACTCATCAGTGATACAAAGCAATGAGCTTCAGACTGAAAGATTTGTGTCAACATCTGGACCTGGGTCTTGAAAACTAGGTGTCTGAGGTCATTCCATTTTATAAATACAGCTTATAAACGGTACACACAGAGTACAAACAAGTGCAAAGCCTGGAGACATATAAGCAGTGTGTTTCATTCCTGGACATTGAAATAACAAAAAGGGCAGTCAAAGGGCTCCGCTCAACATACGTGCTTTAAATATATGCAAAGAGCCCATGTGACACTCAAATAATAACACTGGGAATATGGGAAATGAGGCTAAGAAATATTTACATTACTCTTTCTTTTTTACTGGAGTGAAGGGTTAAACTTGGTTAACGATAGGCTGATTAGGTCAAGAACATGGGCTCCACCAACTTTGCAAAGCACTCTGAACAAATAAAGTGAATAAGATGCCTTCATAAGATCAAATTCTCACTGTAATTTGAAGCCATTTCTCACAGAAAACACATTTACTTATTAAAGCAAGTAAAACCAAGAGCACACTTGTTTTTCAGTGTGAAGGTGAACAGAAAAATAGACTTTTTCTTCAAATCTTTGGCATCTTTTTCTCCCACGTGCCTTCCCATCTCAGCCAGGAGGTCAGAGATACCCACTATTGCACAGGGGTTAATTGTGACAGCTGTGTATTTCTCCTACAACTCAATTAGCGAAATGCCTGCTCTAGTCTAAATATGACAGTGGAGAGCTTTGTCTGCAGCCATATTTTGTCTTCCAAGTAAGCCTCATGCTTTTTGGTTGAAGGTAGCAACCATGGTGAGTTTAAGGGCAGATCTACAAGTGCTCCTACTTCTTAAATGCCATACACAGGTCTGGGTACCTCATCTCAGACAGTGTATAGTGGAACTGCAATGAATAAGGCATGTATGATGAGGATCAGAAGTCTGGCACAGTGTTTGTAACAGGGATTCTGATGTAGCTAGGATTCTGTAGTTTAGAAACGTGGCGACTCTCTTTTAGAATATGAAATTAGGAATGGTTTGTGGAAGAAAAATGGAAAAAGGATGATTAAACACGACATGTCACAATAGAACTGGGGGCATTTGAGGTAAACATCCAGCAGTCAATTTAAAACAATCACAAGTATGTCTTTTTTTCTTGCCATTTTAAAGTGATCTTTGAAATTTACTGTCACTGGATATAACCAAAATTGCAGCTAGCTGTGCAACAGTCAGTTGTGATTTGTAATGAAACTATTGCAGAGGATCCATCTGTGAGTGACAAACCCAGAGCTCCAAGCTGAGCTTCCTTCTGTGAACTTCCCTAAAATGCTAACTGTTATAAACAGGGATACTGGGGAGGCTCACTGTGTAATTGCCCTGTTCTACATGGGGCTCCAACTCAGCACTCAGACAAACTGCAGCTGTGACTGCGGTCTACATGGGCTGGTTCTGATCCAGTTTGCTAATTTTTATATTCTTGAGTGTTGTAGGAAAGTGGCCACACAGTATGCAGCCGTGTGAACATTTCCATGGTCAAAATGTGAACATGCAGACCACAGTCATTGCCAGCTTGGTGGTGGGAGGGAGGAGAGTGGAAGAAGAGAAGGGCTGGCTCATCCCTGCTGCTCATCCACCCATAGCACCAGGTCTGGTTGCTGACAAATGCTACTTTTCAGGGGATCTCTGTGTTCAACTCAGTTCTCTGCACTGTTGTCCAAATACCACAGAATATAGAATCAGAGCGCTTGAAGATGGAAAGGACCTCAGGAGGTCATGTCCAACCTCCTCAAGCAGAGGCACTTAGAGCAGGCTGACCAGGACATATCCAGAAATTTTTTGAAGATCTCCAACAGGGACACTCTATAACCTCTCTGGCCAACCTGTTCCAACCTAATCGGGTTGGATTGTGATTATGATATGATATTATGATGATTATATTTCTTTGGTAGATACTCATTCTCTTCAACAAGTTGGCTATCATGACTTTTTCAAAGAATGCGCCATCTTTCCCATCCCATAATTAGAGCCAAAGAAAAAGTGGAAGAATTGAATGATTAGTGAGATTTTTAAAGAAAGGGAAAACCTTTCTTTCACTGCACTTGGTGGTAACCAAAAGCTGTTATCATCAGATGGCTCATTTCACAGAATCAGAGAATTGTAGGGGTTGGAAGGGACCTCCAGAGATCATCGAGTCCAACCCCCCTGCCAAAGCAGGTTCCCTACAGCAGGTCGCACAGGTAGGCATCCAGGCAGGTCTTGAACATCTCCAGAGAAGGAGACTCCACCACCTCCCTGGGCAGCCTGTTCCAGTGCTCCGTCACCTCACTGTAAAGAAGTTCTTGCGCACATTTGTGTGGAACTTCCTATGCTGCAGTTTCTGGTCATTTCCCCTTGTCCTGTCTCCACACACTGCTGAGAACAGTCTTGCCGCTCTTCCCCCCACACCTTAGACATTTATAGACCTGGATCAGGTCCCCTCTCAGTCTTCTTTTCTCAACGCTGAACAGACCCAGTTCACTCAGCCTTTCTTCATAGGAGAGATGCTCCAGGCCCCTCACCATCTTTGTGGCCCTCTGCTGGACTCTTTCCAAGAGGTCCCTGTCTTTTTTGTACTGGGGAGCCCAGAACTGGACGCAGTACTCCAGATGAGGCCTTACCAGGGCAGAATAGAGGGGGAGGATCACCTCCCTCGACCTGCTGGCCACACTCTTTTTAATGCACCCCAGAATGCCATTGGCCTTTTCGGCCACAAGGGCACACTGCTGGCTCATGGCCATCCTGTTGCTCACCAGAACACTCAGGTCCCTCTCCGCAGAGCTCCCCTCCAGCAGGTCAACCCCCAACCTGTACTAGTGCATGCAATTATTCCTCTCTAGATGCAAGACTCTACACTTGCTTTCGTTAAACCTCATCTGGTTTCTTATTGCCCAGCTCTCCAGCCTGTCCAGGTCTTGCTGAATGGCAGCACAGCGTTCAGGAGTGTCAGCCGATCCTCCCAGCTTCATATCATCAGCAAACTTGCTAAGGGTGGCCACTATCCCCTCATCAAGGTCATTGATGAAGATGTTGAGTATGGCTCAGCCCACCCAGCGTGTGTGGCCCCCACCAGTGCAGAGCTATTCCACACCAGCACTGCTTGCGGAGAGGCTCCCAGCTTCTGGGAAGGTGACCTCAGCCTTGAGAAACACACTTTTTTGGGAAATACCAGCTTAGTTTTGGGGATAACCATGAGGAGACTGACTACAGTGCAAAAGCTAGGTACTTTCCACCTCCTGGCTTCCTAACAGCAGGGGACTGTGAGATCCAACTGCTGGAAGGGGGGGCCAGGCATGTCCAGTCTAGAAGTAAGGTGCTGCTTTAAGGGACAGTTATTCAGCTTTGAGGCAATTCAAAATTAATGTCTTTAAATTGAGATAGGATCTTCTCACATAACGCCACAGTTCAGGGAGGCTGCAAGTTTGGACCCAGGCCCCTTGTAAGGGGTTCTCTGCTGTTAAAGCCCAGGAAGCACAAGTCTGGTGCCTCTGCAAAGGGAACTTTTCTCTGTATCAAGCAGAGAGTTTGCTCAGGGACAGCACTGTTCACCTCTGTGTTGCAAGGGCTTCCTGTAGCCATGAAGCGTTCAGGAAACTCACACTTCTGTAGATGTTGTTCATCCAGTAAGGTCTGGACCTGTTGTGCTGGATTTGGTTCACACCTCTACAACTTGACAAAACGTTTCTTTGATTTGATGGCAAACACAAAAACTAGTGAGCAAATTGCAACTATTCTAGCCAGATGATCTTCCTTTGGTCTTTGGATATAAGCAAGGATTTATTATGCCACAAAAGCCACAAGCCTTCATCCCAAGATACTGGCTCTTTGGGCTGCAGCTGATGCACCATTTGTGGGACAGGGGAAAGGCCCCAAGTACACTTGCTCTGAGGACAGGCACAAAGACCTTTTTCTCCATATGCTCCTTCCAGCAATTTTACACGACCACCGAGTCCAGAGAGCAGAGAGACTTACATAGAGAAAGATAAATTGCCCTGTCCGTTTTCTTCAAAATGTCAGACTGTTTCCTTAACTCACACGTTCAAAGGAAAATTCCGAGAAAGATGATGTGAGTTTTTCATACAGTTTTTCACTTGAGACCAATATTCTCATTCTTTGAATTCTGCCAGTCATTTTGAGGGTTTCAGTGCAGAGGAAAACGTCTTGTCTCCATAACCACAAACAAATAAACAAAGTGGATACCTCTACCAGTTTCAAACTCAGTCTAAGAATTTATCAGAGCTTTTAATACAACTCCTGAGTGATTTGTTTTTAGCCTTTGCAGCTATGAAAGCATTTTGTTACTTAGATTCACGGGTTCAACATTTCTGCTAAGATAACCGTTCAGGCACTGTCTGCTAGGTGGATCCTTCTGCCATCATCTTCCTTCAGGAATGAAGCCAGTGACAATACACACTTCAGCCACCTGAGCTCATTCTTAGAAAGGTGCCACTTCAGAAAACTCTGTGCTGCTTTTAAAAGTAAAGCTGAACACAGTTGCTTAACATATGCCTTTATTATGCTAACCAAATGCCAGCCGTCCCTGGTTAGAAACAACTGAAGCAAAGTCTTATCCTTCAGAGAGGAGGCTGCACATCACTGTGACTCTGCTGTGTTTGGCAAGTGTGGAATGTACATTTTTAGCTCTTTTTTACTAATTTGAATCACATTTTTTTATTTGCTCTTTCCTTCTCCACAAACCCTTCTTATGGCAGCTTGCATATTTTAATATTAAGATTTATTTTCTTCCCATTTCTTAATGTACCCCAGAGACAGTAAAATGACTTGACTATCAGTTAACATTAATTTTAAAACTGAGTCCAAATATTTAATTGAATTGGTTGTGTCAGTGTCTTAATCACCTAATTGCTAGCATTTCTATTTCTGTGGTACAGATTGCCAGTGACTTTGAAAGATCAGTTGTATTGCCAGAGACTGGAAATAATCTCCTTCCAAATGTTATAAATAGCTGAACAACACGAACATACATCTAAGTGCAAACTCAGAACACCGTGTCTGTTGTTCTGCACATTGGTTTTTATAGAATACAAGGTGTCTATTGAGTTATACTTAAAATGATGGCATTATTGATATTATTGTTTTGCTTGTATATCCTAGAAACTATATCTGTGATTTTTTTTTCCCCTAGATGTAATCTTGTACTACTTGGATTAAAGATATGGGAGCAATATGCTCATTTTAAAGCATATGCAATCCATATCACAATCTTCAACCATCTGCAGCACAGAAACAGAGAGAACCTGGAGGGCTGAAGCTTTTTAATTCCAGAAGGAAATGTCATAAGAAAAGAGTGAATTAATCTTTGGAAACTTGACATCCTGTATCTTTGCCTTAAAGATGAATTCTAGATAGATCTCATTATCCTTTCTGTTTTAATTTAAGTCTTTTATATAATGTTGAAAACAGTATTGCTCAAAATCTAGATGTTATAATTGTTGTACATTACAATATTGTGCATTGGTGATTCTGTATGAAGTCTGCTAAGTTCAACCAGTGCTACCCGAGTTGCTCAGCTCAGCTGGGGTCTATTGCAAAGCACAATATGTTCCAGAAAGCTGAGGGCTGGCACTGAGTGGGAGCCAGGAGTGGGAGTGCTTGGGCAAGGGGTGCTGTGCCTGCCCTTCTGAGGTGGCTTGGTTTTCATATTCTAATGGCTCTGGAAAGTACAATTCTGTGGCAAATCCAGAGATATTAACTTACCTAAGTCACAGAATCACAGGATATCCTGAGTTGGAAGGGACTAATAAGGATCTAATCCAACTCCTGTGGTTATGCTGCTCTGCTAGCAAAAGAGGAAAAGCCTTCTGGTGACACCAAGATGATCTTGGAGATCGTCAGTGAGGACACAGCCATGAAGACAAAGGTCAGAGGCTCTATGGAGGAAGCCAGCCCATCAGGCTGGGGAAAGACATCCAGCCCCGTGGACTGCACAGTCACACCAGTACACAGAGTCATACAAGTACACCAGCTGTGGGCAGGACCAATGCAGCGGTTTTCCGAAATATCACACTCTGGATTAAGCTGACTGTGCATGTGCAAAATATCATGAAATGCTGTCAGCACTGACACTCGTGGACTTTATGCATCTGGTGACCTTCAAAGGCTGCAGCTGGGTACCAGCCATGTGGCTTCTTCATGGGCTTCTCTACATAGGCCCATCCCTTTGCTAAAGAATTTTAACTTGAACACAGCCAGACAGATACTGCATTGTTCTTGCATTTTGTAAAATAAATTCATTGCCAGACTGGGACCTTGTGTGCCAAGTTAAAGATGAGAGTGCATTTTATGGCTGCATTATAAATCCCTGAAAGAGGAGTTTGCAGTATAAATGCTGACACCGCCAGAACTGTAACTGAGTGAATGATATTGCTATGATATCTTATTTACCTCCAGCAAGGACTAGATCAGGAAAACTAAATAATGTATTCCTGATGTTACAGATTTTATTTGATAGGCTAAAACTAGAAAGTTCATGCTTCGATTAAGGAAAAGTAGCATCATAAGAGCTACCAATTCACACATGATAAAGTGATCCCATATTTACTTAGAATTTATTAAACATCTTTTTAAGTAGAAAAGGGCAATTCAGAAAGAACAGAAATGCATAATGTGGAATAAGTGAAACTGCAGCGGCGCTTTATCACAGCCACTACAAAAGGGATGACCAGGTGACTGCTGTGTGTGATTGAGTACCCAAATACTAGCTGGTGCTGCTTCTTTTTCACATTTGAATAATTTACAGCAGAAGCTCCAGAAATACTCTCCTGCAGCTTGACATCTGCTTAATTGAACAGGAAAACGTTGCACTGAGCAAGTTGAAAACAGGATGATAGGCACTCATAGATAATGTGCACAAAGCAATCTGAAAATCATGGCTAGTGGCTGCCATTCTCAGCTGCTAACTACATGGCTGTTACAGATCTAACTGGTGCAGGGTTTCCATAACCAAGTTATGTCTAGATTGGTCCTTTAGAAGAAACAGCACCTATGCTTTGTCATTTTCCTGCTGTGACCTCTTTGATGTCCAGGACTGGGTGTGGAAGCTGGGATCTGGCAAGCTGCACTACAAAAGAAACCTGCTAATTTTGAAAAGTGGTGTTTTGGGCTCAGCTGTCACTTCTGGATGAAATACATTCTACCTTGCAGAGTAGACAAATAAGCCTGCCCGTGCAATGTGTAATGTTTTCTTTTGTCCTTTATAAAACTGAAACGACTGAAATAATATTTCAGTAGAAGATTTTGATATCCTTGTTCCAGCGTGCCTTGGCAGTCCCCACGCTGTGAATAGTTTCTCCAGCTCCAGTGGAATGCCTCTTGGATGGAAGATAGCCCTCACAGTGAATTCAGCTGCTCTCCCGCTGCAGGAATTTGCGGGCACACTGTTACACATTATAGAGGGAAAATTACACAAACGTGTCCAATGACAAGCGTACAGTGTCGACAATGTATCCAAGAAAAGCTATTGTATGCATTAAAGAATGTGTCTTTTTGGCACTTGCTGAAATAAGAAGAGGCAAGACTTTGCGGTCTGGACTCTTCTTAGATCTTTACACAATGAGGCACAGCAAGTTTCTGAACACTCTGCAGTACTTCCCTGTACCAGTCCCCTTCCCCTCTCCCCTCGTTGACAATTCTGTAGAGCATTTGCTCCAGTTCAACAGCTGCTGACAAATCCTGCACCTTTGTGCTTCAGCCCCTTGTTGCTTACACATGGGAATGAAACAAGCAAAAAACCCTCAAACTTATTTTCTTCCAAGTAACTTGTTTATTTCTAAACCTACAAAGCAAATGCATTCTTTGTTCTGAAATTTAATGTCTGCCTCTTTTTCCGCCAAGGTTGATTTGGTATTTCCTTTACAAACCTCATGGTTTGTTGGCATTACGAACTTGGCCATTTCAACTTGACTGGACTAAAACTTGGCAAACAAATTGTGAGCTAGCAGTTAAATTGTTTCAGTAAAATTTCTTTCTTTTTTATCATTAATCTGTGACCAGCACTTATCTCTGTAGTTCCCACCACACTTCTATGTCCCCTGAACACAGCAACAGCAACAAATGCCCCTTGTCTGTTTGTGCTGGAACAACTGTGATACCTCAGAAAGATCAAGTAACTGTACAGCAGAAACTTAATTTAATGGGACTTGCAGTGGGCTCAAGAAGTGTAAACAATTTAAATATGATTCTCTTCTCTTATATTTCTTTCTCTAGTGAAATAACAGAACTGCCAATGTGGTACAAGATGCAACTAGGATATATGGGTTTTTTTTTTTTCAGGGAAATGCTTGTTTCTGTCAGGATCTGGAGCAGGGAATATTTTGCAATTATGTGAACTCAACTCTAGGCAACTGCTGAGCAGATCTAAATGGCCAAGTGAAGCAGAATCCAGTGTTCTTTCACTGCCACAGAAGTCATGAGTCAGAAAAGCAGACCATCTTCAACAAGCATTCAGCCCTTCAACTGCCTCATGTCCTTCAGCTCATGGCATGGCCTGAGGCTGAGCAGGGATTGCCAGGTCAGCTGGAGGCCTTTAACACAAACCTCTCTACGACACAGGCAAGCTTAGCTTCTAAAATCAGGAATTTTAAAAACTATTGGCAAAGATTAACTGATTTGAGCTTACTAAGTTAAATTACATCTAAGGAATATTTAGGCTTGGTGAAAGTGTGTTTCACTTTATCATATGTGAATCCTGAATCCAAGATACACTAATTTCTAAGAAACACAGCAATTAAACTGCTTTGCCAAAAGTATGGCAAGGATCATTTGGTTAAGCCACCATCTAGCATAGACATTGAAAGCTCTAAGATGTATGTGGAAAGATAAATATCTATGCTTAGCTTTATCTTTAAGATGTTTTTATAGTGATTATTCTGTGAAATAATATTCATAACCTGTGGACATATTGTGAAACAGTTTTCCAATATCAGGGCCATCACTGCATTTTTGGGAGGATGCAACTGTTTCCTTTTTAAAGCTACCAAAGAAACCATCAGAAGAAAAGATTTGTGCTCATCTTTCATTAATCTGACAGACAAAAGTAAGTTTGATTTTAGGAAGAATTTTGTATACAAAGCGTCTTGTCATATAAATACTTAGGACCAAGTTTTATCTCTTTCTCTCAAGTTTGGGAACTTTTGTTCCTCAATTGAAGACAGCAGCATGAGCAGGCCATGAATCAGAACGAAATCATAATCTCTACACATAATTTCCTGCACAATTAATTCAAGATAAAACACAATTTTTCTTCCAACCCTAACCTCTGTAACATTAATACTGACACAACACTAAGAAGCAATTTGTAAGTTAATGGACACTGAACGCAAGTCCACTTCAGTGCTGGTGAAAGCCAGCCCTTAGTGACATCCCACAGGAGGGTGGGATGCACCGAGTGGGCACTCAGCCCTCTTCCTACAGGAGCATGTCCTGGTGGCATCCCCACTGCATGGGAGCTCCTTTGAGCTCATAGTCCTGTGTCAGCCAGTGCTGCTGAAGGGGAGGTCAATCAACAAGCATGGCCAAGCATGTTTGTCCAGAGTGAGCCGGTAACTAAAATTTGATCCAAGCAAAGAGAAAACAAACAAACAAAACAACAACAACAAACAAGAAAGAATAAGAAAAATAAACAAAGCACTTGCTGTGAGAGAATCCTCGGAATCAGGTGGGAGTGCTCAAAGAGGCAAAGGGTAATAATAGTATTTAGTTCTCTTCCTTATAAAGCTTTGGGTGGCAAGTGTTCACCTTTACCATCTCTGCCTGCTGCCCCACACTGAGGCCGTGCAGCCCATGGGAGCTTGACTTGCAGCATGGGAGTGTGGAAGTCAGAAGGAAGGCTTCCAGATGTGGTCAGTCATGAGATTCCCAGGAGCCGTTGCAGAGCCTGCTGACTGCTGGCACGTTACTGACACAGGTAATTGCAGCTTTCAAAGGAAGGCCTCTCCTGTAACTGCAAATTTTGGAGAGGAAGGAGATAGCCAGAGGCCTGTGGTTTGAATTCTGGATAGCACCTCCACTTCCGGTCTGCAAGCAGTGAAAGGCCACTGGGGCGAATGGTGCTCCTTATATTCTCCCTCAATGGCATGGGAAAAAATGTTGTAAGCTTCATGTGCCAAGATGGATGACATTAATTTTCTAATCCCAACTGCAGCAGATTCCCTTGGGAGAGGTGGCACAGCATCTGACTCATCCCTGGTGGGGAGTGCTGCTAAGTGACCACAAGTTAAATAAACTCAAATTCCACAGTCATGACTGAGGGATAACGAAGAAAGTTCCCTGCGTGTAATTCCTGCAGGTGTTCGACATCTGGAGCTCCCTCAGCTCCCATTCTGCTCAAAGCAGAATAAATTATTGTGTTTGGGGGTAAAACAAGAAATACAAAGATCTTTATGGTGAACAAACATTGTTTGTAGATGCTGGCTACAATCATTCCCTTGACAAACAAATTTCCTTTCACTATTACAACAGTCTCTTTGGTTCTTCACAAGCTGAAAAAGTTACCTGGTCAGAACAGCCCACATAAAACACTCAAATAAATTCCCAGGCATGTAAGTCATTTGTTTTATCATGTCAGAAAAACAGAGTTTACTTATAAAGCCACATAACCCCATAAAGATAACTTAAGCTGAAATCCAGCAAAGCTTCTTATTTTTAGTAGTTGCAGATCAGAAGTGGACATTTTACAAAGAAACCTACAAAAGTTGGTTGTGTGTTCTGGTAGTAATTACCTCCCACAAATATGACTCACTTCTGCAGCTTAAATGCAATGCTTTAGTGTCCCAAAATCAACAGTTTTATAAATAAATCTCTGAATCACAGACCGAATGCCTGAAGCGTTCAAATATTTCTTACTGCTCTGGGAAGCAGTTTTTATTTCGGGCTTTAACTTCGTAACTGTGAGCAGCGCTGATACTCAGGGCAGTAAGCATGCACCGCAGCCAGGCCGCAGCGAGATCTCTGTCAGCGCAGCCCCGCGCCGAGCCGTCCCGCTTCAGCGCTCAGTCTAACGTCAGTCCGGGCCGCCCCTTCGCACGGGGGCAGGAGCAGGAGCGGCGGCTGCCGGCACACCCCGGGCAGATGAGCGGGAGGCGGGGCGCGGCCTGCACCCCCCCGAGCTGGAGGACCCGGCACGGCACGGGCCTGGCGGGAAGCGCTGTGCAGGCCGCGCCGATGCGGCCGCGCTGGCAGCCTTGCCTAATTTAGAAGCGGTTGAGAAAAAAAAAAAAAGAAAGAAAGAAAGAAAGAAAAAGAAGAGTAATCTCACCTGAAGAGCTTTGCCCTAAGAGAAATTAGGAAAAAAAAAAAAAAAAGCAGCACGAGTTTGTGTTAAATCCTGTGGGGTTCATCGCGTTTAGCAGCACATTACACTCAGATTTTCCCTGCTCAGGAAAAAAGGTCGCTCTCCTCAGTGACACTGCTCTGCCTGCGCAGCTTTCCTGACTCAGTGTGGCCTGAACTACGCTGCTCTGATAGCTCCCAAAGCAGAAATGTCTGCGTGTGCACGTGGAACAAGTCTTGATTTTACACAGCGAAGTGCAAAGCAAAAGCACATGGAAGAAATGCAGATATGCAGATGGAACTTACAGACCTTCCGTCTTTATTTAATTGCAAACTGCCAGTTAAAATCATTTCTGCATCTGGAAATGCTGGTGAAAAGCTGTATATGGGGAGTCATCCCAGAACGTGAGGTCCTTTTTATTTAATTAGAAGGGAAAGAATGAAAAAGGGCGAAGGCATAAGAACAGAAAGCTAAAGAAATAGGAGCTGAAAAAAAAAAAAAAAAAAAAAAAAAAGAAAGGAGGAAAATAGCAGGGACATTTCTGATGTCATTCTCCAGCAATTAATCACAGATTAGTAAAAAGTTCAAGCGCAGAACCTGCAGCCTTATCTTGGTTTCTAAGTCTCAGTGTGATCTTCAGAACAGCCCACTTAGGAGAAAATGCATTCACCTCCTGGCTGACTCATCCTCAGACATTTGCCTTTCGCCTTTATTTGTATTTCTGCTACTACGGAACCTCTGCTGCTTTGCCAAAAGCACCTTTGCAGGACTCTCCAATCTCTTGTTTCTGCAGCAGGACCGGAGAGAGACCTGCTGCCCTGCCTCCTGAAATGACAAATGCTCCACCTGTGATTTCTTAAAATGCTTTCTTGGGAAGAGATGAGGAAATTATATTCTCTCAGTTTACTTCCAGAAATTGGAAGGTTTGCTAACTTAGGCTGAGCGTTACATCTGTTTACATTCACTCCATCTAGAGATTGGTATTCCTCTGATACTCCACAGGTAAAGATTAGGATAAGGCACATCACTACAGACATTGGGAAACTCCATTTTTGAGGACTGTGCACTGTACAGTTGAATTGATTGCATGAAGAAACTGCATGAAGAAACTTACAGGAAGCTGCAGACCCTGTTCACATTGCTGGCTTCACAAGCCTACAAGCCCCAGTGCAGTGTGCACACACACACTGTCTCACATTATATTAATTGATGCAACTCCCTCAAAATAAATAAATAAATAAATAAAACAAGGCAACCAAGTTCTCATGATTTTCCTAATTCTATTTTAAGTTTTACATTATTATTTTATGTAAAAGAGCAGTTCCAGGAAGATATTAATGAGGATAAGAATGCATCATCAGGATAGCATGTCTTTTCAGTGTCAGAAAGAATGAGCTAACAAATAGAAATGAACTGGAACTTACCAGTAGTAAGTGTGGGATTAGGATCTTTGAGCAGCAACAAGGAGGAAGAGGAAACAATGGAGGAAGGAAATGAACACCAGTGCATTGCTTGATGGCAGGATTACTGTAGCCCACCAGACAGTGTAATTCTATAAATGACAAAAATGATCACAGGGACTATAAAGCGTTGACAAAGAAAAGGGAGAATTAGGACCTTTCTGCGAGGCTCTATGCACCTCACCTGAAATCCTTTAGCCGTCTGTCTATCACATTCAGACAAAGTCAAATTGGGATAGGTGCAGAGGAAGACTGCGGTGTTAAGCAGTTTCTATTATGAGTGTCCTGCTTTATGAGATTAAGAGCCTGCTAAATAAAGCCAGTCTTCTGTTCTACAGTATGTCCAAAGCCATGAGGGTACTCTCATAGCCTATGAATTCTCCCCATTTTCTACCAAGCCCCACTTCCAATGGGAAGCAGGTTTTTCTTAAATAGCCTTAGGAGAGACCACGTACCCTCTCCTGCATGATGGCTCTAAGAAGTGGCAGCAAAAAGTGCATCAAATAGAAGCACCCCAACCCTTAACCCATCAGGAACAGAGGAAGCCCAGATTCAGCCTTTCCTGCTGCTCCTGTAGATTTCTGCTGCTCTCCCTTTGCTTCCCAGAACAAACACATCACTAAAGGTCATGTTTTTCATCGGGGACTGCGAGTTCCTGCACAGGTTGTGCCCAGGGCAGAGCTGCGGCACAGCACCCCATGTCCTCACCCGCTCTCACTTCCCTGCAAGGAGGCCAGCATAATTGGCTTCCTATTTTTGCTCTTGCTAAAGAATGCCTGAGAAGGAAAAAAATCTCTTCTAGGAGGAAACAGGTTTGAAAGAGAAGAAATATGCCCCAAGCCTACTGAGCTTAGTGACTGTAGTGATATACCCCCTAGACATGTTTAGACACTTAAAGGAGGTGCTCCAAGTCTTCCTCCTGGTGTACCTGTGCTCTGTATGAACACTGGTCTCCCAGAGCATGTGATCCCTGCCGTGCAGAGCTGCAGACAGAGGCATGCTGTCCCAGCACGGGCTGTGATGAGTGGAGCAGAGAAGTACCCGAGGGAGGCATGGAGCAGGTAGGTGCCGGGAGCGGGAGATCCAACCAGCAGAGAAAATGAAGCGTCCACAACACAAAAAACAGGCAGGGGCTGTCCTTTGTTTCTTTATTTGTGACTTTGCAATGTGGATTTGATTACAGTGCTCTGAACTCAGCAGATTTCCTCCCCGCGCGCAGTGGAAAACATTGATGTCCTATTTACAAAGAATTTCTGGGAAGCCTGTTGCACATACGTATCAACAACTGCCTGCTTGGATGGTTTTTATTTAATAGTGTTTTGAAAAGCATATGGAGAAGATTTCTACTGTGGTACATTTAACTGAGAAATGTGTTGTGCCTGGAGGAAGGAGCTTTTAGGAGTTACGCTGCTTTGTATCTGTGAAGCGGGCTGGTGGAGGGATGTGCTTTTGGGCTCTTGTTTTGCTGTAATCTCTGGAGCCTGTGTCTGGTTTGTACCTTGATGGAGATCTTGGTTTGTATGCAGGCAGAGCTCAGTGCAAGTTCTAGAATTGGTAGAATTTTTGCTCAAGGCTTTGAGTTTTATAACATTTTTTATGACATTTGCTCTTTGGAACAATATCTGCGATACGTTCATTTTCCTTTACTCCAAGCTCCAGCAATCACCCTAAAAAGGTATTACATAATGTACCACATCTGGCCTTGAAAAGGACGGTCTGTATTTGGGTCACGATCATTACTTTAATGGAGGCACAGTGAGGAGATTTGGAGATAGGTAATGTCCCCCAAGTTTGACAACGTCCTTTTATGGTATTTGTTTTAACTAATGGTTATTTATTTCTAGACCACAGAAGGAGCCTTTCACAGCTGGTGCACAGGAGCAGTATAGAGTACAAGCAAGATGCGTCTGCAGTCTGTAGGAACCCAACATATCCTGCATGAGCAGGAATTGCAGCCATTGGACCCCACAGCATTTAGCTGCTTTTGAGTTTCTGATGATTTTCTCCATTGCAAATAATTTCTGAATTTGTTAGCATGCAGCAGAAAGCTTGAAAACACAAAAGCAAACCAATGTTTTTTGGACAGACTTTTTTATTTCAAGATAACCCAGTATCTGATGCAATTCACTTTAAATAGTACATCCTCAAATTATTGTTTTAAAAGGTTCCTTAAAAATCATGAGGGACTTTTCTGTTTCCTCACTGAAATTTACAGCGGTCTTTTCAGCAAGGAAGAAGCTAATCAGGGTGCCACATCTAAAAGTCTTTGCACAGACAGCTAACCAAAATAAAGGTAAATGTGCATGTAAAGTCTTTGCAGCAGTCAGACCCAACTAACCATAAAAGCCGTATAAAACAATTTCATTGTCCAAAGCAGAGAGCAAGCCAGAGTCGTGTGACTGTTTGGTAACTTATCTCAATTTCAGCAAGTTGCAAACATGTAAAGTGCAGATTTCTCAGCTCCATGATTTTAGGGTGAAAGGCAAACCCTCCCCAACATTTCAAACAGATCTCACAGTTACTTGAAAGTGCAGCCTGCATTACTTGTAACCAAAGTGTTTCTCTTTCAGGAAATTCATGCTTGAAATCTCTGTAGGGTAAAAAAGCGTACCCAGCCTGGTTAGAAAGCTGAGTTCCCAGTGCAGGCTGAAGAATGCAATGCCTTCACAACACAGCAGATAAATATGCAGAACAAATGTATACACACTGTATACAGCAGCATATCTGGGAAACAAGAGGGGGAACTGAAAGAGAAAAGAGTGGGAAGTGGGCAAAAGAGGAAAGGAGACTAGAATAAGCACGAACAACCTGAGTCAACATTAACAAGAAAAGACTCCCTGAAGAGAAGAGGTCCCTTTCTCATGACTTCTCTGTTTATTGATTCAAATGGAAGAAGATAGATACCACATTGTGAACCTATCTTCTAATTAGAAAATGAGCTAAAAGATATAATTAAAACATCTGATTTTAAGAGTGCATGAAAAGCAACCTTACTGTTTTGACTAGGACCTGTTTAGTCTGCTTTGAGCTTTTTAGAAGCTCAATATCAGAGGTTATGGAACAGATGGAAGAAATCATGCCAGCACATTTTTTTCCCTTTAACCCAAATAATAGGATGTGTAGTAGGTAGATAAACATGAGTGGTAGACAAAAACCTTTACTTAGCTGTTAGAACACAAAAGCACCATGGCCTCTGTGATTTTCAATTACTGAACATTGGTGTTATATCTTTAGCCTGTAAACAAATAGAAATTTGCAGAAATGTGTTAAAAAGCCCTATTTCACATTTTTTAATTGTATCTTATATGGGTGGGATGATTTCAATGCATGGCAAACCAGTTGAATATTCACTGTCATTGCAGCAGTCTGACTTTATCAAAGGCTTCCAAAAGGCTTGGAGGCTGTGCAGTGTCCAGGCTCAGCTCGCAGCAGTCACAACCAAGTGCTGTCATATGTTCCTTCCATGCTGTCTAGGTCCAAGGGGCCTTGAGGACATGTGCTTGCCCGATCTCACACAGGAGAAGGCTTTGCTGAGCTTGCAGTTAAGGGAAGGCAACTCCTCCAGGGCCTGACCCCACACCGCCAAACTCTCCAGCTGTACTTCCAATGATTCTGTTAGGCTGTCCATCAGGCACTAGCTTTTCTCATTTGTAACCTGCTGGTTTGTGAACCTATCTCCAAACACTCACACAGGAGCAGTGCCGGCAGTGACTGCCCTGCAGAGCAACCTGCAAGGGCAGACAGCCACAGTTGCTCTCTTTGTGTGGAAAGAAGGTTGCCACTTTTCCTGCAAATAGAAATAAGGTCATTAAACAGTAGCAGCATGGAATCTCCCCTTTTTTTATTACAAGATTATAGCAATGACTGCAAAAGGAGGATGTGTGCCCAAGTGGGAGCAGGGGGGATTTTTGGTATGGTGGAGCTCTGAAGAAGACCCAGAAGCAGGGTCTCTAGCAGCAGCACACCAGTGGCAGCCCTACTGAGTGTCATATACTGAACTCAGAGCTGACGGAGAATGGATTTAAGACAGAGAGAAATATACAGATAACAATTGATCTCCGCTGGCAGAGTTCCAAAAATATCATCATCTTCACACATCATAGATATCTTGATAGATTGGTTAAAACCTCCAGTACCCAAAGAGCATTTGGTAGTGCCTTCTGGAAAAACACCTAGGAAGGAGGTGGTGAGTCAGCTCAATTTTTGTTTTTACAGTGATGTTAAGGACCGAGTTCATTTATAAGAGAGAGAAGTCTGCACCTCTGAAATCTTGTCTATATTAGGGAATTTTACTCATAAAACAGGGAAGCAAAATAACTTTACACATTCCATCAGCTAAGCCCCACTGAAGTTAAAGTTGCTGGGAGGTTAAATATGCACATATTTCTGCTGCCATTCAGCGTTTTTCCTGGTGGATCAATCAAGTGTTCCTCAGCAGGCTAATTCTGTCCCTGCTTTGGAGCATGCTCAGAGTTGGTGATTTTTATTTTTTACACATTCATGTGCTAAGTTTTAACAAATTTCTACTGTGATTTCTACAGTGTATCAGCTGGGATTTTTCACAGAAAGAAGAAACATCCCAATAGGTGGGTGACATTGCCAAATTTTAAGCAAGATGTTCAGAGCTTCTGTATATGTTCACAATGTCTTTTTGCTTAATTGCTTTATAGACACTGATGAACCGTTACCCACATTTGTCTCTACTCGTTCTCTACTGTAGTTCTCCCCCAAAAATCAGATTGCAAGAGATATCCAGAGAAGAAATCTTCTGCCTAAACGGTTAAAACTTAAAACAACCAGCAGCTGAAATTGCAGCCAACTAAAAGCT
The DNA here is from genome assembly GCF_019232065.1 of Centrocercus urophasianus. Taxonomy (NCBI): domain Eukaryota; kingdom Metazoa; phylum Chordata; class Aves; order Galliformes; family Phasianidae; genus Centrocercus; species Centrocercus urophasianus. Next base: position 33,643,134 of record NW_024884711.1, read on the forward strand.
GCCTCTTGTAATGGAAATATCAGATATTCTTAATTGTAGGTCACCACCAGTTCTGCCTACAACAGAATACGTTTACTTTCATCCATAAAAATGAATGGAGTTAAGGGGGAAAAAAGAATTCCACCTCTTAAATCCAAAATCCAGGCTGCTCTTCCCTGCTGGGCCAGCGAGCAGCTACAGAATTCCCACCCCACTTGTTTGCTGTGGTTACACAGCCCTGTGTTATTTCCACTATCTCACATACAGAGCCAAAAGAACTTGGAAGATGAAAAGACTTTTGCTTTCAAATATTTTCCTTTTAAAAGCAGAAAGCTAAGTGTAATTCTATTAATGCATTCTTATTTTGGAGGGACCGCTGAAGTCAGGAAATACCAAGTCAGTGCTCTATTCTATTCATTGTGCAGACGTACCACTTTCTATTCCTCTTTTCCTTGTTAAATAGAAGTTGTTGTGTCATATTTTTATTATGGCATGTGCAGTGCGATGGGTTCTGCAGCAGTGCTGGAATCACCTCCCAGGGAGATTAGTTATAACTGAAAAGGACGGGCAAAAAATGAAGTGTAAAAAATGGCTGAAAGCAAGCCAGCTTGGGACAGAAAGCGGAGATCGTGCTCTGCTGGACCTTCTCTTCAACAGATTCAGAGCAAGGCTCATTTTCAGAGAATTTTCTGGAGAGTCTCACTGATGTCACCACAGATAGTATTGGTTTTTTTTCTTCTTCTTCTTTTTTTTCTGACCGTATGCCAAAGATTTTTACTCAGAAATCCTGGGGATGATTACCAGTTAAAATAGTTCGAAATTCTCTTGTTCTATACCTGTGCTTCATTATGTAGAAACACTTCATTCTAGGCCACTTAGGTAGATAAATGAAAAATGTTTAAAGTGACAGAGGAACAAAGCAAAGCAAAACCAACCAAGGGCTCTCAGGGCACTAACGCTGACTGAAGTCTGACCTTTCCTCTCCGACAGAAAGCCGTCCTGCCCCGAGGCTCTTCCTGACGGAGGAGCATCCCTATCCATCGCCTGGTGCTTTGCAGGGCTTCCAATCGGATCTGGCGGCTTTGTTCTGCTCGATAGCACGATAATAGGTCGTTTCTCCGACCCGCGCCGTGCCGGTAACAGAGAGGTCGCCGAGGCTCCCACGTTAAGTCACTGGGGTTAGGAATGAGACGCTAGAAGGCATCTACAGCGTTGCCACTGAAGCCTGTTCTTAGCCAGAGCTTCGCCAGCAGAGCTCATTCGCTGGACTTCATCCCCAGAGCACGTTTTTACTCTCTTGTCGGCTTTTTGTTGCATGTCTTTTTCCGAGCAGCTCTGCAGGCTGTGCCCGTGACACCGCCTTCCAGCACCTGTCCTTCCATCCGCACTGAGCTTCGGGGGACAGATTCCTTTCAGCTCAGTCCGTCCAAGAAACAACATTTTGCTTTCTACTGCCCTGAGATGAATGGACTACAGACTCCCACCAAGTTGCACTGAAACACTCTCATAATGACACAAAATACTACTAAATACCAAATGCACTGAAAGAAACCTGCCAGATGCCATGTATGACCAATTCAAGCATGGAGAAATGGAGGCTGCTCACCAGTGGCTGGGTCTGGAAGAAACATAGCACTGATGCGGGCAAGTTTCATGGTAATGCTTACTACGGACAGCTCTGGGTAGTGGATAATAGGTCACTCCAAAATTCCTTCTCCAGTAGGGATCCTCCAGATGAAATCAATTGGAGTGAAGCTGCATATGAGTGCAAGAACAGTTTTCAGGTACCATGGATCATGGGCCTCGCTTTTCATTTTTCCTGGGTGTTAAAGAAAAATAAATAAAGGCTCTGAAAGCACTCCAAGGCTCTGAAAGCTTTCCTCCTTAACTTCCTCACATCCTCAGCTGTAGTTAGGACTCCCAGAGGAGAACTTGTATTCACTTTAACGCCTACTTGACTCAGCAAAATGTAGTGAGGCACTGGCCAAACACTCCCTGAGTCCATTTCAGAGAGCTGTCAGGGAACAGCCTCGTCTTCCTCCTCCTTAGGCGCCCTGCAGATTCCTGCTCCAGGATCGGATGGATAGCAGCACCATTGGGCGAGCAGGCAACGCTCCCAGTGATGGCTGAGCTGCTTGCACGCAGAGCGGCTGACAACCGGCTGCACGTCTGCTGCTCAGTAAAGACGTGGTTGCAGCCTGACAGAGCAGCACTGAAAATTTCATAATGGAAAATGATAACAAGGAGATTGCCTTCAGCCTTGGGGAATGTGATCTAATCCCAAACGGGGGAGGCATGCAAACAAACCTGACACTCTTCTGCATGAACCTTAACCCTTAAGATATTAAGATATTTTAATACATATCTTAACCAATCTTAAGCTTTGTGGGTTATTCTTATTATGTTTAATTATTTTATTGTTAAATTGCTACTCATTATTTTGTGCATAGCACTAAGCCAGTAATTTCTTAAACACTTTGGCTCTCTTTAGACAGAAAGGTTACACTCACTTAGCGTCTAAGACAGGAGTTTAGCTTTTAGCTGATAGTACTTTGCATCTTGCTTCAATATGTCCTGATTAAATATGGCAAGTTGAAATATTCCTTCTAATACTGGAATGATGTTTTTCTTATAAAAGGATCCCAGGTGGCCAGGTAACAGAAGAGAGGTCTCTTGCAGTGAAATGAATACTAATTCAAAAATTGAAGAGTACTGTTTCTAAATGGGAAAGATGCAGAAGTGATTGCAGCGCCGCGTCCTGTAACATTTATTCTCAGGCTCCAGATCAATGTCCAGATATTAATTAATCCCTATGTTTTCTTTTTGAGCTCATATTTACAGCTGGGAGGAAGTGTTCTATATGGTCTGGCCACACTGTCCAAGGAGCACTGGAACCCCTCAGAGAAACATGACTCTTCCCACGGCTTCTTGAAAATGGTGGATCTCTGTAACGAAACTGCACATTTACCTTTCATACACCATCTAGGAAAATACAGGGAAAGCCATATGGCTCAAGGAGACATCTCCTATAATTAGATATCACTTAACACAGTACCTAATTGTACGGATGCAGAGCCTACATCTGTTGGAACTGGGCGTAGCATGAAATGTCAAATGCAGATTTAGATGTGAGTAGGACTGCAAAGGGGAAATTAAGCATCTTTGACATTCTTTTAATTGAGAGAGAAAGAACTTTCTGATGAGTTTGTGAAGATTCTGATGGGAAAGAGCAAAAGGTTTGAAAAAATCTGAATCTTTTCCCAGCAGGAAAGTGGAATAAAAAGTACGTGGAGTACTTGTTACCTATCTCCCCATATCACTCCCCCACAGAGAAGCAGAGATTTCTACTTCTAGCTGGTAAATGTATTTTTAGTAGATGCTGTTGGAACAAGTAAGTCCAAATGAATGCTCAAATACTTCTCTTGGTTAAGGAATTTCCCATGTTATGATCTTGGTTAGTCTCTCAAAGCCTTTGGGAAGCCAGCTCTGATGAACTGAAAGTGTCTGATGTGATGTATGACGTTCTATATACTACATGTCAATTAAGTAAAAAATTAAGTCAAACTTAAATATCCAGCTAAAACTGTCTGCCATGGAAATTCTTTGTTGACTTCATAGTAGGGATTTGCATAAGCTGTATGGCTTGGATTTAGGAACTATTTTGAATAAAGAGGAAAGAAAAACTAATAAATCACTGAATATACATCTTCTCAAAGCACAGAATGAGATGGGGTAATGTTATCATGATTATGGAATTGGAACTGACTGAAAAGAGATTCATTCCTTTCTGTGAAGCTGTCATCCATGTTGGATGTAGTTGTAGCAGCTGAGAATAACACTGGTCACACAGCTGGACATGGTAACGTCTTCAGTCCCTTTAAATAAATGGGAGAAAGGCTGAGCCCGCAGCTGCTGGCCCAGCACAGTACTTCTTAGCTGAGCCGCTGCTGCCTGCAGTTTGCTGACACACCGGGATCTGACAGCAGCCACAGCAGCAGCAATCTCCTGGGGAGGGATGAGGGGGACAGCCACAGGCACAACCAAGGGATCAGGAATCTAGGCCAAGCCCACGACTTTATGACCTTCCTAATCTTTAAAAATAGCTTTATGCATGTGTGTGTATACACGCGTGTGCTATGTAATGACAGATATACGCTACAAATGTTATGTGAAATTGCTCTGCGTATTATTTAATGCACTGAAATGCAGGAAAAGCCTGTGCAGGAAAGGCACTCTGAGCTTTTGTGTGGTAGGACATGGCAAGTTTCACTGAGCAGCAAGAAAAAGAACGCACAGCAGAACTTACATAACGTTTCCTTTCCAGTTCAGCTATGGGTTTTGCTCTGGCACATTTGGTGATCCCTGGCTAGCTGGGTACCATTTAGTATTTTCTTCTGCTCATGAAGAATGGCCTGTTTGCAGAATTTGGCACTTCAGTCTAGGTTGTCACAGCAGTGGGCAGATTTGCCTGTTTTTTTTATTCTCCAGTCTTGCCCAAGTCCACAGAGCAGGTAATCCATCACTGTAGCACATGAAAATGACTGTGAACAGAGCACCAAAAATGTTTGTTTAGGATTCATATCAGTATGCATCTTTTTGAGAAGAATGGAGACCCGAGCAATGTTTATGTCCTTCAAATGCATTTTCAGAGGTTGCAAAACTAATGTAGTGCATCTCCATTAAAGAGAAAATGTGACTGATTCTGATTGACTCAGACTGAGACTACATTGTAGTTAAAATGCCTCAGAACAAACTCTGAAAAACAGTTGCCTGTAAGTTGTTTTTTCGCACCAGATGAATTAACAGTAGTTGCAAATATTTTTCAGACCTTCTGCAAGTAATGTTTAAGCAACCAACAAAGTTAAGACTGGAAATGTTAGAGAACCTATAAATACTATTTAGGAGCAGAGCAGTCTTTACAAAATGATCATCAACTAAAGATAAAACAGTCTAAGGTTAAACACACAAGTATTGTAGTCCTGCATTCCAGGTGAAGAGTGCTATTGTAGTGAAGAGCTTTTTTATTTTGCCAATTAATCTTGCTTGTAAAATTGGCAATTAATCCCATGAAATTCTTGTCATTATTCAGAATAAATGGCACGGCACTGAAGTAGCATTATTAATAACAACTAAGCAAATCTCTTCTAGCTCCTTGTCAACATGCTACAACGATGAATCCAAAATACAAGCACATCTGGCTGCAGGAACAAACATCAAGTTTTTAATTATACATCTTTGTGGGAAAGAAAGGTTTTCACAGTTAACCTCTCTTTGCAAAGATAGTCCAAATGTTTAAAAAGACTTGAATGGATTACAAATATTAAAAACAAGAACATTTTTAAATGTATAACAAATGCTTTTGTTGCCGTTGATGTTGTGTGACACATTATATGAGATAAAAATCCACAGGTATACGGCCTTGTCAGGGAACAGTGTTTAAAGATACTATGCAAAAACGACACTAGCTGCAAGCAAGGCAACAAATTGCAGGACTTTTCACCCTACAACACTGAGAGTAAAAGTTGGAGCTAACTTCGTCACACAGAGATGAAGTCATCTCCATAAACCTCAATAATGTCATGGCAGGAAAACCCATCACAATGACTGGACTGATGTCAAGAACAGGAGAACCTACGTGAGATGCCTGCAAGATATGTAGTTGTTGGCACCTCATGCTCTGCTGACAAGATCCCTACCAGCCCCAAAGGCAGACTGAAGTGATTGCAGAGGGCTTTATATCTGAGCTGGAGGCAGGTAAGTCCCACACATGATCACCTACTGTCATTACTATACATGAATTAGTCACCACCTGCAGAAATCAATTGCTTCAGCGAATGCCTACCAACAGCTACTGAAACAGGTAATCTATCTTTTAAATAGAAATAAAATTACCTAAAAGACACAATAAAATATTTTTTATTACTCCAGACAGCTTTTGTGTTTGCAAAACAATGGTCAAAAGTGAGATCTTGCAAGCACCTAAATCCAAAGCTGTCTGTGACCACAGAACTACAAAAGGACTGAGTTTGGGATGCACCTCTGTGTCCATCTGGCCCCACCCCTACTCCAGCAGGGACACCTGGAGCAGCAGGCCCAGGGCCACAGCCAGGTGGCTTCTGAAGCTCCCCAAGGAGCAGTCTCCACAATCTCTAGGCATCCTGTGCCAGAGCACCATCATCCCCACAGCACAGAAGTGCTTCCTGGTGTTTCTCTTGTTCCTTTGTCCCATTGCCTCTTGTCCTGATTCTAGGCACCACTGGAAAGAGTCTGGCTCCATTCATTTGCATCCTCCCCTCCAGTGTCCGTTTGGACACTGGTAAGATCTCCCCCCGAGCATCCTCTGCTCCAGTCTGAACAGATTCAGCTCTCTCAGACTCTCCTCACATATGAGTACATTTATTAATTTTGTGGCACCTCACTGGGCTGTCCTGAGTGCATCTGTCTTCCTACAGCTCCTCTGTGATCCTAGTTATGTAAGATCTTTCAGTTCAATTCTCCATGCATGTGAACACATGCTTCTGGTCGCCCCTGCACCTTCCTAGCTCTTCCTAGCAGAGCACCTGCGGAGCTTCAAGCTAGGCTGTTCTCTACCTGTCCCCAAGTGGTTTGGGGCATGCAGAAGATGCCTTGGAAATGCTGGGTGTAATTCATCTTTCATCTGGAAGCACAGTAGTCACTGAGTTCCTCCAGAATATTAAAACCCAAGGTTGGATGCTATCCTCTCATCAAAGAAAGGTGAATCATCAGCACTCATAAGCTGATTCAGCTCCCTAAAGACAATGAATGCTATTTGTTTTCTGTATCATAATTTAAAATAGTCATTGAACTGGAGAAAGATTATTTTCTAGCCTTGTGGCCAGAACATTCACCTAAGGGGTGAGAGGAGCAGAGGGTATTTCATAGTACTTCTCTTGAGATGACGCAGTCCTTGTCCTTCCTGCTCTCACGCTGTCAGACCACACCAATATGAGAGTACAAGAGTTCTCCAGAGTACCTCAGGCCCAGTGACAAAGGGCACTGCCTGCCACAGACTTTTCCGTGCAAACCTTCCCAATGAGAAGGAGCTTGATACAGGGAATTTTCGAAACACTGGGGTCTTGGAAACCACAGAAACCACTGGGTACTCTAAGCTTTTAATACTGGGGTTAAAAAAACATTTTCAGTTTGATCCCATTTAAAATCTTCGAGCTTTTTATTTCCAGGAGGGAAAAAAACATAATTATTTGCATAGATCTGAACTACTTTTTCTGTGTTTGATTTTGTAACAAAAAAATTCCTGATATGCATAACACAGGAGAACTATAATTGCTTTCCAATTCCTTATCAGCACATGATCATCCTTGCACTGAAATGCTACTCCCAGCTCCAGAAAACTAACCTCCAGTATATTTACACTAGATTTTACACAGCTCTGAAGTGCCAAAATTTTAACCTGTGCATTTTACTTTCAATTATAATGCTGTCCATATGTTTGTATCTAACAGACTGACCCTTATGTTGCCAAATATGAGAATCAGACCAATTAAGCTGAGCTCACCAATCCTTCAGCTCACACTTCAGAGAGAAATTACTACAGTCTCTGCATTTCTTCTTATGGCACTGAATGAAAATTTGTTGAGAACTTGTAAGCAAAATTAGACTTCTACTTATGTTTATTTGCTTGATTTAGTAGACATTCTTTTTTTGTTTCCTTTATGTTAATTCTGTATATTCAGAATACGTGTTGCAAGCTGCAAAACCATTACAGCTCCAAAACAACAGCTTTCCTGTATGTATTGGTAAACAATCCCTGCAGAAGTACTGCATGCTTTGCAGTGAGAAAAAAGCAAATGACAAACAAGACCTAACAAATGAATGGCATCCAAAACTACAATGCATTAAAAAAACGTGTATATATATAAGTGAGAAGAGTATGCACTAGTGTAATTAAGAAACGAATGTTTAACTTGGGATTTAAAGGGCAGAGTGAGCCAGCTGTACAGCTAGCAAAATGAAGAAGATAAGTCCACTCGAGAGCCAAATGAGCGATCGCACAGACCTGTGAGGCAGCAAACTGCACGAGGGGTGGGGAGCAGAACTAAATCAGAAACAGAGAGCATGTTACAGAAGGAAATAAACGTGAACCATATGGAAGAATATTCACAACACATTAGTGTTTAATTAGATAATATAATGGATAAGGACACTTCTGCAGCGTCATCATAAACAAAGACGAATGGAAAATGTGCTACTAATAAAAGTGGGTAATGCAACTGCTCTACAACTGTAATTTGATCAATCACAAATTTAGAACAAAAATAATATTTTGATACAATATTTTGCTACTGCACTTAGTCATAGAAAAGGAAGCACAGAAGGAGACGTTCTCATCTGAGGTTCCAGGTATTTCAAAAGCAAACAAAAAAAATCACCACAACTGCTTGAAATCTAACACTTGCAGCCAGCCTGGCATTCCCATTTCATGGAGAACACACACAAGGTGCCTTAGGGATGAAAAGTATGGAATGGCCCTTCCAAATTTCTTCCTCTTCTAAAATATGATTTAATTGTGTGAAAAGCTCTAAAACAAAACTAACATCTGAAGTTAATGTTAGCGTAGGAAAATTAACCTGGAGGCCCCAGATTTGTTTTCGTGCATTTACTTTGTACAGCATACCAACCTGACACAAGTAACAGCTCAGGTTAATTGCTTATGAGAGAATAACAGCAGGCAACAAATAGAGCAAAAGGAGAGTGAGAGAAACAAAATGGTCTTGAAGGCCTTTGTGATCTTCACAAGCACTTCTGAACAAGGATGATTTCTGAAAAGTCAGTCGCATGTGTGCAAGTCATTATAGCTGTGTATAGCTGCATACACACTGATGTTTGGTGGCAGCTCACATCCTTACATCTCTCAAGCAGGATCAGTCTTTTCAAGTTGTGCAAGACAGGATGATTTATTAGCAGTCATAGCTTCAAGCTTTAAATGAATAAATAAAATATGGTATAGAAATAATCAAAAATAGAAGATGAGAAGAGTACAAAAAGATGATTTCTCATTGTAACTATATACAAACTGCAGTTTAAATGAACACGCAAACTTCAGTTGGCTTTAACATATTTTTTTTGCTTTTTTTTTCGAGAATCCCAGGGCTATCAGAAAGCAGAACCCAGAACTGTGGTCACTCCAGGACCCAATTGGCCTTCTTGGCCACAGGGCACAGTGCTGCTCATGGCCAACCTGTAGGCCACCAGGACCCTCAGGTCCTTCTCTGCAGAGCTTCTCCAGCAGGTTAGCCTCCAACCTGTACTGTTTACCTTCAAAATGTGGTAGATTCACTTGAAAGCAAAACTGGAAATCAAGAGACCATCTGGGAAGGCATTAAAACCACATGTACCAACATATCTCATATATTCTGATATCTCAGAAATTCACTTTTTACTCAGGATTAGTTCCTCAACTAGCTGTAGTTGAGCTGCACATTTCTGGGTCATTTTTCTAGTAAATCTTTCAAATACAATTGCTTTAGAAGACGAAAAACATATTTAAAAATATATAATATAATCCATTAAAAAGTAAATGTTAGGAACTGAAATTCCAAGAAAATATATGGAAGTGAAAATAAAGTTTAACTGATATAAATCAGAAAAAAAAAAAATCTCCAAAAACCAGAAATGAAACAAGAAAGTATTCACTGAGTCATTTTCCATTATAATTCTAAATTGATTCAACTAAGTGAACACCATTGAATCCAGAATACTCAGGATAGGATGGGAAACTTCATTTCACAAACATGAACAAGGAGTAGGCATACAAACAGCGGACTGATTGTTTTTATTTAATAATGTATATTCAGCTTACGTTATGTTGGCAAAAACAGCTTGTAATAATCATCAGCTGATGATATTCCAGTTGCTGTGGTTTTCAAGCATCTATATTCCAGCAGAATTCTCAAGCTATCATAACTTTTGTCTTCAGTGATGCAATTAAATTTCAGGTGAAGTGTAGCAGACCTAAGATTTCAACATTATGCCTATTCAGGCAGCTGAAACACACCACAATTATGTCGCCAGAGACAAACTGAACAACCACTGCCTTAGACCTCCTCTTATGAATAAATATCTTTCCAAGCCTGCACCATCCAAGAGGATGCAGAAAACATGCTGCTTTGCCTCAGTACTACAAACTAGTGCATAAATTAAGTCCTGCACTGACTGAGAAGTCAGATTGAAAGCTGTACTCTACAAAAAGGACTCTTTAGTTCTTACTTGCAGGGTGTATATATAATTTAAATTATGCTTACCATGTGCTCAGATATTGCAGAACTCTACAGAAATAGCAGGAATTTTAACTACTGGATTTGCATCCACAATTAGAAGAACTTATTAGGCCAAAGCACTGTCTTTCACAGTGGCTGCATCCTTAACTGTGATATTTTTTAGCAAAGTAAATAAAGAAAACTTTGTATAGAAAGGTGTGAGGTGCCCAGTTTTTTTTTGGAATTAAATGTATCAAAATGTTGTTGTTCTTGTTTAAAAAAAAAGCCACAAACAACCCACCCACACCCCTACTTACAAGCTCTGAACGAAAAGCTTTCCCCAGTGATTATGATAACTGATAACTTGATACAAAACACTGTGCTCTGTGTTTTAGTTTCTAGACCTCCTAGGTATCAAAAATACAGTACTCAGAGATTGCTTTGATTTTCTTTCCTCATTTGCCCAGCCATGGCAGCACAGAGGTAGAAATGCTCCTGCCAGCTTCAGTTGTGCTCTCAGGGTGCGCTGGCCATGATGTCATTTCTCCCAGCAGCTCAGTGACCTCAGGGCCCTGTGTTCCACTGACACTACAGCTGTGTGTGAAGGAGAACAACAAGCACCAGGAGGATGCTTCCCTCCTCGTAGTGTTAGGAAGTACAGCTTGCTCAGAATGAACAGACAAGGATTCCTGTACAGAGATGAAGAGAGACAGAACAGAATTCAAACAGGCGACTTGAACATTAGAGGGACCTGGAATTTTGTAGGTGTTTTCAGAATACAGGGTTACAGATTGACCAGTATACATACAATTCAGTTATTATTTTTGGTTTCACAATTGCTTCTAAAACATGACAGGTTTTAAGGAATTGGAAACTTAGCACAAAAACCTGTACATGCCATTTTGGTGACATTCATCCACAGAATGACGAAAACAAAGAATCCTGAAACAATGTAAGCCCCCTCTGTGGGCAGTTCCACAGGCAGGACCATCTTCTACATAAGAACACGGTGAGCCAAGATGCAGAGCTGTTAGGGCAGGACAGAACCAAGATCCTGCCTTACTCTTGGCTATTCACTCTCTCAAGAAAACTTTCCTGACTTCTCACTTTCATCTCAAGTCCCATGCTGTGGTTCTCAGTTACACTTGTATCTGGAGATCCGATCTCCTAATGCCAAGGCAAATCCTTTGAAGCACCTTCTGTTAGTCCCTGGGAAGACTTTGCACTGTTTGATTTGTCACCCTTCCTTAAGCACTCCCAGGTAGTGAAGCCAACAGCCGATTCACACCCGCTGGAGACAGATATGCAAAATCACTAAACAAATACCATCGAATTTGAGAAGACAGTAAACAAATCACTTATCCCTGTAAAGAAGAGCAAGCTTTCAAGTGAATATTCAAACTGATGCCTTTGAAAAAAATCCCTTTGGATCGTGGCCTGACTCCTTCCTCTTCAGCCCTACTATCCCCTCTGATCCAGGCATTTCTGATTGTGCTGAACTCCAGGGAAGCTCTAGATGCAGGCACTGCTGCTTTCTGCTGGCACTGAGTGGCTCTCTTCTGGAGATGTGCTGTGCTGCCTCCGTGAGATAAGGGGACACATTGGTGGCATGGTGCAGAAATGCAGCATGGGAGAGCTGAGGTCTCACATTTAGCAGTGTACCAAACTCTTATTAAAGGGATCCCACTAAGAAAAATGCTTTCAATAAAATTTAATTTGTTTGGATAAAAGCATTCCCCAAAAGCATGGGATTGTAAATGTAGCAAGATAGAAATAATAATAATAATAAGAAATAAAATAAGAAAGCCTGGAGACAAATTGAAACATACTGAATTATTTTATTGCCCAGGTGAAACACGTGAAGAAATAAATAGTACAAACATAGAACCATGGAATTATTTAAGTCGGAAGGGACCCCTGAAGGCCAACAGACCCAACCCCCTGCAGTGAACAGGAACACCTACAGCTCCACCAGGTGCTCAGAGCCCCGTCCAGCCTGACCTTGAGTGTCTCCAGGGACGGGGCATCCACCACCTCTCTTGGCACTCTGTGCCAGTGCCTCATCACCCTAACTGTAAAAAAACTTTTTCCCTACATCCAGTATAAATCTCCCCTTTTAGTTTGAAACCATTTCCCTTGTCCTGTCACAGCAGACCCCGCTAGAGTCTCTCCCCATTTTTCTTACGGCCCCCTGCAGATACTGACAGGCCACTCTCGGCTCTCCCCACAGCCTTCTCTTCTCCAGGCTGCACAGCCCCAGCTCTCACAGCCCGTCCTCGCAGGAGAGGTGCCCCATTCCTTCGGTCATTTTTGTGGCCCTCCTCAGGATGAGCTCCAACAGCTCCACATCCCTCCCATGCTTAGGACTCCACGTCCGGACGCAGTGCTGCAGGTGAGGTCTGTCAGCGCCGAGCAGAGGGGCAGGATCGCCTCCCCGGTCACACAGCTAAGGACGCAGCCCACGACGCGTCGGCTTCCCGGGGCCCCGCCGGGCTGCGCGCAGCTCCGGGCGGCACCGCTCCCCGCTCCGCTGGTGGCACCTGGCCGCTCCCGGCGTCGCTCCCCTTCGTGCCGCGCCGCTGACCGCGGGGCTCCCCGTCCGCCCCCGGTCTCGCCCCCGGCGTCCCCCCGCCAGTCCCGCGTCCCCCGACGCCGGAGGGCCGCGTTCGGCCCCGCGCCCGGTACCTGGGGCAGCGCCTTTTCCCCCGCCGCCGTTCAAACGCGCTGCCGTAAAGCGCCGGTCTCCCCTGGCAACAAGGTTCCGGCCGAGCACTAGGTGTAGGAAGGTGATGTAAAAGTAAAACCACCCAGTGTCGTAAACCAGGTCCGGGGGGGAGGGGAGGGCGGGCGGGGGAGGGCGGGGGAGGAGGTGACTGGAGCATTTAGACACAAGCGAGAGGATCATGGCGGATGGCCCCAGGTGTAAGCGCAGGAAGCAGGCGAACCCGAGGCGCAACAACGGTCAGTGAGCGGCGGGGCGGCGGGCAGCGGGGCGGGCCGGAGGCCGCGGGCCGGGTCGGGCCACCGGGAGCGCGGTGGGGGGAAGGTGGGGAGAAGTAGAAAGTAATTTCCCCGCCGCTCCCCGCCGGCAGCGGGCTCGCCCCGCACCGTTATATCCGCTACCTGGCGCCCTCCTCCGCCTAGCGGTGCCGCCCGGCCGGGACCGTTAGGCGCTGCCTCTCGCCTGCCCTGCCCGCAGCGGGACCGCGGCCCCGGGCAGCGCCGCGCCGTGCCGGGCGGGGAGCGCCGAGCGCCGGGGGAGCGCCCGGCCCCGGTAGCGCCAACTCCGAACTTGGTACCTGCGGGACCCCGGTGCGGGGGCGGGATCCGGCGCTGTGCCGCGCTCCGCGCTGCCCGAGCCCCGCGGTCCCCCCTCCCGGAGCGGCTCCTCGCCCCCGGTCGACGCTGGTTCGTTTAATTCCACTTTTTTTTATTTTTAATTTTTTTTTAATTTTTTTTTTCTCCTCTGCCCTCGCTTTATTTACATTTCTCTTTCCGGGGGGCCCTGTTGCTGCCGCGGGGGGGCCGCCTTCCTGCCGCAGCCCCGCGCTGCCCGCAGCCGGGCCGGGTCGGGGGGGGGAACGGAGGGCGGCGAAGTTTGCTGCCTCTTTTACCCCCCCGGCGCGGTACCTGCCCGGCTCGGGCGGGGTGGCAGCGGCCCGGCCGGGGGCCCCGCTACTCTCTGCTACGTGACCACTGCTGCAGTCTATATAAGGAATTACATTTACATTTCAGACTTAAGTGTTGCTTTGGCTTTTCTTTTTTATTTTTTGGGGATACGTGTGTTACTTTAAGATGCATGTTGAAGGTACACAGCCGGGGGAATAAACGCTCCAAACACCCACTCCGTACTTATTATCTGGAAAATAGAGAAGTAGTCGAGTTGTCGTTGCGGCTCTGTGTAATGGGGTGTGCAGCAGGAGGTTTTGTAACCTTCCTTGGCAATTTTGGGTTTTATGTGGCATTTCCTGTGCAGGGTCACAGATAGGAAGGCTCTCGCCCGCGATCCGAGATGTTTTCGTGCGCAGCGGACGCGCTCTGAAATGCACCAGAGGCACTGCTGGTGCCTCCTCTGCGATCCCAACCACGCTGGGCGTGAAGCGCCCATATGCCGTGGCGTCTCTGGGGCTGCCGGGCTCCTTGGGTCTCTTTGAACTCGGGGGAGGGGGCTCTTATTTTTGCTGTGTGCATTTTATAAGGAACATTTTTGTTTACACGATCGCATTAGTAATTTCTTGCACTGGTTTAAATATTTGTATTTCCCTCATGATTTGGCTCTGCAAAAGGTAAGTTTGGAAAGTGCTTCTCTCTTTATCTTATTTAAAATGTTGCTGATCAGAAAAAGGGGCTTTTCTTGCTGCTGACGACATGTGTGTGACATGTGAGCCTGAACCACCCAGCGTCTGTGCAGGAGCTGTAAACATGTTTACCTGAACAGGAAAGAAAATGGATTTTTCTCTTAGAGATCCACTGATACGGACAGCGTGCTCTTAAAGCGTATCAACAGATGACTCGAGAGATTCTCTGGAAGCGTAGCTTTTGAAATCAGTGGGAAAAAAGATTCCTGATTGCTGCAGCAAATGGCAACTTGTGCAGGTAGAAAAAAAGATGGTGTTTAGTTTTCTCCTGCATGCATGTCAGCCCCCTCCTGCCTTCTGCTCTCGTTCTCCAGGGAGGGATTTATTTACCATGCTTGCTGTCAGTGTTTTTCCTTTGTGCTTAATATTAGAAAAACAGATTTGGGGCTGTTTAAGCACAAAACGTTTTCTCTGCAGTGTGTATTGCTCACAGAAAACAAAAGGTGTAGGAGACGTGGTGCTGTTCCAGGTATCTTTCATCTTCATCACTTTCGGACCGCAGAATTGCACCCTTTTTATGATGAAATGCCTTTGTATCTTTATCGAGTAGTTCTGCTGTGTAGAGTATGTCTTGTTTTAGGCTGTTTCTGGTTCTTTTTTTTTTTTGAGGAATTAAAACCAACTTCAGTCATTGTGCACTGAAGCATCAGGATTGGTTAGATAATAGATTCTGGATAATAGAGATTTCTCAGCAGTGGGTTTATGTTTGACTTGCAAATGTTTACTAAAGAAAACAGCTAGACAAATGTTAACCCTTTAACCTTTGAAATAGGTGTGAGGCTTATTTTTTTTCTTCTAGATCTCTAAATGCACTTTGCTCTTATGGATTAGTATCTCCTATTAATCCAAGCTTGATGTACAGGGGATGCTTCAGAAACAGTCTTGTTTATAGTGTGCACTAAATCGATGCTGTGCTGTTCCAGTCACCTTTTTTTCTTCCTTTTGCGCCAAGTGGGATGCTTATTAGAGGGAAGTCATGCTTTATATCCAGTATGCCAATTAACAACACTGGGCTATGGCATCATTAGTGTACTTTAAATTTTCCTTCTGCTTATCTGTTAATGAACATAGCCTAGCTATTCTCAAAATGTAAACTTTTGTTTCTTTTTGTCTCTGTGTTTGAGAGCCTGAACTTATGGCTGCCATCCTGATGCATTAACTGCTACTGAAAGACAGTCTGACCTGAATGGTAGAGCTGGTCCCTGTACTACCTTCTTTATTGACCACTACAGCAGATCAGAGCAGAAGAGCTGTCTGATTGGTGCTACCATTAAAGCCTTAAAGCAACAAGATCTGGCAGCTCTCAAACCTGAGGAAAACTATTCTGCGTCACTGTCCTTATTTCTGAGCACTACATGGAAACATCTGCTGCACTGAAGCAGTTAGTGAAGTGTTAAGATAACAGCAACGTTCTGATAAAGCAGGAACGTAGTGCTGGTTGGGAGTTTCTCTTCCTATCTACCTTCTCCCCTTCTTTTGGATAGAGAAAGTGGGAGGAGAAAAGAGGGATGGGATTTTACCAGTCATCTGCACTGTCACGCTCGGCTAGTACTGTGCGCACTTCATAAATTCAACATCAGCAAAAGTTTTTTTGTTTTTATTCTATTATGAATGGGCTTGCAGGATCAGATTAGTTGCTTTCTCAGCATTTCTATTATATGTTATGATTGTCTTAATTCCTATTAAAAAGCAAAACTAAAAATACTACATCTTGTTCTTCAGCATTACTGAGAAAAGTAAAACCTTTGGAGCATCCCTTACTAGGCACTGTAAAAAGATGTCATCAACCTTTCGTGTTGTACTAAAACCACTGTAAATGTACCTTCAGTTCTTCATATGCATTTTCAGCAGTAAAAAGAAAGATAAGTGGAACTGAGTAAATTCTGTATGCTGATGGGTGGATGTGAGGAGAACACGAGGCAGGGTTTTTGTTTGTTTTCTCTCTCCCTCTTGGTAACAGTAAGTTAATAAAATGTTGTGTAGGCTGATTTGTTAGAGTGCTGTTTTTGGTTGCTTTAGAGTTCAATTTTTTTTTTCTCTTACTTTCTATTATATAATCACATCATAATTTTTTTTTCTCTTTATGAAGCTGCTGTGTGCAAGAAGCCCTTCAGTGCCTTTGGATAAGCTAGAAGCATGGTGTGTTTCTGCTCACTGCAAGGTGACAGCTGCTGGCTGGATGTCAGGTCTCCGTGACACTGGGGATGCAGCGCTCCTTGCCGTGCCTTGCTTCTCTTGCCCCCTCACTCCAGCATTAATTTAAATTAGCGTTTGGAGAGTTGAGGAATGCAGCCCAAGTTAAAATTCCAAGCACAGTGAACAGATCTATATGGACAACTGAATTAACTTTGAAACAAAGGAAGTCTTCTTTCATATGAACCAATAATAGTTCTGTTTTAATTTTAGCTACTGAAATATAAGGGAATGCATTTAAAAGTGTTGTAATCTTTTCATTTTTCTCTCAGTGCTTGTTATTCCAATGGTTGTGAAGCAGTGTTTTAAGATCAGCTACCTGAAACAGGTTTGTTTTCTAAGGTGATTAGCTGTCTGAAACACTTTTCCTTGCTTACGGGACTGTGGTGAATATCTTGCTGAAGCAGCAGATGAAAAGTAGTAAGTGGATGAAATTTTCAGCTGGGGCATGGCCTTACAAATCATAGATCATCCAGATAAGTTTTTCAGTTAAGTCTGAGGATTTGGCTCATGAATTCAGCTAACGTGTGCTTGGAAAGCCTCGTCCTGTAGCAGACACTCCTCCTGCTGAGTCTTGCTGCTGCCTGCCCTGGGCCTGTGACCAGCCATTGCTGTCAGCAGCCCTGTGCGGGGTTTAGGCCTCAGCCCCGGGCCTGTCCTGGGTCCATTGCTGTCAGCAGCGCTGCACTGGGGTTGGGCCTCAGCCCTGGGCCTGTAACGGGGCTGTTGCTGTCAACAGTGCTGCTCTGCCGTTGGGCCTTGGCTGTGTCACCGAGCTCTTATCCTGACAGTGCAGACAGAGATGAGTTCTGTAGGCTCTGCCTCCTATCCAACTGCAAGCAAGGGGCTGTTTGAGTCCTGTAGCTTATTACTGAAGTTTTACAGTGTAGGGTAGAGGAAGAGAGAGGCAGGAGTAACCTAAAGTGAGAATACCTGTGTGATGCCTTTCCTTATGTGGAAACATGGTTTTTGTAGGGTTTAAAATGCTAGTGAGGAATGGCAAGGATTTCTGATGTGCATGGAACTGTATTACTGTGTTTAAGAAGTAAAGCGTTGTTCTGTGAAGCTTGGATTGTGCTTTTATAACTTTTTTTTTTTTTTTTTTTTTTTTTTTTTTTTTTTTTTTTTTTTTTTTCAGCAATTGCTCTCTAGGACAGGGAAACCTGCTAGATCTATGCTTTGTAGCTAAATGGCTCTGAAGGAGATGTGCTTCTAAACTAAGCTGTTATTTACCAAAAATGTGAATTTGCTGTCTTTAACTCAGCTGTTTATAGTCACTTCTAAAAATCTAGCAAATTGATGTTGCAAGTGGATGAGTGTGTGGTATGCTTTGACTGTGAAGCCAATACTTAGCACTGCATGCTGCATCTGTGGGTGTCTGAGATACCTGTGATGGTTTTTAACCTCCTGTTTTGTACTTGTGTGTAATCTAAACCAAATTCTTGCTTTATGTAGACTTTTGTACCAATTTGCCACATCAGTTCTGGATGAACATTAAGTGCTTGATATCAAAGAGGACAGCCAAATTCCTGAAGCTATGTTCCTACTTATGTTTTTGAAAAGGATCTTCCCAGTTATGGCAGAGCAGCAGGATCTGGCTTGCAGCTATGGTCTCAAAAACATTGGTGCTTCATTTTGGCAGCTACAAGAGGGCTGTTCTTTTTAAGAACGAAAGTCTCAAGTGACTTACCCAAGGTCACACAGGAAGTCTATGGCAAGACTGCATCTCGTCCATTTTTAATCCTTGGGGCTACACTTGCTTGTGGCTTGATCTCACCATTTAGCAGTTATTACTTTCAGTTTAAATACTTAAACTTTTTTTTATATTTATTCTGCTGAAATGCTTGTACTTCATATGAACAAGAGACAATGTGCAACAATACTCTCTATAGTTATTGTAAAGCGATATTATGAGATATCAACATAGATTACAAAACATCACTAATGATGTGCCGGAGAATTAGAATTCGTATTTTGAATATTTTGGATGCTTTTTTTTTTTTTTTTTTTTTTGTATTCTTAATTTGAGTTCAAGGATGTGCAAGTGGACAAACGTAGAACTAAACAGGGGAAATTAACTTAAGACCTATGCTGTTAAAATCAGAATCCCTACTCTGATGTGTGGGGTGTTCAGAAGGGTGCTTTCTGGAAGGTTAACATCTGGGCTGACAACTTGTCCAGATTCTGGTTTTGTTGGGGCAAAACAGAGATGACTAACAGAGTCTCAGCATATGACTGTTATTTCTAACACTTTTTAAATTTTTTTTTTTTTTTAAATAAGCATAATTTCTCCTTAAAGTAAGTTTCCCGCCAAGGCACCTAAATGTCAGACTTTAGAAGCCTATTTGCTAGACCAAACCCATGCCAAGTCTGAGTTTCCCACTGCAGCAGGTGGTTGCAGGGATTGCTGCCACCAAGCAGAGGAGAATTGAGAGAGGCTTGTGTAGGGCTTGCTTGCTGCCCAAGGAGCTTGTGAGGGAAGCAATTGGGTGGGCTGCAGTCTTACCAGAACGTGCTGTGTGGTAAGGAGGGGTGGTGGAGCAGGGAGGGGTGTAGTCTAATTTGTACTTTAAGGTCTGGTGCCTCGTGTCTGACACCATGGTGGCCTTTCAGGGAGACATGAATGTGGCTCTGGGTACTGGCTGGCTGAAGCAGGGAATCACAGTGCAAAACAGCTTTGACATCAACCGACCAGACTATGCACTGAAACACTGGAGTTATTGGAAGGTTCATGTTGGGGTACTTACATGTTTGTTTTTCATGCTTTCTGCTCCAGTGTTAGATTAACAAGTGTGGTTTTTTGTTTTTTTTTTTTTTTTTTTTTTAAATCTCTCTAAGCTGTTGCCTGTGATATAGTCAATTTCTTGTGCTAACTATCAAAGGCACAAATATTTCTTATGGATCTTGGTTTGCTTTTCTGTCTGTCTGGTGCCTTATTTTTAAGTTATTGTAAAGAGTCACAAGTTGATATTTGAACTATTCAGCTATAGCTTTTAATCTTTGCTTGCCTTCCTCTTGTGAAGACAGAGTGGGCTTATTTTAAGCTCTTCTCTTCTGAGGAGTAACAAATTATTACTTAATAATTTATTTGGCTCTTTTTTTTTTTTTGTGTAGATCAGAAAAAGTCCTGTGTTGACAGTTCAGGAGAATACAAGCACACTCAAGAGTGAGGCTTGTAAAATACTGACCACAGTGAAACACAGCATGGCTTTACAAATCTGTTCCAGTATTATTGAGAAATGATGGTGTCTTCGTCACCACCGTGTAAATGCCTTTCAGGTAGTAAAAATAAATGTACAAGGTCTTCTCAGTAACTGTGCCTGTACATCCGATTTCTTGTGCAAATGTCTTGCATGACAGCTTCCTTTCACATCCTGGGAGGGTAGGTGGTAGAGCAGAAAGAAGAAACCTGTTAAGGTTGGATCTTTACATATGGAGCAGCTGGGCAGTGATTCAAATGTTTCAGTTGGTTAGTGCTAAACATGTTAACCAGGGTCCTTTACGCTTGCAAGTTTGTCCCCTGAGGAAACCGTAACAGAGTTGGGTTTTTTTGTTTGTTTTTTTTTGTTTTTTTGGTTTTTTGGTTTTTTTTTTGTTTTTTTTTTTAGAAAGACTTTATCTCTTGTTGAGCTAGTTTATGATACCATTACCAAAATGTAACATTATCTTTTTACTTTGTTTTTTTTAAAGAGCAACAGAAATTAACTAAAAATGTGCTTTCTTGTCTTTGGGATGTCGATGCTATTTGAAAGCAGCCTGCTTCAGCTTGCTCTTTTTCAGCTGTCATTCCCAGCTGCCACAATTTCTTAATGTGAGGACTTTACTCCTGTTGTTGCAAAGCAGTCTGGTTAACAACTGCTGTCACCCGAAGGTGAAAAACCTGAAAACTGGCATCCCTTATTTTCATTACAAATGCTTGCTGTTTGGTAGTATCTCCCTTGTTCCTTGGGCTTATTGTCACCATTTATCCTATTTTTAGAGAATTATGTAGAGCAGATGAGCACCTGTAATGAATGATTCTTCTAGATCTGTTCAGAGTCTCAGTCATGAAAGAATGAAAAAAAATAAAAACCAAAAAATTCTGTTCTGTGCTGAGATTACGTTCCATCCTATCCAGTTAGGGTGTCCAGATGCGAATATCAGTCCTTGAGTAGAAATACTCATGAAACTATGTTAAGCTCTAAGGAGCTCATGATTTTGTCATGAGAGAATGGTGTGAAGTGTATCAGGAGAAAAAGAAACAACTCTAACTGCCTCTTAAGTACATATTTTAAATGTGTTCTGGATTTGATGCAGATATCCTCTCTTCCCGTGGGCCTTTGTGGCTTCTTTCTCTTTTCTTGAGTCCAGTATAGGAGCTACACTGGAGGAGCCATCAAGAGTGCCAGAGGCAAATGCATTCTAATGCTGGCTCTGCGTCATGCTCCTGAGAGACATCCATGGGCAAAACTTGAAATAAAGGGGTTAAGAATCTGATATGGTTGGGGATTTTTACTTACAAACCAGTCTGCCTGGCCTTATTAGGATCAAATACTACTTGGGTCAGTGATGCTAGATAGTACCTTCAGTTACTGTGATATGAAACATTTTCATTATTTCAGCCAACGTTCATATTCTGACAGACAACTGACAGATACTGAAGGCAATTTTCTGTTTTGTAGAGACATCTGTCTGCAGAGCATCTATGGGAGAAAGCAAAATGAAATTACAAAACATCACAAATGTGGCATGATTGGAAAAGGCCTGGGGAAATCTATTCTGTCTGAAAAAGTGTGAGCTGAAGAACAGCAAATAATACCTTAATTACGGGGCTTACGCTGCTATTTCCTAAACTGATGTCTTTAACCTAAAAAATGAGTTTTCTTGTTTGTTTCTAACAACTCCCCTCACTGCCAGCATGTAACGTTAAGAGGAAAAATGTCTGAAAACATGAGGGAGATGAGGTGTCTTTTTTTTTTTTTTTTTTTTTTTTAAATAAATGCACGTGTTTTTTAAAAGGTTTTTTTTTTTTTTTTTTTTCTCAGCGTTTTGAAGATTTTTGCATTGTCCTTTCAGGCATACATTGAATTTTCCTTCTTCCAACATCCTGTTCCATCTTATTTTGCTTAAGATCCAGAATGACATATAGTGTCAGTCCAGTCAAGTTCTAGACTGGAAAAGGAGATAGGATTCAGAATCTGTACAATGTCTACTCTCCTATTTTCCATGTCTTTGCTTTGTTTCTAGTATTTATCAAGTAACTGTTGGGAATGCAAGTTGTGTACTAGTGGGTTTGTTCTTAGAGTATTGTTTTCAGGATGGACCTAGGTACTGTTAGCTCCTCAAGGGGCATGAGGTGGTGAGCAAGGACTTTGAAGCAGATTTAGCGTTGTAATGACTGGCTTCCTTCCCTGCTGCTGTCCCTTCCCCTTCCTTGCAAGGCATTTTCATTTGAAAGCTAAGGTGTGGTCATCAGGCATATCTGTTCTCAACTTCCAGTAATTTTTAGCTCACTGTGGAACTAGACCATAATTACATATGCAAATACAATATATTTTTTTATTATTCTTACCTTGTACATGTGGGAGAGAAAGATAAGATTGCAGCATACCACCAGGGATGAAGGTGCTGCAGAAGTAAGGAAGTTCCATTCCCTGGGGCTTGCCCAGTACAGGGGTTCAGAGCTTCTTTGACTCAAAAGCAACAAGGAAACTCCATTCTGACAGACCTATCCTTTAGATAGGAGCACTTTGGGTCACTTGTATTATCAACGTTTTGATACATTCTAGCTGTTCTGAGTGCTGAGAGTGAATTTGTTTGCAATAGGAATTGCTTTTTACATTCAATTGTACATTACATCCAATACCTTAATCTATTAGTCTGGCTTGAATGCTCCCTGGAGTAGCACAAGGTAAATTCAGCAATGATACTATAAAGCACGGAGACTAATCAGTGGAAAAGACTCTTCTGACAACTTATGCTTTTTTGTGATAAGTCTTATCTTGTGCTTCTTGCAGATTTTAAAGTTCACTGACATACTGTATTACTAAAACTTCCAGTATGTTTCTAACTAATACTAGAGTTAAGCTGGAATCAGTTAATATATTGTAATCAACATTCTGGGAGCCCAAGGTGGAAGAAATTAAATAGAAACAAGAAGCAACATGAATTGGTAGTTGTAGCATGGGAAAGAAGGATTGTTCCCTGACAAAATGCAGTGTAACGTGCCATAGTTCTCCACGTTTCACCACATGTGATAAAGCATACGTTCAGACATCAGTCTGCATAGCTGGGAAGAATGAACCACATTGATACCTGCGTTTGTAACCAACTAAGGCTAGCAGCAGACTCTGTGAGCTAAGCTAGTTCACATTAGCATGAGAACTTTAGCTTTCAAATCATAAAGCATATGAGTAAAGCTAGTTGAGCAAACCTCTGTTGCATGTTGAGATCTTTATGATCCTGACAATTCTTACAAGGTTTGATACAAACTGTCATCTGTAGAGCTGATGCTCCAGAAATATTCCAGTATTCCTTTTACCAATGAATGCTATCTTTGATTCTGCTGGGATGCATCCCTTCAAAAAGGAGAAGAGGGCGGGGCTCTTAAGAACGCTATCAGATATGAGTGTTTGCCTCATCTTGGTATGAAATGGCAAGTCTTCTCCTTTACTGTAAAAGGGGAAAAAAAAAAAAGCCAAACAGCTGCTTGGTATGCAAAAACAAAGGTAGTGAAATTATGTGCTTGTGCATGTAAAAGTTTGGATGCAGGGAGATTTACCGTTATTTTTCAAGCAGGTAAGAAAACAGAAGTGGTAAGGTAAGAAAATCGGAGACTTGTCAAATTTCTTGTTCTAGTTGTTCACTATTGCTTATATATAGCACTTCTTTAATCTTCCTAATTATAACCGGTATTTGTAAGCATGCTGAAGTTGCTGTAAAGCAAATCCTTGGAATAAAGATATTTGTGACTTTTCAAGTTAAGATACACTTCCATGTTTGGGCCTTGAGGCCTCTTAAGAGACTTCTTCAACTGTTTTTGCTGTTTCCCCAGCCCATCGGTCTTTAAGGAACTCGTGCATCTTCATCCAACCACAGCAGCAGTCCAATGTCTGTTCTGTTGGTCCTGGAGTCTGCCGTCCAAGTATTTTGCAGCTGAAGTGCGCGTGCGCAGCCGTGTGTGCTGTTTTCCTGCCCTTCCTTTTGTCTGTCAAGCTCCTGGCTGATAGCAGATTAGCCATCTGAATGCGGGCAGCAAAGAGTAATAGGCTGCACAGAATGCCTGGGGCTGCTTGCGTACAATAAAATGAGTCCATTAGAAAGCAAAAAATGACAAGGCTGCCATGGAGGATATCTGTACTGGGGAGATGGAGAGAGAATAGCCTTTGGTTTATGATCATGTTAACGGGTGTAAAATAAACTTAATTTTTTCCAGCTGTCAAAAGTATTCCTAGGTGTTTTACAGACTGGTGCTGAAGATCCTTCCAGCAGGAAAATACTGATGAGCAAGTAGACGATGTACTGCGTGGTGCGTACACGTGGGGGAAGGCTGGCTGTAGCAGCGTGACAGTTCAGTTTCATTTTCACTGTGCAGGTGTCTTCCTTCTCCTTTCTTGTTAATCTTTGCTTTTAGTGTTTTGATTAGTTACAGATTATCTAATCTGCCCTGCAGAAGTGTGTTAAGTTTAAGTCTTCTGGAAGATGTGCTAATACAGATTTGAAGGAAACTGGGCTGGCTGAGACAGAGGGAATCCAGATGTTGGAGGAGGATGTAAGCAATAAAACTGTAGAGAGTTGGAAAGAGCAGAGGCACAAGTCTGTGTGCAGGAGCACAGTAGCATGAAAAATAGGTAGGAATCCTGTCAGGGTTTTGACAGCTACACTTACCTGCTCTGAGAATCTGCTGTTGAAGTAAATGATGTCTTTTCTACAGTTTACTGTATGCGTAAGCTGTAGTGGCTGCTGTTGGCCTCCTAACTTCCAAATACAATTTTCTAGAAGACTTTCTGGATGCTATGATGTGCAAGCTCTAAAAGGTGCTCTACGTTTTAAAAAAAAAAAAAAAAAAAATTTTACTTCTATTTTTTTTTTTTTTTTTTTTTTCCCCCCCCCTTCTGAGCAATTGAAGAAGATTCTCTGCCTTGAATAAAAGGACAAATTCATGGGAATGTGAACTGCCAAACTAACTGGCAAACTAACAAAAATAATTCAGCATGTGGAACATAGAACAACTGTTAAAACAGGAAAAACTTGTCCTTAAATTCTGAAGTTTTTAAGACCTCTCTCTGACTTTTTTTTTTTTTTTTTCAGTCTGTCTTGCTTGTTGGCCTCTTCAGCATGTCACTGTGCATGCAACCTGGAAATACATACTTCTAGCAACAAATGAGCAAGTTATAATTTGTGTTCCCATCTAATACTAGTTACTTTGTGTTACTTTCTGTGTTCTGCCAGCTTCTGCCCAATCTCCCTGCAACTGTTCTGGATGTATATTCGGCAGACTGTGTCCTTTGGAAAAACTTCACAAACTTAGGGTAAATTTAAAAGTGATTATTCCACAGCAGCATTAGTTTGCATAAAATACTTATTTATTTCACAATTCAAAATCATTTATATGATCATGTGTGCTTTTTGTAGCACTGTGTGCTCTAGCTGCTTATGAAGGAAGCTGGTGTTGAAACAAAAGCTTAGTTATCTATCTCTAACATTGGACAGTCTGTAGATGGAGACAGCTACAATAAATTCCAGGCCAGTTTATTCAGAGGAGATCTGCAGGGTTTCTCCTCTGCGTGTCCCTGTGGCTGCTGTGGCGGGCGGGGGGGCTGTGAAGTTCTTGTCCCCTGTGCACAGAGAAGTGGTTGCTGGTGGTGATACTGGCTTTTCAGTTACAATACAGGAGTGGTCTCTGTTACAGGGGACTGAGATAACTATGTATCTTGTAAATCCTCCGGCATCTGTGATTTTAGTTGGCATCACTGAAAGCAGTACTGTGCATAAATGCAACTTCCCACATGCATTAATGAATATGAATGGAAACTCTAGAACTGTTTTTGTCTTTCAAAATTGTATGTCCAACTGGGAAAGGTATTGCTGCCTTGGGCTGACCTGGCCTGACACAGCTGTGACACTGAGCTGTGCCAGCTTTTCAGGACAGATTTGGGAAAGTTACAGAATACTGGAGACAACAGTAAAGCAGTTGAAAGCTCAACTTAGTCACAAGGAGAAGTAGGAAATATGGTTCTTGTTGTCCAAAAGGTATTTA
This sequence comes from Centrocercus urophasianus, assembly GCF_019232065.1. Classification (NCBI taxonomy): domain Eukaryota; kingdom Metazoa; phylum Chordata; class Aves; order Galliformes; family Phasianidae; genus Centrocercus; species Centrocercus urophasianus. Next base: position 33,669,140 of record NW_024884711.1, read on the forward strand.
GGTTATAGAAAAAGAAGTTACTCCTTCGGTAGATAGTTTAACCCCACTTCCCTAGTATTTAGGCTGCAACAGTAGAATAATTAGTTAAAGTACTGTCTATGAAAACTGATGTGTATGGAAGGTTTAATAAACCTCTTCATGCTAAATTATTCAAGGCATTTCAAAAGTTTTGTGATGGGCTTTACATAGGGTGGGGGGAACACTTGTCATCTTGTTCCTTAGTGTTGTGCCCTTAATGTGCAGTAAGTGATACGGTGTGTCAGGCTGTCTGGCCAAGCTGTGGATCACTGCCAAATGTCCCTTTCAGACGTTCACTGCAGCAAGGAGTGTTTGAGAGACTTAGCTGGGTCTGTACCCGCTAGTTGGCAATAAGCACTTGTACAACCTCACCTGCACTAATCAAGTTTTTCAAAAAGCAGTGCTAGAATAAAGTCCTAGCACACACCACATATTTCTTCATGTCAGTTTTGTTCTGAGTGTTTTTCTTTTTCTTTTTTTTTTTTTCCCCCATTAAAAGCATTCTTACTGTTACAGACTTTCATACCTTGCTATTTTGCATTCCACTTCTGTATGTGAAATCCCAGTGGCCAACCCTTGCCCTTCCTACTGACAAAAGTACTGCTGTTAACACATGGAAACTCAGGTTTTATGGTAGCTGTACTGGCAGGTGTCATTTGGAGTTGAACGTGGACTATGACTGATGTAGATCATTTTTTCCTAGGTTTTAGGTGTTCTGTACTCCTCTGATAAAAGCTGTTTAGGTTGCTCCAAAAATAATGCCTCTTATTTGTTTCTATGGGAATGACAACAGACACAAAGAGCAAATTAACGTTGTTAGAGCAGATTTTCAGCCTGTGTTCACTGAGCTTTGATTAATGCCAAGGTGTGTTATTTTCTCCTCATAGAGGAATTCAGTTTCGCACTTCTGCTTCATATGCACTTCCAGGTCTGATGTCACTTTGTCAGACTATCCCTCTGCTGGCATCTGTCGCACAATAACAACATGGAACAGAATATTGGCGGGAAGGTCCAACCTCTACTACCATACCACCAACACCTGACTCTGATGTTGTGGGCCAACATAATAAAATTGGGGACATTACTTTTGGAGCAACCCTTGTAAAATAGTGATTTTTTTAAAATCTTTTTTGCTATATAGTAATGAGATCTTGGGAGCTAGTTCTTACACAGAAGGAAAACGCTTATTTCCTAGTGGGCTTGTTCTTTGTTGAGCTCCACCGGGCTGGGAATGACTGAAATTCCAGCCTGCTTATTGTTACTTCCAAAGCCAGTATTCAGATGCACTACTTAAAATTTCCTTGTGATCCTATTACTCAAGTCTTTATGCTGTGAAATAGATGCGTTAATGTTTTGTCTTTGGTACCTCTACAAAAGAGTGAGGAACATCACTGGTGTCTGTGTTTGTAGGTTTAGAACAGACATGTAGTAAATACAGAGGTAAAGCTGTCACTAACACTGGGTGGAGTGCAATAGCACTTCTTGGATGGGTCATCTGCTTCTGAACACTAGTCCACAGGTCCCAGATCTGATGAAGATACGAGTTACTCTTCTACCTTTTCATTAAATGTTCATTCCAGGCATTTTTTTTTTGGCTCTAAAACTTCTATTCAAAATTGCATTTTTGGGAAATCAGATCCCTTTTGTCTTCAGTGAAGCTAGAGGTTTGAATGTAAGCATACAACCTATTTCAACACTGTGAGGCTCGTGCAACACCCCTGGATGTATCTTGCATCTAGCTTATTTAAACTGAAGTGCCCACTTCTTTTCGGACTCATAGATTGAGAATCTGTATCTCTTTTATTCCTGAAAGGTCTTCTGCTTTGGTTGAGATACTGATTTGTTGGTGGTTGTTTTTATCATCTAACTGATATTCTTTGTTTCTGCTTCTCCTGTTTGTCTTAGGGCCTGTGTGAGTCTCAGTAGCTCCAATTTGGTGGGATTTCTGTTCTGTGTGTAGAAAGACGATTTTCTTGAATGCGATCCAGATAAACATGAAGCTTTCACATTTTTATCCTATAGCAATGGTTCTTATGAGAAGCTAAAGACTCCTAGGTGTGGTTTTGAAGTCTCATGCTGTTTTATCCAGGTGACCAAGAACTCGAATAAATTAATTATCTAGTGCTCTCTATCCATCAGCCACGAGTTCTGGTAACTTAAGTCATAGTGTGCTGTTTTGCCAGGAAGATGCTTCCTGTTAATGAGGCCATCCTGGGGTTTGCCAGGAGACAGTCTGCTCTGAAGCTGAGGTGGCTGCTGCCAGACGCAGTCAGAAATGTGAGCCTCCAGGCTTGGTTCCCTTTCTGAGCATTTGTTTGCGTCATTTTAGGCAGTAGAGGAAATCCAAATCCACATCACCTACAATTGTTGCCCTAAAAACATGTAGTTTGTGTTCTTGCACGTGTGTTGTGGAAGTCTGTCTGAGATCTAAAGGTATCACAAATGGTTGTTCTAGCAGCTTGTTATGGGTCTCCTTAATGTCTGTGGGAGCAAAATACTTATCAGTTGCAGCTATGCAAAAAGTCCATGAATTATGGAAATGCTGTGAAGGGAACTTTTCTGTATACAAACTAACTTATCCTTAAAATCTTTTTTCATGCTGGACTGGAAGAGAGCTTTAAGATACACAGAGCTGCAGTACATTTTGATCCCTTTTTTTTTTTTTTTCTCTGCTTCTCTCTCAAGGCTATTTCAGAAAAAAAGGGGGGGGGGGGGGGGGGAACACAACAGAAAACAAGGGAACGAAGCTTTTGAGCTTAAATAAAGCTTATGATCTATCTGCTGTAGTAATAGGTGGTTTAGATTTCTTGAAACAATTCATGTAGTCTGCAAGACTTATGTGAATTCTGCAGCATGCTTCAATACTTGGTACATTGTAGCCAGGAACCCTTTATTTAACTTGCAAAGACTGAAATGTAATCCACAGCAGACCAGTTTGTACTGCATCAAAACAAGGAGTGTCAGACTGTTTCAGAAGACACTTGTCACCTCCAGAATTTTTTAGATTCATTCATTGCTTACCCTTAGATTTCTTTCTACTCATAAGGTTAGTCTGGAAAACCACACAGACAAACCATCTTGATATTCCTACCTCAGATGCTATTTGTGATGTCTAATCAATATTTGTGATGCTATTTTGCGTTAAATCTTACTTCTCTGTACCTCCCTGATTCTTAAACCATCTCACAGCCTTCATACTCTCCTGCAGAACTCAGAATATTTAATACTAGTCAGCCACTACGTCAACAAGATGAATCTGTTCACTTGCACAGCATGATAGAATAGGAGGGGTTTTCATAATGTCCTGAACTTGATCTGGCAGTCATTAGAAAAGCCACGTGCTTTGTTCTCACCGGGGGGACGGAAGGGATTTGGGGAGATATGAAGCCTGTCTTGCCTTATGATGTCTGTGTTGTCATCCCAGTAGCATCACGTAAGTAAGGTCCAGGCTTTATTAGTCTCCTGTTTCAGGCTTTTTAGAAGTGTGTCCTTCTATTTTTATTGTCTTTCTCTGTTTTTTCAGCAAGTGTGATGCTGGTGGAAAGCCTGTTACATACAGGTTTCCGTTTAGGTGTGAGAGCCCTGGAACAAAATAATCCATTTTAAGATTTCATAAATTTCTATTTAAATCGGCTTCCTGTTCATGGAAAAGGGTGTAGATGAAGTCTTATTGGATGTCTAGATGTTCGTGAGGATCTATTTCCTTAGTAAAAAGAGAATGCAAGCTTTGTGCTTCCTTGAGTTTGCTTTTCCTCATTTGGCAAAAAGAGGAAGGTTATGTCTTCTGCCCAAAGATTATTGAAATTGATGCTTGAGTGTATGAGCTAAAGGATTGTAATGCAACGTTCATCTCAGCTAATGGAGCACATCCTGCTAAACACTTGCTGTCCTGCCGTTTCCTTGAGGGGCAGCTGGCTGTGGGTTTTGTGTGAGGTGCTACCAAATCCTGTGCCTTTGGAAACCTCAAGATTCAGAGCCTTTCTTTTGGCAGATGCACTTCATGCCTCAGCATGGGGCTAAGGGTAGTAGTAGGGGACATAGCCCTTCAACATCTGGCATCATTCAAATCTAGGGAATTTTGGGTTGCTAACAAAGTCAGAAACCGTCTGTTTGCCAACTATGGCAAACCAGCTTCCTTATGTGAAACACCTTCTGTGTTAGAGAGGTTTGACATTATCTCATGTAAAGAAATCTCATGATGCTGTGCGTTGCCATGGGCAGACTGTTATATGTAATGCAAAAAGGCATTTATTTTTTTTAAAGAAAGCACTGCCTCAGAAACTGTTTCTTAGGTAGCAGAACTCTTCATGTGTAGTACAAATAATCTGTTTGCTCTGCTGTGACGTGTTTTGGAGTGAGTCTTGCAGCTTTCTCAATCAACAGCTCAGAGCCTAGAGCATGCTTCACAAAAGCTTTGAAAGAATACATTTGTTTTCCTGCACTGTTGTTTCTCAGCAGGTTTTCAGTTGCCACTGCCCCATTCCTGCTAGCCCTGAAGCTGTCCAGCTTGCTACTGTTGAAGCTTACTTTCTAACTTATATCTTTAAATATCCATAATGAATGCTCAAAGACTCTGATACTTGATTAAACTGAGAAAATCAATGAGAAGTTATAAATTAGAACTTCTTGTGCTCTCTGGTTAAGTAATGTAAATGTGACTTTTTTAAAATATTTGAATCAGCTGATCAATTTCTAATTAGGTTGAAAAAACAACAGCACAATGATAGAAAGCCAGAGCTTTTTGAAAGGGGAAACCTTGTAAGTGCTTTGTTCAGACCTTCTTTCTAATAATAATGATAATTCAATATTCTGCAGATTAATTACATGATCTGACAACAGAAATCTGGCTAAAAATGAAAACCACTCGTCTCTTCTGGAGAATATTGTGGAGATGAGGTGGTGCCTGTTGTGATGTTTAAATCTTTGATAAGAAACCATATTGTCTGTAAACTAAGCTTTGCTAAACATGCTGTGGAATATTCGTGGCTGGCACAAGCTGTATGTCAGCGTCTGTTGCAGTGGGGGTTTAAACTAGTTCATTTTAAACCTTAGCAAGCAGCAGCTGAAATACTGCTAAATGACCTTTGACATAGGGACCCGTGAAGGCCCCAAGTATGATTTCACTTTCCCCACGTTCTTTGTGAATCTGAATGCTTGTCAAATCAGATGTGTGTTTAGACCTTTTCACTGAATGTGCTTGGAGGGGAAGAACAAAGCCTGGGGTCAACTTGGCGTAATCCCTGCGTTTATCTTTATTCTATTATAGTGGCTTGTGGGGGATGGAGTAACTATTTTCTCTGAGGTGAAAGTGCAAGTAGAGTGTAGGTAGGCTATCCATCTTTTCTTCCAGACTTTCCCAACAGCCCGGCTGGTCTCCTATGATTTACTTGCATTAATGTACGGCTGACTGGGCAGGCTGCTGGTTGATCCGTGTGATCCACTATTTGTTCTGAGCACTGCTATTCTGTGGCTGCTGCACCTATTGGCTGATGTAAACAAACATGTACAGCTCCTCTTGGATAACACGTGCAGACACAGATCTGCATCGCACAGCGCTTTGTTCTCCTCAGTGGAGATGGGGAGGGGAGATAACATGGATTTTTATACTGCAACCACTTCTGCTTCAATGTAAATGATCTTTGTATTTTAAGAGATGAATAGCTTAATGTAGTTTACTGTATGTACGTATTTTTGCTTCTTGCAAGTTGTTAGTCATACTCAAGAAGGGAGTAACTGAGTCTTTTATCACACATTCAGAGTGGGGGAAGCCTTTGTCTCAAAGGGAGGAATTGTGAAGTTCTACCAAACTATTGTTACGGACCTTTTTCCACAGTATTTGTAGATTTTACTCCTGTGGTAAATTGTCTTCACAAAAAAGGATTGTTTCTGCATGGAGCTAGTGAAATCCGAATTGGTAAACGAGCTATTGTGCCCTGAGTGGGTGGAGGAGCCAGATGACAAAAGGCGCAGTTACCTTTACAGTTTGTCCGCTGTACCTCAAGCACTTTGTTTCAGAAGAAAAGCACTATTGAAAGACTCATATAAGAAGGCAGTCTTTCACACAGGGCTTGTGGGAAATTTCTCTCCAACTTGTGGGTTTTCAGCTTGTCTAGATTTACCTTGCACATTCACAGGCAGTCCGGAACAGCGCAGTGTTTCTGCACGGGGGAAGAAAAAGCACAAACCACACCTGTGGGGGTGAGCTTTTTCTAATCTGACACTTAACCAGTATTTTCCAATTTACATGTGTGCTTCCTTGGGGCTTTTTTGTTTACTTCTTAAAAATTGACTTCTAAGTGAAGTTGTTCGTTGTTTCTTAAAAATTTCCGAGCTAGGAGGTAACTTGCTCTTTTTAATTTTAGAGCTTAAGAACAGCATTAAGGAAGATTTTTTTTTTTCTCAATTCAGTCTAGTAAGGCCAATTCTGAAAATATTAGTATGCTTCTTACTTTTTAAGCTAGGCTTGGAAACTTTCTTCTTTGCTAAATCTTCAGCTGCCTTCAGTTTCTTCCACGCATCTCGCCATTTACTTTTCTTTCTCTCAGTGGGTAAGCACTTAAAAAAAAATCCTTATCATGCTTGAAAACAAATCTGCTTTGCTTTGCTCCGCACCCCGTTTTTGGATTTGAAGCCCTTTCTCTATAGGCTGGCAGATGAGCTGCTTTGTTTTGGGCAGAGTGGAGGGCTGAGGCCGCCTGCGGTGAGCAGGCCTGGGCCTGGCTGTGGTGTCAGCACCTAGCATGGCAGTGACTGAACAGAGCCCTTGGCCCTGCAGCTGGCGGCCCAGCTATGAGCTGTGATTAACAGGCTCCAGCCCAGCTCAGTGCTTCTGAAATGAAACAGCTGAGGACTGGGGCCGTGGCCACCTAAGCTGTGTGTGCTGTGGAAGAGGTAGCTGCTGGAAGGAGGGCAGAACAGGTCTTTGGGTTGGGAGGCATCCTGGCTGGGTTTCGGTAGTAGCTTTCTTTGCCTGTTAGTTTTGTCCTTTGAAATTGTGCGTGTGTGTTGGAGAAATTTCCAGCGTCAGCCTGCTTAGGGCTCCTAATAACTACTTCAGAAGAGTAATTCTAGGGAACTTGCTGTAATGAACAACTTTGGCTGCTTTAAGGAATAAGCTTAGCCTCTTGGTTAAACACTGTCAAGATGATTTTGCTCAGTGTCTCAGGCTGAGCACTGTGGTTTGTTGTAGTATTTTTTTCTTGCTTGTTCACCCTCCCACTTCCCATCCCAACCTGCCGTTTTCTGCTCCTTTGGATCTTGTATTTCTGTTCATGACTATCACAAACCTGTTTGCAGATGTATACTCAGCATGGTGTTTTCATTGCAGGCTTAGTTTTGTTGTATCATGTTGATGATTGCAACAACTTAAAATTCCCTTACTCTTGTGAGCTGCATTTAGGCTATCTGCATAAAAATATTATATGCCACTTTTTTTCACTGTTTCACATCATAACAAAGCTCTGGAAAAATTCCACCATATGCAAGTGAAACTAATACATGATTTGAGCTTTCTCTTGATATTTGCTTCTAACTACCAGACAGACCTATGGTTGTATTGGTCAGAACTGAAAAATAGCAGTCAAATGTCTTTTATTGCAATATCAAGTTTTCCAATTGGTAATTAAGCTGCTTTTTATTTTTGCTTTTTTTTTTTTTTCTTTTTTAATGCCACTTTCACTCTTACCTAGTGCCAGCTAGCTAGCTTTTCTCCTTGTCTTTGTGTCTCCCTCTTTTTCTGTCAGGCTATGAAACTATGTCTTGTGTCAGAGTTGTTGTTGGTTTTTTCCTTTTTTTTTTTTTTTTTTTTTTTTTTTTTCTTCCTGTTAGTTTTCTCAAGGCTGCTTCAGTCTTGATGTTAAAGAAGGTTTTTCAGTAACTCGTGCCCCATCGGCTTGCCCTGTTTGCTGCCAAATGTGGTGTGTTCTCTCATTTTCTAACTTTAGGGCTGTGAGGGCAGAATTTGGGGAAGCAGTTCTGCCAGCTGCAAGATGAAGTTCTTGAACTGGATGGTAATATTGAAGAAAACAAAGCTGCCATTACGTATTAGTGCTAAGCAGTGTGTTATTAGTTGCTGTCTGGGCTTTCCAAAGACTGTTAAAGTAACTGTTCTTCTGCCAGCTTCAGGTGGGATATGCAGCAGAGAGATGCAGCTGTTGAGGAAACTGGATGCAGAGCAGGGAACAGTCAAATGTACTTACTAAGCAGCATTTCCTTTAAGTGGTATGAATATGGAAAGAGTAACAGATCTCATTCTTAGACAATATTAAAACCTAGTCATAGAAACAGCAAGACAGTCAAGCTGTGTGCTGTTGATGTAATGTAATGGTCACATTACACTGCATTGATCACAAATGCAGTTTAAATAGGCAGTAAATACTTTAGTACTGCTAACAGTTGACCATTCATGAATGTATACTTAACATATCTGATCTTATATTCCCATTACTGTCTTTAAAAAAAAAAATAACGTTGGAGGAGTAAATAAACTCTAGTGTACCTTAAAGACTGTCTGATTCAGAGTAATTTAGACCATAAAGTCATGAGCAGAAATGTGTTCAAAACAGAAGTTCCTTGCCGAATAGGTGACCAGTAGCCTGACGTGGGGTCTGCCCCTGCGTCTTGCCTTGTTGTTCTGCTTTTGAAAGCTTGTCTTCTTTGACCTGTAACTTACAGATATGAAACTTTCATTTAGTCTGCAGTGAAGTCTGTATTTGTAGGAAGCCACTCTGCTCCTGCTGTGGTTTTGAGCTATTGAAGAAAATAATTGAACATGCTAATAATCTAATCTTACAATGTGAAGAAGTTTCCCTTTTATCTGTGAACAGCGGCACTGAATACTGCTGCGTGTGGCCACTAATGGTACTAAGTTCTTATTTTGAGTTTTTGCTAAATACTGTAATTTGTGTATCTCGTGAAAACTTCTGAAAGTGAAACTAGAAGTTACCAGATCTGTTCACTTATGTGACTTGTATCCTATAAAGTAGCTACTACTAAAGACTTAAGCTGACTGAGCTCTGCACTATTAATTGTGGGACAGTTTTGAAGGTTTTTCTTTTTTTTTTTTTTTTTTTTTTTTTTTTTTTTTTTTTTGTGGGGGTGATTTAGTGCAAGTAGTTAAAAGGGGATAAAAGACAATCTAAATAATAATGAATTTATGTGCTTAGGTAAACTGACAAAGGTTGCTACTGAGAATGACTTGAAGTGTTAAATGAAGGAAATGTAATTCTATTAAGCGAAGTTTAAGGAAAGTTTTATGTCTGGTGGCCCTGATGAAATCATAGCAAAGCTGTGAAAACAACTTCTGTGAGACTTCAGCAAGACAGAATAATGCAGAATCAGTGTGACATGCTTTAATGCTACTTACAGCAGTACTTCAGTCAAACTTCTTGTGTAACGCCTTCTTGAATTTGTACTTTCACATCTTCATTTTCAGGGTTGTTTAAAAATAGTCCTTGGTCAAGTTTGCAGGCAGCCTAACGGAGAAAGAATTAATCAGCTGTTAAGAGAGGTGTGCTGGTTACACTGGAAGATGCTGAACACTAGGAAAGTTGAGTGCAGATGGGCACTGGATAGACCAACTACTGACCTATGAAGCATCAGTAGTGTAGCCTGTGATTTTTTGGTCTGTCCTTTCCTGGGATGGAGTGATATTGTGTGACTGATACAGAAACATATTAGGCTGCATAATGATTGAACACGTTGTCCCAGCATTATTTTGTAGACAAACAATTTATGCAGCCCTTGGTTCTGTAAGTGAGTAGGTCTGCAGAAGTACAGGATGTGGAGATTATCTCCTATATTTTTTTTGTCTGACAGTTGGGACAGATTAAGGTCTGTGTACAACAGTTCAGGGATGTGGTGCCTTGTTTGGAGGCTGTCATTCTGTGTCTTCTCTTGCCCTAAAACAGCTTTGCCTGGGTTCTGTTGTATATGTGTGGTTTTGTTTTGTTTTTTTGTTTTTTGTTCAAGAATTTTCTTTCATCCAACCTTTCCTTAGCTTTAGTTTATAAAAGTCCAGGCTTGTGTACATATAGCAGCAGTGAACAATGTAGCACCATTCTAATGCAATTCCTTATCAGCCCTTCCCTGCTTACAGAGCTCATGAATGAGGGATGTTCTTTCTGACCAGTTGTGTGCTGGAAATCATTCAGATGTGTTGCTATTTTTAAAGACAGCCTTTGTAGGGCAGGGTCCCTCCCTCCTTAAGTATATCTAGAAACCATTTGCTTTTCATGAAAACTGAAACTTGTATGGAATGTCGCTGAGGAATTCAACCAGCAGGCTTTCTTACACTGCCTTATTTTGCCCTGAGAGTCCATGTTTGGAAAAGGGATTTTGAAGGGCTGTTCTCCCAGCAGCTGCTTACAGCATATATGCGTGCAGCCTATCAGCATGTCTTGTACCTTGGCTGTATAAACTGTAGGGCTGGCTCACAAACTGAGGCACCTAAATTTAGACGCCAGGGTGTGAGCTCATTGCCTGTGCTCCCATTATAGTCTGCGGAGACCTCATCAGTGGACCTGAAGAGCTGCTCAGCTGACTAAACGTAGGTATCTACTTTGGTGTGAGCACAGTCGTTCTTTAGTTACCCTTGGGTATAGGAGGAACTTAGGCAGCTGGGTGATTCATAACTTCCTAAATCAAGGTTTTGTTAACTGTGAACTGCATGACAGCATGTGCTGTCAGTTGGTTGCAGCCAGCTTTTAACTCATGTTAATTTCTACTGAAGTTAACGTTTGTTTGCTTCCATAAATAACGTTTTCCTGCTGAACTGATTAAGGCAACTGAAACCAGTGTGTGGTGCTGCAATGAGGGGGGAAGTTCAGAACAGGAAAAGCTTCTTGGAAATGTGAAATGTCACTGTGGAGATCTGGGGTAACTTCTTAAACAGCAGAGAGTTCTTCAGTGCAGCAGCCTTGAGTTCAGTGCGGTTGGAGTAATTGCTGGTTATGTCAGATCAAGGAAGGGTCAGCTGCATCTCCGAGAGACTTAGTCCAAGTGTCTTTTCTTATTCCCTGTACTTCATATTATGTGGTTGCTTCTTTAATGGTTTCTTTGGAGCCGGAAAACATCTGCCTGGATGTGCAGATGTCTTAAATTTTGCTACGTCATCAGTATTGAGAGTACTTGCTAACTACGGGATGCATTCTATACTTAATCATTCTATACTTAATTAGTGAAGTGACTGGAGAGAGGACAAAAACCTGAAGGGTGATGCTAAAACAACTTGATGTCCTTAGTTAAGCCTTGCACACTGTGTAGAGCTCCCGTAGAAATTCTTCCATCTTAATGCTTTACAGGGTGAATGTTTTTACAGCCTTTAATTTTATTTATGAAGATGAAGAGGCTTAGGTTAGGACAGGACTAGTTTGTACCACTGCAATAAATTAGTGCATCAGTGAAATACCCAATAGGTGTCCTGGATGAATCCAGTTTGTAACTATCAGTTGTAAAATTTCCTATTCTGAGGTCAAGTGATTGGATTGTTTGAAGCATCCCTGCAGGTGCAGAGTTCAGGGGGTTTCTAGAAGGTGACTATAAACTCCCTTACCTCTCAAACTCCATGCATTTTTTTCTTCAGTGTTATATTCAGCAGGTGCTTGCCGTGTGGAGTGACACATCTTTGTGCTTCTCCCATCTGCCTCAGAGAAATCTCTATTTTCAAACAGCAGTTTGTTTGTTTTGTGGCTTCTGCTTGAGAATTCATGAGTGGTCTAAAAATCAAAGGAGCTAAATCTTTCTGTATTAGAAGATTGGCATTCACTTCTCCAAATTATAACTGAAAAGCGGCTTAATTTCACGGACTGAACGTTATATTCATCTACTTCTGTAGAAATCAAATTTATTAGATGAGAAGATCTGTACACCTCAGTATTCTGAAAATGTGATATTGGAGTGGAAAAGTCATGTAATGTTCTCTTCAGATCTTGCTTATGTCAGAGTAGATTTTAAGCGTTAAGGAAATGCTTTTACATCTTCTTTGCTGTTCTAAATATACTTCGTTTAAGTTCGTTAGAAGAATGAATTCACATATGTAGTAGCTGCAAGTCAAAAATATGATTCAAAAGAAACCTGTAGCCTGAAAATAATTTGTTCAGTATGTAGCATTGAATAAGGGAGAACTCTGTATTTACTTGGGTTTATCGTATTCACATTTTTGGGACTTCAATCTTGAAGTTTCAGCTGGAGGGTAACTATGGAAAGCAAAATGGTTCTTCAGACTGTAGATGCTCTCTCATAATACGTGCGTTGCTTAGAGAAAAGAGTGATTCTGAAAGACCGTAGAATTACAAAATGGCTTGGGTTGGAAGGGATCTTTAAAGATCATCTAGTCCCAGCTCCTCCCACTAGACCAGGTTGCCCAGAGCCCCATCCAGCCTGGACTTGAATGCCTCCAGAGATGAGGCATCTTCTCTGAGCAGCATGTGCCAGTGCTTGCCAACCTCATGGTGAAGAATTTCTTCTTTATATCTACATAAACCCTTTCATAGTTTGAAGCCATTACCTCTTGTCCTGTCCCTAAGCTTCCTATCAAAGAGTCCCTCCCCATCTTTAGGAGCTAGAAATACCCTCTAGGTACTAGAAGGCCACAGTGAGGTCTCCCTAGAAACTTCTCTTTTCCAGGGTGAACATCCCCAGCTCTCAGCCTCTCTTCATTATGATGAAGATGTTAAGGTTTGTGGTGTCTGACTGGCTGTGATCTTTCAGAGGTCTTGAAAGTGGCTGTGTGTTTGTGAGCAGGTAAGTGCTAAGAACATGCTGCTATGTTATGTGTGTCTGTAGTGAACTTCATAGGTGGGATATCATCTCGGCCTCTTGTTGTAGCTCTTCAAAATGACAGCCAGCATGCTGTGATATTAGGAAAGACTGTGTGTATTTATTATTGAAAAAGAAACAAAACTTAAGGTAAAAATTGTAATGAAGTTGTTAGTGCTGAGAACAAATATGCGTGGTTTGAGTTTCACCAAAATGAGGGTGAGAAGTGATGTGGGAGTCTGACAGTTCAAAGGAAGGAAGGTCTGAAAGCCAAAGATTTTGGTGGTTCTGGCAGGCAAAGGTGTGCATACATACATAGCTTCTAGTAGTTACTTTTAACATGGCTTCTGCTTCTGACTGCTAGATCTTAAAAGCCACTTATGAGTCAATTTACTGAAAAGTGTTTTGTAATGACCATAAGTGATTTTCTTCCATCATCTCAAAATACCTTACTAAATAGTAGCTTCCAGATTAACCAACAACTGGGTTTATGATGGATGAGGCTTCTGTGATGTGTGCTACTACAGATCAGCATCATGATGGTGCCTGGTTTCTCTTCAAGCGTAGAGGAGAAGCACAGTTCTTTTTGTATGTGAATAAATCAGTCTAGATACAGTTTTTTCAGTATCTAAGTTCAGAGAAGCTTGTGGGGATACTGGATGCTTTAGAGAAGTTGTGGGGGGTAAAAAAGATGCAGTTATTGAAGATAATGTACATACTATGCTTCTCAGAGCTTGGAGAATACATGCAGCCTTTCCTCAAATATTATTTTAGATAACTTAAATGTGTATCTTCTGCACTGTCTTGCCTTAAAATAAGTGTGCTTGCATTCCTGCTCCAGGACAAGTGCCTTATTGTGAAGATATTTAGTGAACAGTGTTGCTATCTGCAATGAGTGGCCTTTCATGGGCAGTATGGGAAGAACTTGGGAGCTGCCAGTGCCTTTGTTTTCAGAAAACTGTCTTTCATGAAGAAAAATCACCATATTTCCAGTTGTCTTCTCCTGTTCTTTCCTTGTCTCTCTCCTGCCTCACACCTCAGTTTTTCCTACAAGGAGAAATGGGAAATGAATGAATTGCTGATTCTGTTTCTAGTATTGAATTGTGCGTGGTGCCTGAAGTGTTGTTGGAGGCGGTTTGGATTCTTTAGGTTGAATCAGAACAGCAAATAAAGCTGCTGCTCAGGCAGAAGTGTAGAGTATTTGCCTTACTTATCTGTTCAAATCTTGGATCTCTGAATCTTGAGTAATGTACCTGGCCATACTTCCTCTGGGGATTATATGCTGCCAGCTTCACTTTCCTGGTCACATGTGCAGCAGGCTGCCCACAGTAAAGCCAATGCTCTTGGGCTACACCTGGTATCTCAGATTTCTTTCAACCAGATTGTTGTATTGGAAAGAAAAATAAATAGTCTCATTGTACAGTTCTTAGGGCAATTGCATTTGTCACTGTTAGCTCCTTTAAAACTCTGCAAGGAATGAGTATGTTAATGTCCCTCTGCTGAAAGATTCTTGAATACTCTTAATTTATTTTCCCCTAGATGTTTGACTATTCATTTTAAACCAATTTTAAAAGTGACGTGCTGTTGACTGGAAGGGAAGGGGAAAGCATGCATCGCTAACACTGCCAGTCATCTTTTCTGCTGTTTATTCAGTGTATAAATGATGCAGGTGATTGATTCCCTCTCCTGTGCCAATGCACCTTTAAACAACTGCCATTACTGAGGTATGCTGCAGTTTCACTTTCCGTAGCACACTATGCAGATCTAGTACACTTTTTTTTTTTCTTCAAAACAAAAAGCTCTACACTGACAGCAAACTACACCTCCCTGAAGGGGAATTGCAGCTGTGCGCTTCGAATGCATCAGTGGGGAGAATGGGAGTATACCTGCAGTCTCTTGGTACAGCTTTGAAGCGTTGAGAAGTTGATCCAGTGCTAGAACAATTCAGTTCAAATTAATCTGAAGTTGGACTAGGTTGCATATGCTTCATCCCAAACTTCTTCATGAATTTATTAAGTAGTTCCTTGTCTTCTCCCCTCCCCTCCCCACCCCCCACACTTCCTGCATCATTGCAATGCACTGCTGCTGTTTTTCTCTTTAGGTTGCGTTTGGGTTAAGCAGTGATATAAGCATGGGGAAAAGATGATGAATGTACTGATATAGACAGATATCAAGTTCTGCCTTGTTTTTTGTTTTAAAACAGTACTTAGGAGTTAAACTTGTAATTTAGGCTAAGATTAGTAGTGATGCAAAACGGTGCTCTAAGAAGCTTGTTGAATTAGACTGTATGTATTTGTGAAGGGCTGAGGACGAGGACCTTCATGCTAAGTAGCTGTCCATTCTCATTACTTTGGATAGGTTAGGGAAGCATGTGTTATCGAGCTGTTTAATCAAGTGAAGCAGCTTCAAATGGGGCAACTAGATTTTGGATAGGTTTGAAATGCTTCTGAGTAATTTCTGAAGAGCACCCATGAAAATTTTTTTCAATGCTTAGTGATGCTTTTTGATATCCTGAGCTGTAACATTTTCTTAGAGTAGAATGCAGGCAACTACCAGGTGTTGTTTGAAAAGCTCATGAACTTCAAGGGGGGAAAAAAAAAAAGATAAGAAATTATTATCTGAATAAAACTTTCCATCCTTAAAGCTATTAGTGCTATCATAGATTCAGCTCAACTTGTTTAGTGTTCCTTCTTCTAGTTACAAATAGTGCTTTTGCCCCAAACTTAAAAAATGGTGGAGTTTGGGGAGGAGGGGGAATAAAAAAACCAAAATCCTATAATGAGCATTTCTATTACTTTAAGCTCTGAAAACTGCTTCCCAATTTAAAATATGGTTGGGACAGATGAAACAAACTGATGTAGAGATGTCTGACGTTCTGTTTTGTAGCTCATTTTCAGGCAAAACGTGTGGTATTTAGCTGATGGTAAGAAGCTGTTCAGATTCCAATTTAGGGTTTCAAGATCGAGGTGTTTACATTTAGAAATAAATGTCACCGGTATTAGTTTTGCTATTTCTGATTCCAGGTTGCCACATGCTATTGTTATATTAACAAATAGCACAGCCAACAAAGTATATTAAATATGGCAGGAGGTGCTATTAACTGCTTCTGTTGTTATCCATGGAGATGAGTTATAAAAGAAAAGCTCCACTTGGGTTTTGAAATGGAAAACACAACTTTGCTGCTCTACTTTCAGCAATCCAAGCATGTAAGCTGTTACCTTCTTGACATAGCAGCTTTTTGAGGACTGCAGTGCAGCTTGCTAACAAATTCTGTTTAAAATGACCAAACCTTGTAACAAAATAATGCTTGTATGCTGTTGCACTGTACAAATGTTCTCTGCGGCCTCCTTCCTGTCCTCCTGAGTCCCTCTGAGGTGGGATGGGTAAAATCAGTAATGGTCTTCCACCATACTCTGCCTTTGAATAGCCTCACCAGAGAGGAGTCCTGTGGTGCTACTTACAGTACTGAAAAGTTGAGATGGTTCTATTTTGACACTTCTGCAGAATTTGTATGGATATCTTTTCTACATAAACAAAAGGTACCAAAGGGCTGTATTTTCCAGAGGATGCTCATCTGGCTGTGGGTGCCCTCAGTTGTTGTCTGCTCTACCCACAGCTTATTCTGTTTTTACAAATGTTTGTGGAAGAAGGAGAGTGGACTGCATGAAGCAAAGTTTGGTGCACTTAAACAGCTGAACTTTCAACTTCTTGAGGTGGAGAGGTGGCACTTAGCTTATCTTGAGTGGACACTTCTGTGGTTCTTCTGTTGTGCTCTAACTGCTTTTTATGGAGCGCTTAGTGATTTGGGCCAAGCTTTCTGTATGGGAATGTCTTCAGAAGCCAAGTCCTGTAATTTGCTTCTGCTTTTAAGCTCAGACCTTCCCATTAGAAATAGTTAGCTATTTCAAGAGTAGTTGTATCAAGCTGACAGTCATTTTCTGGAGATAACTGCTTGGTCTTGTCAAGTGGGGATTCTCAGGGGTTAGACCAGGAAAGCAGACACTGATGTTCTCACAGTCTAAGTCATGTTGTGCAGCCATTTGGACTAAAAAAAGAAAAAGAAGTTGGTGGAATAGGCTGTAAATACTGAGTTGCGGCGGCGCAGCGAGCAGCAGCACGGTCAGAGCCTTCCTCTCTCTCCCATTTGAGTTTTGCTGCATGTTGCTGTCTCGCTTCCTGTCTGTTGCCATAAGCTTTATGGTTTCAAATAGGTGTTCTGAGGACATTCACGTAGTGGAGTGAGCTCTGTCTTTCAGGCAACAGGTCACCACTGTATTTAGACAAAAAACTTTCAAACACTGTCACCTGGTCCCAAGTTATAGAACAAGTATTTCATATTTACATGCAAATCTAAACTGATTTTTACAGTCTATTCTTGCATTGTATGGTACTTAATATGGTTAACTTGGAATTCAGTCAGGATTCCTGTAGTTCATCTAGGAATTGCCAAATTCAGAGACAATAAGTAAACAAGTTGAGTATCCTCATTCCTGTAGTGTTGCAATACCTGTAAATTTCACATTCTGAATCGTATTGGCCTTTTTCCCAGTAAAGAAGTGTCTATGGACTTTCTTTAACTGTAATTACATATACTAAGAAGGAATTTAGTGTTCTCCCAAGGCCTCTGGCCTAGAGGCTAACAAAGTCCTTATGCTGACTCTGAAGCAGTCACTGTAAAGCACCTCTCCGCTGCCCTGGGAAGAGCAAAATGGCTGTTATGGTAAAGCTTTTGGTGTTCTCTTGTAACTTTTTTCATCTCTGTTCTGGTAATAAATCACGTGCACAATAAGTCTTTATATTGTGCATGTCGGATATTACTGAGTAAGCAAAGGCTTCTGCTATTCTATGAAACTAACTCTAAGTGTGCTGTCTAGAAAGGAAGAAGCTTGGCACAGTGTATGTGAAGGGGATGTTTATTGTCGAGTATAGAGAGCTTGTTTGTGGAACTGTGGATGGTGGAAATAAAGTCAGCGCTCCCACCATCCATCAGAGCCTTGTCCTGAAGCACCACAGCACCAGAGAGAAAGTTGGAACCCAAAATGAGATACTGAAGTTTTGTTGAGGTTCAGTGCTTCCAGCTGTGCTGGTAAGAATATGGCGCTGTGACTTGTGACTGGTACGGCTATGGCATAGGAGTTCTCTAAGTGACCTTATATTGGCAAAACTCTAATTTTAGTGTAAGAAATTCAGAGATGCTAAGTTATGCCAGTAAATATTAGAACCTCCCTTTCCTTAAGTGGATGAACTGTATAGTTCATAGCTCAGCTGCCTCTACAATACTGCCTGTGCCTTTGGGTTATAAATCTTACGCTGCCCAGAGTGGGATGGGGTTGCCGAGGGCTCTTTGTCCAGCAGTCGGAAGGACAGCACAGTATAACCTCACTTCTTGTGCCCATGCAGTGGTACGCACATTGTGTCTGCTCGGATTGTGAGAGGTGAGGGCTGTATGCTGATAAAACGCTGTTTTGGAGAATCAGGCTTTTCTTCTCGGGACTGCTGAACTGTTAACTCCTCATCACTTCAGGTTCTGCTTTGCCATGCCCTTTATTCTAATAGCTGTGATTCACTGTCTGTGCTGCAGCCTAGTTTGCCAGGTTAAAACAATCATCTTCACTCTGCTGTGGTTGTGCCACTGTAGCTGACTCTAGTTGGCTGTTAGCAGTGTTGGGTTACTTGTGAGAGGAAGGGTGTGGAGGAAATGTGATATGGCTTGACAAATGGACTGTAACCCTTTTAGACTGAACCTGCCAGGACATACATGCATAGTCAAGGCCATATGCTGCTTAAAGATTATTTTCTGTATGAAAAGAGAAGGGCATCTGGCGTACATAGCTAGCATAAGGTGGCTTGGGAAGTTGAAGTGTTCCAGGCCTGAGGCTTCGGCCTTTTGGAGTCTTGCCTGGTTTTGGGAGAGCTGGCGTGATTTGAGGCTGTTCTTTAAATGAAAGGGAGAAAATGAGTACCACACTTGTAAAATTAGCTTAAGGAAAATAATCAGAAAATTGTACTCTGAGTACAGGTGGTTGGTATGGTGTTTTTTTTTTTTCTGGGGGATTAGTAGCTGATAAAAGCAGAATGAAAACATTCTCAGACAAATGGAGGAACTCATAACATGTTTGAGCACATACTTTAAAGCCTGAATGTGGAAAAACAATCTTGAATACTTGAATACTGACATTAAGTTTCAGCTGATAGTAAAACAAATTCAGACCAAGCAGATTTATGGTCACGTTCCATTTGAAGAAATGACCCCAGGTATTATGGCAGCAGGAAAACCTAGCAGTGATTGGGGTGTGTCATTAAATGCGGTCTGGAGATATCAAAGGCTTTAATAAAGTCTAGTTTTCTCTGACAGTGTTGTTTGTCATCATGCTGATCAAAGTGCAGTGAAGAGGCTGATCTCAGCATGGTGTGACCAAAGAAGCACTGGAAGAAGGAGCCGTGTTCTCCAAGATGCTTTTTATGTGCATTTTTACCGTCACTTCTGCGGGCTGAGAACTTTTTGTTAACTCAGTTCAAGTTCATCCTCTTCCATCCAAAACAGACCTTTATTTCAACTACTCATCTTTAGGATCTTCAGCATTTGGAGTAGGTTCAGGCAGTAATGACCTCAGATTGTGTTTCAGAGCTGCTGTGACTTTGGGAAGGTGAGCCTGGTGCTCAGAGAAGGGGGCATGAAAGGAGTCATGTCAGATGTTGTCCTGTGAGGTAAGGGGTGAGGTGCGTTGGTTTTATTTTAATTCAGTGTGAAGTGTGGGAGAAGGCTGTGCTGTATTACAGGAAGTTGTAGGATTCTGGAACACAGCTTTGTGTAAATGAATTATTATATAACAGAATAAAATACTATGTGAGATTTCAGTAAGCATGGACAGATTCAATACATAAGGCAACTAATAGTTATTACAGTCAGCTTTATTGTCACAACTGGATTTGTATGATTCAAATCTAAGATCTGGATAACACATCAAAAGGAATCGCTTCCTGTATATCTTCTGTACTCACGCCTTTCCATTTTCAATCTGCTTCGTTCCTTTTTGTTTGTTTTGTTTTGTGAAGGGGACGAGGGGTGGAGCAGTGGTGGAAGGGAAGCAATGCATGACTCTTATGTATCTAAAGTAGGTGGATTTTTCAGTAATGTCTTGTAAATGTTAATTCTTAATGATGGCTTCCTACTTCTTCTGAAAACACACCTTTTGGTTGCACAGTCTGTTGGAAATTCCACTTAAGTTTTGCAAAAGCGATTTGTAATGCTCCATTTAACTGGGAGGAGGGGGTTGCCAAAGGGGAAAACGAATCTGGCTGCAAATTCCATGTTGGATCTGTTTTGATAGCAAAGGTCAACGTGTACGTTTTCACTTCAAGAGTGTTTGGAACTTGTCTTTGCTAGACCTCTGGAAGAAACAGTTTGTTAAGCTTCATTGCCTATTGAATGAGATTCTAGTGAGTGGTTAAATGCTTTGTATGTGAACTATGACTCTGTTATGACCTGTTTAAAACTAATTAACGTGACATGCTTACTGGAAACAACTTGTGAGTTTTGACTTTGAACAAAAAAAAACTTCAGTGAAGACTGCACTGCTTCAGTTAGACTTTAGTCTACTTCAGAAACTGAGAACAAATGAAAACAAAAAAAAAACCAAACCTGCATCAGAAGCATAACACCAATATTCTCTACTTTCCTTTGTTACCTTATTCATCCTTTTTCCTCAGTTGTAGTCAGTCACAGTGGAAGGCTTTATTTTGTGCTAGGGGAGGAATGGCAATAGCATATGTGAAGTTTCAGCGCAGAAGCAGATACAGTGCTGCTTCCTAATTCATATCCAGATACAATTCTCATGCATAACCTACAGTCAGAAGGTCAGTACTGGAAACAACTCAGTATTACACTGATGTTTTGTACTGCTGCGTTTATGATGTGATTTCTCTGAGAAGGGTTTCGTTAGTCATGCTTGCTCCGAAGCTGTGAGTCTGAGAGTTGTGCTTGACTGACTGAAACATATGATTAGAAGTGTCCCCATTAAGTACTGAATAAGTATCCTATGGAAGTTCAGGAGACTCTGAACTTTTCCAGAACATTTGGTGGATGGATCACGAATAAGACTTTCCCCTGTCCCCCAACCTTGTCATTATCAAAGAGGGTAGAAAAGAGGAGAAATACACATAAGATGTCATATAATGCCACTAGTTAGAGTATGCTGTCCTTCGGCTGAACAAAGGTTATTCTAAAGATTATTCAAATATCATGTCTAGTGGTTAGAAGACATTTGATTTCTAGCATAAAGTAAATGCGATGTTATTACTAGACTTGAAATCACAGATGGCACAGTTTGATTTATTATAAGAAATAAGCTGATATATGATTCAAAATACTGATCAGTTTTACAAGGCGTGCATGAGTGGTATGGAAATTGATACTTACAATTTTTTTTATATACATGGCACTATTCTTTTTACCTACTGAGAGTGCAAAAATTACTTGTAGGATCAAAATCCAGTGTGTCTAGAGTTGTCTTTTCCTGTTGAAGTCTATTTAAGTCATAAAATTTATAATAGCTTCCAGTGAAGGTCCTATGGTTTTCCTAACTCATCGGTCCGAAAGAAGTATTAGAGTCAGTTCTAATCATTAGGGCAGCCTCTGCATGTCAACTGTTCTATGTTCTGGAACATGCAACGTGTACTGCCAAAAAGAAATCTGATTTTCTGTAGCTGACTGGCAAAGTCTGAAGTCCCTAGAGCTGAAAATTTGGGAAACTGAGGGGCAGAACATAACAGATTGAGTTATATCTCAGTATAACATTTGAAATGTTCTGCCAAGAATTGAATGCAAGTGTGGAAAAAGTAAAGGTATTTTCTTGGTGGTGGGATGGAACATGCTTGTAGGAGTTTCCTTCTGTTCATCTATTTAGGCTTTTTTTTTTTTTTTTTTTTTTTCTTATTGCCCTCTTCCTTTTCCAAAGGAAAGGTTGGCAGTAAGATTTCTGCAGTGGCCATCTCCCTCTGGCTACCCATGTTTGTAGTTGTAGCAGTACTTACCAAAAGCCAATGAGGTGACTGCTTTCTTAGAAAATAGCTTGTATGTATTGTTTTTGTAGTGTTGTAGTAGAGCTAAGCTGTATCTGAATGTAAAAGCAGCACTCTTACCAGCCCAGCACTGAGCTGCAGCTGTCACTGTTACTGACCGCTGTGCTGTGGTGTGACGCTCCTCCTGAACAAAGAAATACAGTTAGTGGAGGTTCTTGCAGGCCTCTTGTTGAGTTTTCTATCTTCCAGTCTCTTCTGGAGGATAGTATTGCGTTCTTTTTGCTGCACCTTTGTGTGTAGGTAGGGGTTTGGTGACTCCTGTGTGTCTTTTGGGAACTTCACTGTGTTAGACACCAACAGCAGAGACAGCTGGCTGATTGCTTATGTGTTCCTCAGCAGGCAGATGGAGCAAAAAGCATGACAGTCTTTTTGGCACTGTTTCAGCTACACTTGCCCTCTGCACAAAGGACTTTTGTATTTTCCATTGCACTGAGGATCTTTGTATAGCAAAATAAATCATGCCAGGAAAATGAAGTATACTGGGTACTTGTACCCTTTGTGACTTCCTGCTGTTGTGGTCCTTCTATGTTTGTGATTGACTTCGTGCTGCATCTTTTGCTCTCTCCCAGGGAACATTGCCATGGCTCGTCTTGTGTCTTACAGCAAAACATGCGAGCTTTGGGGAGCCCAGAGCTCCAGGATCCACAAGAGCACGCTGCTTCCCTGTGTGCGCTGGGGAGTGAATTCCTTCTAGCTATGAACAAAGCCATTCAAAGCATCCAAGGATCTGGGGAGAAGGGGTGGAGGAAGAAATTTATTTGAGACTGAATATCAACACAGGGAGATAATCTTTGTTAGTTACCAACCTGTTAGCTAGGTTAGCAGAACACGATAGCTTGTAAATTTCTGGAGGAGTGTTGTGGGTTTTTTGCTTGTTTAATTTTTATTTTTTCCTCTCCTGGTCCCACTGTGCTTTAAACTGTGAATATTTACCTTGTTTGCCTGACAATTTTAACCAAAGGTAGCTTATGGTAGTTTGCATGTGTGTTTATATTTTTAATCACTTAAATCTGTGATAAATAGTTTCTTGATACACAAGAAGTGGAGTGTTATGGGTGGGGGGGCTGGGCAGTGGGAAACAACAGAGAGGTAGGTAGAGAAGTCCCAGAATACTTCTGACATTATGCCTGAATTAGGTACATGAGGCAATTTGTTAGATGTTAGAAACATTTTGGTGGCTGCTGCTGCATCCATTTTCTGTTGTAAGCTTTAGGCACTGGCTGCCCACCTTGCTGAAAGTGTGGTGCTTCAGTGCAGGGATGCCTGAATGGTGGGCTGTATCCAGACCCACTTCTGCACTTGCCGAGTTACACTGTTTCCTAAAGAAACAGACTTATTTAAAGTTTCATAGGAGGCCATGAATGAGGAATCCAGAAAGAAACTTTTTTTTTTTATGGTAACTTCATCTTTCTCCTGGAATTCATCTAAATGAACTCGCTGGAGTTCAATTTAACTTTTAACCGAAGAATTTTAACTTAGGAACTTCTATCTGGCAGGTGCAGACCACCACCTTCAGAGGACTCATGTTGATTTGTTTGTTTCTTTGTTTCTATACAATTTTGTATTTTCAGCAGATGAAAACTGAACTGACCAAGTGCTGCCTGAGGACTTTATGTTATGTCTCTGTATGGACCTGCATGTGTAGGGCTGTGTGAATCTGTCTAGGAAGGGCTGGTTTTGCTTTCATCTGCTTATGCATTCCTCTGAGCTACTTGTAGTCATTTAGACTGGCTGGGTTCTGGCTGCCTGTCATGAGCTCCTGAGGAAATGTTCCTCTTGCTTGTTAACGTCTGCTTTGGACAGAAGCCATCTATGCCTGAGTTGAGGGTTTACAACACTATTTCAAATGCACTAAGCAGAGTGGCCCTTGCTTCTTGAGCAAGATGGCATGGATATGATATGTGATGGTAGTGGCCGTGTCTTAGGAAACTTTAAGTTAACTTTGTTCTCAGGTAATAGATAAGTTACCCTTTTGGTGTTAGAAAGGATGATTCACACATTTAGTTGTCATTGAAGACTGAAAAATGCTATAGTTCAAGGAAGAAACATGCCATGGCCACAGTTTTGTAAAGGCAACGAATGCATAACCACATCACATGGAGGACCTGAAGTAGGCTTTCTTCCTGTTTTATGATCCTGACTCAGGAGCTCAAGGATGAGCTTTCTTTTAACATAGTCTTAACCAACCAGTCTCTGAATAACCTTCATCTATGTGGTCAGAGAAATGAATGCCTGTCTTGTATTACTCCCTCCAAGAATTTCACAAGGTGCAGAAGGTGAGCTCAGTTAGCCATGAGGAAGTTAGGCTTTTCTAGCTAACCATTTCAATATTCCCAAGTTGAATCTCACTACTGTTTCTTATAGTCATTTTTCCCTCTTTTTTACTTTTTTTTTTTCCTTGTCTCAAAATGCGAGCGTGGGTAAAGGACTTGCTGACAAAGTGAAACCAGTGACTGCTGTTAACCTTGCTGGCACCATCTAATTTGAAGAAGTTAAAGGTTTGGTGTGTGTCCATTTCGTAATAAACAGTCATGGTTTCCTCCCAAATTATATACTTACTCTTCTTTGCTATCCTGACAGAACAGTAGGAAGGAAAAAATGATCCAACCTGTGAAGCAAAAATAAATCTCATCCTCTGCCTCATATTTCTTAATGTTTTTGAATCTTGTGATTCAGAGGTTCAGAGTAGTTTGGGTAAGTTTTGTGTCAACTCTGATAATCAATGATTGGAGTCTTTCTCTTCAGAATAATTTTTCAGCAAAATGGTAGGGTTGCTTGGTAGTGACCAAGGAGTGTTTTTATTTTTGCCTTCACCTTGCATAGAGTAATTCCCAATTAATGTGCCCTCAGATACAACTCTATTGTAGTTATTTATCTGGTTCACACTCTGAGTATTGCCAGCAACACCCAAAGTCTGTACAGTAGGCAGCTGTTGGGCATTAGGTCGCTGCAACTCTGTGCCTTCATGGCTATGTGCTTTCTGCATTCACCTGTCTAATTTTTAGGATATTACTGCTTTTGGCTGCAATGTCTGTGATCTTTAAAGGTACCAGGTAGGTAAATGTGGACTCATTTTGTTGGTACACAGAGATGGGTGCTGGCTTCTTGCATCACAGTAGATGACTGAGGAAGTTCCATGCGGTCTGCTTAAGGTCAAATTTAAAGACTTCTCCAGAATTGTACGGAGCTCTTCTGAGGCTTGATCCAAAGGTTTAATTTGGTGCTAGCGTGTCTTTCTGCTAACGTGCATTTAGTATCATCGTTGATAGCTCATTGCTCTTGGCTATGGCAGTTGCTTTGTGGGTTAAGACAGTAACTAGTACTATGCAATTTCAAGAAACACAATGGAGCAAGTGGCTTTCTATGAAGTCCCTGAAACTTTTGAGCCGTGCTCATTTCTTGGTAGCTTTTATAGTTTCTGGTGTCAAACACCTTTGAGGTAAATACAGGATCGGGAGTTTAAAAACAGCTTTTGGCGTGCTGTGTTTTCCAGGCTACCATGATTCCTTCTCAGGGTATGGGTATCCCAGCCAATGATTCAGAGCATGGTTGGATGTGTTACAACTTGAATCTGCTTAAGGTAGCATGTGTAAAAGGCAGTAGACTCCTCTGTGGTTAAAGGGAGAAAATGCTAGCTGCGCACGGTAAATGTATGGATAGCTTCAATGGGAGCTGTCATAAATCGATGGGGAAATTAAAGCTTGCAGTTGCTGGTTTAAGGGTGGTGATGGACTGGGTCCATTGCAAGCATTCCCTCTAGCAGAGCCATTTTAAAATTTGATTATAATTATTTTTAGCTCTTTGCCAAGACTGCTCTTAATTCATTTTGTTGACCTAAATAAAACAAAGGCTAAAGCAGTTGAGGAAAGTTTTTACCAATTGAAATGCAAGAAACACAAAGTAGGAATTCATACAATAGTTTTTTACCAGTATCAAATCCAGCTGTGACATGGGGGATGCATGCTGATACAAGCGCGTGAGCTGGCAGGCTCACATCAGCTACCTGCAGTTTCAGAAGAGAAGCTGAGGAACTTACATTCATGTTTGAAAAAACTCAGAGCTGGAGGGCGTTTCTGGAAGTTTTGTTGATGTCTTAAAGAAGTACTGTAGAACTCTGGAGTATGATGGAGAAGATCATTGCGCTGCAGACCTAACCAGAAGTGGTTCCACTAATAACCGTAGAGAACTGTGGTTCTAATTTAAATTCGATTTTTATTAGCAAAAGAATGTTTTATCGTAGTACAAGTTGTAAAAGTTCCTGGATGAAATAAATTTGACTTGGAATGGCAGTTTTTATCAGTAAAATTAAGGTTTTTGTAGTACTAATATACCTAAATCGTACCTGTCAGTCTTTTAAACTAGACCTTGTTAGCAAGGCCGCATCCAGAAATGCTCTGGTTTGAGCCATGTGATAATGGGCATCTGCAGAAACATGTGAACATTTGTGTGCCTGTTTGCATTGGAACCTCCCTTCACAATGTGCAGGACAACAAATAATGACAGCATACTCAAACTACTGAAATACTGAACAAATGTAGGTACTTGCGCTATCAAGTCTAGCAGCTATAGAGTTATAAGTACATGTGAAGGTCATTAAAAGCTGAGCAGTGTAGTTGTTCTGAAAGTTGAAGGAATAATCAGCTTATGTGAGTTCTTCAAGCCTCGTAGTTGTGTTTGTCAAGCTTTCAAGTACCATAGTAAGGCACTTCAGTGTGTGAAAGAAACACTCCTCCACAGTGGACTGTGCAGTCTGATGGCAGAACCGTGCTCATGTGCTGTGCTGTTGCACCAGTACCGGTGGAGATCCCCTGCACTGCTGCATCTTCCAGCTCCCGTGTGTCCTTCGTACTCCTGCTCATGGTACACGAGAATGGCAGCAGTCTTCAAGGAGGCTTCATGGTTAACTCATGGCTTTGTATGATTTTCTGGTAGCGGAAGTTGCTGTAGTGCTTGGGAGTCTGCTTTTGAAATTCCAGGTGAAAGGAAACCCAAGGAGCAGCAGGCTGTTGGTTGCCTGTGTAGGATGGAGTGGAGCCATGTGGCTGGCCATGTGTGCCCCTTGTTCTGGGAGGCTCTGGGGGCTCCAGCACCAGTTACACCAGTCTGTCCTAACGTACAGAAGGAACC
Source organism: Centrocercus urophasianus (assembly GCF_019232065.1). Taxonomy (NCBI): domain Eukaryota; kingdom Metazoa; phylum Chordata; class Aves; order Galliformes; family Phasianidae; genus Centrocercus; species Centrocercus urophasianus. The sequence continues at coordinate 33,696,122 of NW_024884711.1, forward strand.
CTGTCAATGTACTGGGAAAACTGGCCTGCTATTAAAACTGCTTTCTGTATTTCTTACAGTATTCCTCAAGGAAAACTCAAAGCAGGAGGGGCCTGATTTGAAGCCATATTGATGAGGCTGCCATTTCATTGCAGGGGTACTGTGAAAAGACCTCCCAGCAATACTAATGGAGCTCTTGCTGTCCTTGCTTCCTTTCAGCGGTCCAAGCCCATGAAGATCAGCCCCTGTAGCTGAAAATACTGTAATGCCATTAGACCCTTGCTGACTAAGGTGTGTGTATTTCACTCCAAACTGGAAGTGAGAGAAATCTCTGGCTCTGTGAGTGGAGGTGTAACCACAGCAGCAACTCAACAGCATCACATGTGGAATTGACCTCAGTCTGTGATGGGCTGTGCAGGCACTCAGTGGAGGCGCCTGGTAAGTACTAGGGCCATGTGCGGGTGCCAGCAGGTGTGTCCTGCTGCTGTTTCCTTGGCAGGGAAGAGCATGTGTTTCACAATCTGAAACAATCAACTGGTATAGGACTCCATAGCTTCCTTTTAAATAGAGGTGATCCATCTCTTCTAATTTAGATGAGATTGGTATGAGAGGGTAGAATGAAGGATGATAAATAAAATTAAATACTGGACTTCAGACTGGTGTTTGACCTTTTTTTAACTGCAACCCAACTATAACCTCAGCATTTTGTTTTGAAAATGGTAATGGTGAGTGTTTCCATAAAATTGATTGTGGATGCTGTGTAAAAATCCCTTCACACGAGTTAGTATTTGTCCAAACACCTTCTGTGATATTTCTCTCGGTATGGCTGTCCACCAGTATTTAACCCAGTATGTCCATTTGTGTATTTAGTTAATATCTTGATGGCTGTTTCCAAGTTGCAGGCTTCATGGAGGCATTAGGAATTAAAGATATAGGAGATGGTCTTTCCAAAATTAATTCTTCTCAGAATAAAATTTTGATCTTGAAGTAGTAATGTTCATTGCTATCTAACTTTATTCACCAAAGCTAAATATACGCTGTGTTTGGGGATGCTGCTCATGTTTGAGGGGAATATTTCTCATAGGGTTTTTCATGTAATGTTTGCTATCTTTCAGTGTTTATCTGGGCATCTTTTGACCTTAAGTAACCTACACTTGTATCTGTAACTGTTTAGCTTTTTTCTGTGTTGCCTTGAAAAGTGCTATACTTTAGTGTCATTTTGCAGTTACGAGCACATTTAGGAGAACTGTCTCTTTCCTGCCTACTTCAGGAATTTTCTTAAAAAGACAGCCCTCCTTGCAGAGGGAAGTGCACAACTATATATGTTCATCACAGATAGTGGTTGCAAATCAGGTCTCTGAAGAATGTAAAAGGTGTTTGTATTTTAGAGCAGAAGACAGCAGCACAGAGCAGCACACACTTTGGTACCTCAGTATCCTTCTTGAGCCCTCATGCCTGCTATACATAAGCAAGAGGCAAGTGTCCTTGCCCTTCTCTTACCTGAATGGTGAACAGCTAAAATTACTTGAAACAATATTTAAAAACAAAAAAGTGTGGCTTTTATGACTGTAACAGACGATATCTTAAATTTTATGTGGATTGCTTTATTTTCAGTGGAGCTTATTGTTCAGGTGATAAAGCACAACCTGAAGCAAATATTTCAATTGCACAAGCATTTCATATAATAGTTTGCCCCATGTCTTCTGAAATTACTCCTGTGGAAAGACTTCTGGATTTGGGTTTTGGTGAGTGTTTTTTTTTTTCTCACCAATTTAAGTCACTCTCCTTTGATAGTCTTCAGCTATCTCTGTTGTTATCCTTCCTCAAATGTATGCTTGTGCTTCTTTAAAATTTCTGTTCACCTGCAACATTTTCAGTTCATGTAGCTCTGAGCAGCTGCCCCAAACAGATTTTTAGAAGAACACTTAAGAGGTAAGCTTAAAGAAGCAGAAGTACTTACAATTAAGTAGTTTAGCTCAGAATGAAGAAGGAAACTGAAAGAAAGTAAGGACAGGTGGCATGTGTTCTGATTTTTGTAGCTTCCCATTCTTCCTGTTAAGGAGAACACAGTTTATCTAATGTAAGAGTTAATGCAGAGTTGACTGCTGAATGCTTTTTTCCCCCTTCTGCCTGTTAGCAGTGCAAACCCATAGTGCATGAAGCTGCTGGGCCAAGTGAAAGCATTGTCTTTCATTTCCATGAACATCTTTCTTTGTGGCACGCGGTTGCATGCAACAGCTATTGCTCTGAGCTCGTGGTACAGGTGTGAATGAGTGATCTTTAGTCTGTACTGTCCATGTTTGCTATTTGGTAGTATGAGGAGATAGAAATAAAATCCTTTCAGACTGAGCAGTATGTGTGAGTGTAAGCTCACAGCCCTTGCCCAGTTCCTTTTTTACTTCTCCCTCTCAGTGGGTAAAGCAGCAGCAGGGAGGAGGAAGCTGGACGTGCCTCTGTTTAACCAGTTGCAGAATGTCCTCGCTAAGTATTGAAAGAGGCTGTGCTCTTGTTAGGCTCGTGCAGACGTTGGTGCTGATGGAAACTGCTGCATCACGCTTCCCTCCCGCACTGCCTGCGGCAGCAGTCCAGGGCTTTTGCTGTGTAATGGCTGCTGCTGCTGCGGGACTTACTTCCCCAGGACCAGGTTGCTGCAGAACTGGTGGCTGCTGGCTGGGAATGGAGCAAGAAGGCAGTTTGAATACATGCTATTCTGGATTATCTGAAATTCATGCTGCTGCCAATATGTAATGAATCTCAAAAAGCCTGTTCATTTTCAGTTAAACTTGTAACGTTTGTAGCAGATCCCTCATCCTATGGAACAGGTGGGGAGGCTTCTCTTGCACTTGTCTGGTATCTAGAATTATTTAAAATGTGTAAATTTGCAGAAAGTAAGCTATGTTCCAAAGTCACTGTTAATAGGGAAACAATGTTATATTGTGCTTCTGTGGCTTATAGTTGAAAATACCTGATGGTAATAAACAAGAATATTTGGCTGAAGTTTTGTACACTAAGTAAAGCATCTCTATAATGCTATTGTCATACTGAGGTTAGAAAGCATGCAGAAATAAAGCTGTTCCAAGTCCAGAGCAATGATGGCATTAATTCCTATTACTCTACTCAGCAGAACAACAATAAACCCTGCCAATCCCTCTGCTTGGGAGGGACAGGAGGGTGGGGAGGAATGTCAGCCTGTGAGCGTATCTTTCCAGTCCTGTTTGTGATATTTATTGAGCCTGCTAAGAAATGCAAAGTGAGTCCTTAGGAAAGAGAAATGGGTCGCTTTTGTTGTTTTGTGCTACTATGTAATAATGTGAAGTTACTCAGAAGCAGGTCAGCATGCTAACTTTTATGTTTTGTGGTCCTGAAGACTCTCTGTATTGAATACTGTGCTCTTAAACCGAACAGCTGCATCTAAAGCCCTAATCCCACCTCAGCATTGGTTTCACGGCCTCTCCCTTTTGCCCAGATAGCAGCCTTAGTTGGTAACCTGACAACTTTCCAAAAAGATTAGAATCGGTGTTGGTGCAGGTTAAAGCTCTCAGTGATTTGGCTAGGGAGAACAATGTGAAAAAGAACAGGGTGGTTGTTATGATGTGCCCCCAACTTTCTTCTTCCTTTTGACTCCTTCTGTCTGTATCTTCCGACCACAGATGGATTTCTCTGCACTGGGAACAGCATGGCAGCAGCAGCACACTGGTTAGTGAGGACGGACCTGCCTCATCTGCTGCTGCCATACGAATAGCAGGCAGTGCATCTCTCTGGGAGCAGAAAGTGCTCAGCGAGCTCAGAGCGTGCAGCCAGGAGTGTTTGTTCCAAAAGCAAGTGAGGAGGAGCAGTGCCCCACCTCCCCACGTTCTGCTTTGCAGGGCGTGTAACTCAGGCATAACCAGCGTGTCTTCATCCCCTGCTTCTTCACTGCTAAGCTGCAAGTCTGCAGTTTTAGATCATAATGCAAGATATTATTCTTGCCTTCCTCACAAAGTGATTTGTGACCAAGGGCCCCATGCTGTTTCCAGTCACATAATTTACAAAATGTAGGCAGGTATACACGCTCATTCACACTCTCTTAAGTGTACAATATTTCAAAGAAACCTCCAAGTGAAGCTGTTGTGAACTGAGACTCCAGGAGGCTGTTTTCTGTCCAAGAGAGCAAAAAACCTAAGCAGGGAATGCGTAGGTAGAGCAGTGTTACTGAATATGAGATATTTCTAAAGTTCATACACAAGCGAAATAAACAGCAATACCAGCAGGACTACATGTGCCACTGGAACTGAGCATTGTGGGAGAGTGTGTGCTCCTGTGTGCATCGTGTTGCTTTGCTGAGAAAGGCTCTGCTGGTTCCTGGATTGGCTTCTGAGAGGCCAATCACATGCCACCTGCCAGTCAGTGGAGGGTTTTCTGCTACAAACCGTCAGCGTAATTTTTCTTGTTTCTTCCATTTGTTTGCTTCATTTGTAGGTATTTTGTAAGGGAATATCAGTTTTCCCTGAAAATGATTTCATAACACAGCTGTCCAAAAAGGAGCAGCAAAGCAGTTGCTTTCTGCCCTCTCTTTGTGGCTGAGGTCCCTGTGAGTGAGGTTTGTGTGCCTTTCAGTGCACAGCTTCCTAGCCTCAGGTCTGTGTGCATCTCATTGGTGTGAGTTGAAATCGTGCTGTGCTGCTTGCAGGCCTTTCTGCAGCTGTTGGCAGCTCTGTGTTCTAAGAACCAAAATACACCAGGACTTTCAGAAGTGGGAGCTAAAAGCAACGAAGTGCAGGTCTTGAATCTTTATGCTCAGTGGTGTTTTTGGTATTTTGAACTAAGAACAGTTTTAGACTGAGAAGTCTGCTAACAGAGCCAAAATTATCAGTTGAGCCATGTTTAGCTTCAGCGTTAATGCTCTTACAACTGTCTAGACTTAGGCATCATAAATCAGTGGAATCTCACCTGTTCCTTTCTGGAAGAAATATGCCAGGAGGCTTCCAGCTGTGCTGGGTGGCAGGTACAGGAGGAGTCATGCTTTTGAAAGTGCTCCCTGCCATCAGCTGCTTGTGAGGAGCAGGGCTGGCAGCAGGGTTCTGTCAGGGTGTGCTGGGAGGTACCAAACCCCTGCTTTGCCACTTGTTCTGAGAGAGATGGATTTTTAGTTATTATTTTAAGCTCTCCTGCATATACGTATTCCATACAGTTTCTTCTGGCATTGTATGGAGAAAGCAATACTTAATGTTTTCTGTTCTTTTTGTGATAGGGAAATTGCTGAGGGATAGGCTTATGTGAAGGAATAGTATTTTGGGGGTGTAATTTAAAAGGTGATGTGGTGCTTTACTAGTCTTTTAACTCTATAATGAGCATCTTCATGTTCCAAGTTGTGCTACCCTAATTTCTACTTTAATCCCTGGGTAAGTCTTTGCAGCTTCATAATGAATTTTCTTACAAGTGTAAATTAATGGCAGTGAACTTGATGGAGGCAGTAATACCTGACACAGGGCTTGCGAAGAAGAAATGAAACTGGGATAGACACTAAGCAGCGCTGCTTGCAGTCTAAGAACAGCTGAAGCATAACGTTGTTTCTTTGCTTGTTCCGTTGTAAGGGAAGATGTTCTCCCTCCTGCTGATCAGACCCTCTTGTCTGATGCGGGTGGGATATAAGGGCATCCAGGCAGAGTCATCTGCACAGATGGGAGCTTCAGCTGAAGAAGTGTGGCAGGAACTTCCTCTGCTGAATCACTGCTGACTCTTTGGGTGTCTGCTTTCAGGTATCCCAGCAGGAGGTGTGGAAGTCCCGTACAGCAAAGAGCTAGGCCACATTAAATTACTGTGAAATACTCAGGCTGTCCAGACAGCAAACTCCTACTTATTTTCTGCTCCTTCAGAATACAGTTTTGAAGACTTTTCTAAAAACACTGCTTTTCAAGACATGCAGACTTGTCTGTAGTAAAAGATTTTTTTAATGCATCTTCTTGAGTATGTTGATATGTACTTTCTTGCCAAGTTCAAAGCCATTTCTTAGTTATAGGGAGAACTTGGCAAGGCATTTGAAAGAGTTTTATACTCATATCCTTTGTGAGCTGCTGTAGGCATGCTAAAGATTAAAACCAAAATATCTCCCACATCAGTTCTTAAGTAGAGGGGATTTCTGTAAACAGTTTTTTGACCTTTAAACGGTATGGTCTTAGCTGTGCCAACGATTGATTGTGGAGATGAGTATGGGCCATGAGGAGGGAGCATAACTCCATGGGCAGGGTCAGGGCTGTGGCACTGTTAACATCCCGCTCACACGCAGAGGAAGGACTCGGGTCCTTGTTGTTAGTCAACAGCTTGCCTGGACATCATTACTCTAAATGCTGTCTGGCGTGTGTTCAGATTTTCTTTGAATTTGCTTTAGCACAAGTTATGTTTATTGTTCTACTGTACTTTAAAAATTCTGCTCTGATTCTAAAGGAAGTTCCAAGCTGTTTCCAAGAGTAACTGTACGGAACTGTTTTGTCCTGACCTACTTACGGGATTGTATGGAAATACATATGCAAGTGTTTCCTCTGCCTATGCAAAGCTTGCCACTGTACGTGCTTGTGCCTGTCCTGGAGCTGCTTTCTGTGAACGTCACTCTGCCACTTCTGTCTTTCTCTTTTTTTGTCCATCTCACTGCATGCTGAGCGAACTCTTTTTGATGCTTGGGCTGCTCTGAAAGTAACGCCTCCTATTTCCTTATGTTGCCACGTGGTGTTAGAGGTGGATGTTGCTGGTATGGCAGTAGAGGTGGAACCTCCCACCAACATTCCATTATGTTTTGTTCCCCTTCTGCTGTCATCTGTCACACAGTGGTCTGTCAAAGTGGCATCTGTGTGTATAAAGCAAAGGTGTGTCACTGAATTCCTCCAGGTGAAAAAATTGCACTCAGTGATGTTCATCAGCACTTCCTGAATATGGATGGAGACCAAGCAGTGGAGGGGAGCACAGTGAGGCAGTGGGTGGTGCGTCTCAGCAGTGCTGTTTTACAGGTGTCACAGGTGATGTCTCTATGCTTTCTCTGAATTTCTGTAACACTTTTAAAGATTGCAGTTGGGGGTTCTACGCCTAAAACCTTGCAGACAGTCTTCTTTAAATACTTTGCATATACTCTTTTTCCTATGAATTACTGCTTGCTATGTGTTATAGACACCAAACAGAGAATCTTGTAGAAGGAAAAAATATGTTTGCATACACCTTGTACTCAGCTTTTAATAGTCACATACCTATGTGGAGTTAGAGTAGATTTTATTCTAATTAAGTGTTGTCCTACATTTTTATTATTAAAGACAAGTAAAGTATTTGAGTACGTATTACACTTCAGTCTGTTTCAGTGACCTACATCCTTCCTTTATGCACACTTCTGCAGAAACTACAGGAACTTAAATAAGGCAATTCAAAGAAAATTAGAAAGGTCAAACAGAAAAAGGAGCGTACCAGGCAATGAAGGTAAAGAATGCTGGCTCATTGAAAATCCCATTACGCATTTGTGAAGATGCGGATATCACTGTAACACATAAATGATTTTTAGTCCTCTTAGCCAAAAGCATTTCTTCTTAAAGCATTACTTACTTTTCCTATTCTTTCTTCTTCCTTCCGTGCCCTTTCTAATGCTGTTCCAAATGTCTGGGTGCAAAATAGTTTTCTATTATTAACTTATTTTTTAAAGCTTAATAAGAAAACTTCATTAAAAATTCAGTTACTAGTTTGAAATTCTAGCAAAAGATCTTACTGTTCCTTACGTGCACGCTGCAGGGGAAGACCCCACAAAACAGAATCTACACAGTCATTCTTTCTTCTTTTCCTTCTCTTCCTTCAAATTCAGCCAAAACAAATCCTGAGAGCTATCAACTTCACTTTTAACTGCACTGTTTTGGTTTCCTTCTTGCTTTCAGATTAAAGGTGAAAAGTAACTTTGCACTGCTATGGTATAGTGATGGCTTCCAAGTATTTAGATAGGAATCAGCAGCATTCAGGAAACTGTTGTCTAAGGGTCTAGGTGTTCAGGGCAGAGAGTGAAGTTACTAAATACTTACTTCTTTATTATTATTATTATTATTATATTATTACTAAATACTACTTATTTATGGATGTAAATAGGCATCAAAATGTATTATAGTAGTAAACCTGTTGTAAGGTTGGGGCATATATATTGCAAGCGTGTTCTGATACGGTAATGCAATTATATGGTTAGGAAACAAAAATCAAATGTACATGTGGAGGAAGAATAGGTAGCAAATTTATGTTTAAGAAATTTGCCACATCAATAGTTTGTGAATTTTTGGATGTTGTATTTGAAGACTGCATTGTAAACTTGAATGAAGATGAGTCCACTGGTAAAATGAAGAAAATAAACAAGCTAGAAGAAATAACTCTTTATAACGTTATGAAGAAAAAGCCATTAGTTGCCAGATCCTTCAAAAGCAAACGTACACTTAAAACAAACTTGATAAACTTCAGGCAGCCTCAGAACATTTTTTATCCTCTCTAAAGCTACGCTGTGATTTCTGTGGCTGGAGAGCATCCACAGTTTCTGCTGAAGTTGATGTAGCTACCAGTGTTTATCATCAAGCACAACCGGCTTCCTTATTAAATAACTTAGCTGCAAGTCCAGAGGAGTCTTCTTTTAACCAGTATGAAATTTAGAGATGCCCTAATTGAAAACACACACTTCAGAAAGGGGGGGAGGAGGGAAGTAGTGTGATTTGGCAGAATTAAGGCCACTTGAAAGATCTAATCTAATAATGTTCTGCTAACCTTTTCACTAGATAATGAAGAAAACAATTTTCTTCACTTGGAAATCATATTACTGTTTTTGGTATGATAAACATTTCCGGCTTCTAATATGGGACTGCTGAATACTGGTAGTTCTGATGTGGTATAAGGAGGTTAGTGAATACAAAAATTTCCTCCTTATTTATATTTTTATATGGCTTTTGAAAATTACTTCTCTTTCAGAGTTCAGCACAGTATTCAGGCCTTTGTGATCCACATTACATACTTAAAAAGGTGATATTCAGAGTTTCCTTGATTTAACGATATCTCTTTTTAAATGAGCATGAAATACTTTATTATACTACTTGAATGTATAAGGCTCTGAAATTTAAATGTAAATAGCTTTAATTTTAGCATCTATTTGACTTAAAATTGCTTTGATTTGGGTGAGTTGTTTCTTGTTGTGGTGTTGTGTTGTTTGTTTGTTTTTTTAAGGTAAATACTCCCTTCAAATTTTACCTCAGAGCTTGAAGAAACCAAAGAAAACAAATGCTTGAGTAACAAAATCTAAAGACAGAGTTATTTGGAGGTTATGGTTATTAATTTCTTTAATAAAAATTGTCAGGCTTATTTCAGTTTTAATCTCTGTGAGTGCTGTTGATACACCTACAAGTACTTCTTGTTTTATGACTGTGGCTGTCACAAAGACTTCTTGTTTAATATAGCTGTCAGCTGTCCCTAAAGAAGATCTTTTATATGTACATGGAAGGCTTGTGCATGTAACTTCTAAAACGAAGGCTAGCTATAGTTGCCTGTCTTGGTAGGAGACATGATTTTAAAGGAAATCAAATAATTCTATCAAAACACTGGAGTTGCTTCATTCTTACATTTTCAGTGCTTTTGTTAAGTAAGAGTAAATTCCTAACACCCAAATGTAGCCCAAAACAATTTGCTTTTAAGTTTAATTTGGCTGCAAACATCGTTGTGATTTCGAAGAGAAAAATTCTTCAGCAGTCTTATTCTAGTGTAGTGTGGGGAGGAATTACTGCTTATTTAATTAGGTACTTGCAGCAGAGAAAGCATGCTTGTAAGCTGCAGAAGTGTGTAAATAAAGCAGTGATTGCTGAAGGGGTGACGGAGCTTTCTGTGCAGGCTGCTATCATTCTCTGAAATGCAATTGTAACTGTATGCACAGTAACACTGGCACCACTGAACTTTGTTGTCCCTTCAACATCACAATAAAATCATTTGCCCATAGAGATTTAATATCCGTATTATGCATAAATAGAATTTGAATGCTTTGAAGCTGCCTTACTTAAATTACAGTTTTTCTGGAATCTAACAATCTTGCAGACATCCAGTCCTTTTTGTAGAGAAGGCAGTGGTAAGTTGGTACAAGAAGTTGACCATGTCCCTATACCTGTTTGATGCTTTCAACAGTAGGCTGCAGTAAGCACCACAGGCCAGTTTGTTGGGGGGCCTGCAGGGAGAAGAGCCTTGTCCTGAGCAGTGTGCTGAACTGGAGTTGGTATTTTAAGTGCCGCTAGTGAAGATCTTCTCCAGCAGTGGTCACACTGTGCTCCAGTCCTGCAGAGGTTCTGAAACTGTAGAACAAGTCCTTTTTATTGTGTTAAAGTCATCCCCACATGAGACATCTGTAAGGATGTTCCTTAAATACCGTACAGAATTGAAAGAGCCATAAGTGGGGTGCGTTTTCTGAGCCTCAAAATCCTCATGAGACCTGCGAGTGGTTGGCTTCTGTGAAAGGCTAAAACACAGGTGTACCTGATTAGGTGGTGCAATAAATGGAAGTACAGGAACATCCCCTTCTTTGATAAAGTTGAAATGGTGCCCAGGGTAGGGAGTAGAAAGAATCTTAGGTTCTGGCAAGCATGCTGTAAAAGCTCAGGAGATGAAGCAAAAAAAAAAACATTGGGGTACAATTTGCAAGGTATGTGAAAATTAAGTAAAAAAAAATGAAAACAAACAATACGATGGTTCCCAATACATGGATCAAAAGAATGGGTACCTGTCTCATCTTTAAAGTACTAAAATCTAGCAAGAAAACCCACTTTTCCATGGCTCTGCTAAGAAATAAAGGAACAGAGAAGCAGCTGCATCAAGAAAATAAATGTAGAAATTCTGTTAGAACTAGTTTTATCTTCTTACAGGTTAGGTACAGTTTGAAGCAACTTGTGTAGGAAAAGCAGAACTGTAGTTTAAAGAAGATGGAGTGTGAATCTGAACAGTCAAAATGCCGAATGGATACAGAAAAGCAGAATGGAGAAGAGGGGGAGTTAGACCCAAGTGGAATTGCACTTTCCACAATTTTCTTCTTGCTTTAATTTTTGAAACTAGATATTAGTGCTTTCTACTAGCTGAATGTGAGATCAAGTATGTAAAATGCATTTTTCTGGAGTATGAAATTGGCTGATGTGAAACGTGTAACTGCTGCCAGCAGTAAGAAAAATTCCGTAAGCGCAGAAAGTGAGAACTGCAGAGAAAAGGGACCTGGAGTGAGATGTGGCAGAAATTCTATTAGGAAAACTTCTGGCTTGTTACAGAGTCTCAATTTATGTTTTAAGTATATATTTAGGCTGCATCTCCACTAAATGGGTACGGTAATGCATTGTGAGAGTAAACCAAACTTGCAGTAAGGGCGCCAGAAGGTTTTTATACTTCATAATATATTGAATGATCATTATTTTCCAAGTCATGTGAAGAGAAAACACCAACAACTTTTTAGTAAGTTGGTATTCAGCATAATCTACTTTTAAAAGATCATGATATTAGGAAAAAAAAAGCAGAATGGGAAAGAGCAATAGAAGGAAAAATGAGTATGTAAGAAGAAAAAAAAAAAAAAAGCCTGGGGTATAGTTGCTTTACACAGTTGCTGCTTCAAAGAATTACTTCTTCTATAAGAAGAGCCAAAAGAACAGATTAATTCACTGTCAAATCAAATTTTCCTCTGGAGACTGCACATACCATCTGAAATGGGAACAGTGGGTTTGTAGCAACTCTTCATATGAACCAAAGAGTCCTGCAGACTCCAGAGAGTCCATCTAGTTCCCATAAAATCTATTTTCTTCCAGTCTGGTAAGAGGCTTACTTTTCCTCAGTGTTCACTTTTCTGATAACTTTATACGAGATGACTATTATTAAATATATTCTCTGCTTGGCCTTCAAATGGGAAAGGAAATTCTTGTTTTAAGTGACGCACACCCACTGAAAGTGTGCTCTGGAAGTTGGGTTCCAGTCTGTCTTTGGATTTCTTTTTTATGCTGGTTCAAGACCAGGCTTTGCCGGCACCGTTCAAAAGAGTGCATGAACTTGTAACCAATTCTCTTAATTTGTCTTTATTCTCCAGGAGTGATTGACAGATGTTGAAGTTTATTTTGGACAAAGGATTACTATATTTTACAGGGAGATTCATCCTTAGTCACGCCTTCAATATGCACGCAAAGTGGGCCACTATTCCCTGTTACTTAGTCGTAGCAGAGAGGTAGAGCAGATGACCAATTCCCGTGCAGTGTTAGTTCTCAGTCTTTGGCAGATCTATGTAGCTTCCTAACCAAAGAACGGAAGCTCGCACCTGAGAAAAAGATTGCTTTCAAAATCTGTGGCATTATCCTGTTAATTCTACTTATTAAACTTTAGCAGAGAAAGAAGCTTTTAATGTTTTAAGTGGGCTGTGAACATAATTTGCCACTTCTGATTTAATTAATTGTTGATACCTGAATCTTGTCAAATGTAATTTCATTGAAAGAAACGCTGCAGCAAATGGAATACCTGCAGATAGCATTCTAGGGCTTAAAAGGCATACTCTATTAAAAGGAGAAAAGAACACTTTAAGGAAGCCCTCTCTAAACTCCTGTCCTTCATGTGAGCTTTCTGGGTGACATGGAGAGAGCATTCAGCGGTCCAGAACAGCTGTGTTAAAGTTGCATCTCGCCACTTTTATCCTCTGTTCTTTCTCCTCCATGCACAGATGCTCGTATCATTTTGTAAATGTGTATGTATAATTCTGATTAATTTCCTGATTGTGTTCACTTCTGCCGTAGGGCTCCAGCCTCAATGCAAGATGCGTGATATTTTTAATAGGAAGCTTGTCACAACTGTTTTCCACAGCGTTGTTCAGGGGGTTGCCTTGGGTCTTCAAGTATAATGTATAAAGTATAATATAGCTCAATGCTATTCCAAGATAAAAATTGTTTTGAAGTAGTTTTTCATAGGACATCAAAATTCTTGTTTCTTTTCTCAGTGTTTCTTTGAGATGGGATTTTAAAAGGAAGTTTTTGTATCAGTTTTGGGTGACTTAACATTCTTAGGTGCTTAACTTGTGGCTTAAGCACAGAAATAGTATGTAATGTCAGGATGATCTCCCACTGACTGTTGCTGTTTGCTTTAGAAACTCTGGAGGGGAAAAAAAAAAAAAAAAGATGGGTATCTAAAAAATGGAAAAAAGATAAATAATATGGTTTAAGAATTACAGTCTGAATGGTTACCTTGGCATTATCAGACCCCGTGGCATACAGTTAGGCTAGCTGAGAGACTCTCGGCACTGTGTCATTTGCAACTTCACCTTCCAGCTTTTGCAGCACACAAGCCAAAGATGCTGGGATTCTGGTGATTCTCTTTTACATTGGAGGTGCATTCTCTACACTAAATAGCAATATAGGTTTTGTTGGTTTTTTTTTTCCTTTTGGTGTATTCCTTCATGCTGTGCCCCCACCTTAACTGCATCTATCAGGAGAACTGGAGAAGAGCTGTGTTAGTCTGTTTTCCAGCACAGTGGTACGACCTCCTTGTTCCTTCCTCGTGTTCCCAAAGTTTCCAGTCTCTGGCAATAGTCCCTTTTTGTGCCTTTCCTTCTGCCCACTAGTTTCCCACCTTCCCGGTGCCCATTCTCACTCTCCATCCAGCTGCTCGCTGTCTTTTATCTGCTGCTTTTCTTGCTGACTTTTAGTCATTCGCCTCTTCTGTCTTCCATCCTCTTTGCCCAAATAATGTGGCTTTCCACTGACCTTCCCTCCAGTTCCCACTCTGCTTGCCAAGTAGGCTCAAATTCCTCCCTTGCCAACTTCCTGTAGCTTCCCACTCACTAGATCTGACACAATCTACTTTTTTTCGTTTTCCTCGTTTCATTTATGCCCTTTACATTCCAGTCACATTTTCCTTTCTATGTTGCCTAGGTGTCAGCACAGAATAGTTGAAAGCATAAAAGAAACTTTCCGGCCTCTTGGTTGTATTTTTAGTGCTTACCTCACCAACAGGGAAATTCATTTTTTAAAAAGGCCAACTTTACCCTTAGAATTAACTTTATTAAACATAGCTTTGTAGAACTTGCTCTGAGTGAAGTTCTAAATCTTTTTGTAGTGCTGCCATGGCAGTGCTCTTCCAGATAATGCCAGCGCACAAAAGGTACTTGTTTGTTGGGACAGTGCCTGTATGCTATACTGAAACCATTTGGGTGTTGCAACTGCATGAACTTTTACTCAGGGAAGAATGTGAAGTATAACAATCCTTAACATTAGTGGGGGCTATCCCCAGTTTTTGGAGATCTTAGCTGTTGAAGTCTGAAAAACACTGAGCCTTGCTGTGGGATATTGTATTCTCACATTCCCCTGAAGATGTGTTTTAGGTCAGTTGTGAGGGACAAAGAAAGCAAATCCTTACCATGTAAGTTACACACTGTTAAACATATCGGGTTCCCTCTGAAAGTGGAAGTGCCACCATGCTCAAATAGAGATTGCTCTGAAAGTAATGCCTCCTACTTATTTCCTTGGAAACTACAGGAGATGCAGTGAGCACAGTAAATCTGCTTGATAGAGCAAATTCTCAGCTACGAAGCATTATTTTTCAACGTTGTTGCCACCACTAGCTATTCATTTTCACCAGCAATAAATAAGAGCCTGCAGGCCATGCTTGTCAAAATTTACACCAGTAGTGGTGACCCACTGTCACCACAGATGAAATGCACCACCCCCTGCCTCACTGTGCCCACATCTACTGGTTGATCTCTATCAAAATCCAGCAAGTGAATGTCAGTGGCTGCCGTTTGTTCCTCATTCGGTGACACACCTTTGCTTCACACATGCTTCTGTGCCAGACACCAGACTGCCCCTTTGCTGCCATCTGTCACACAGCAGTGATATGGAATGCGGCTGGGAAGTTTCAGCCTCCACTGCCTTACCACCAGTGTCTACTTATGGCATCATGTGCTGACATAAGGAAATAGGAAGCGTTACTTTCAGAGCAGCCCTTGAATGAGGGTTTTGTGCATGTGTTCTGCTTAGATTTTAAATTTTTTCACCTACATTCTTGAACTGTTTGGAGCTGTTTTACAATGGATAACTTCCTTGTTGAGCACTTGCCTCAGATTATGTACCAAAACAGAGTTAGCTGATGTTACTGTTATAAGCAACTGAAAATACAGTATTTCAGTAGCAACCTGAGTATTGAGCAATCTTTAAATTTTGTTCTTGCAATAACTGCATAATTATAAAGAGTTCTTTTGGAGTGTCAACAAATGTCTTGGTTCCACACTGGTCAGTTAGAAGAGGGAGGTATCCTTCAGCTATGGTGACAGGGTAATGGAAGCCTCTCTTCTGCCTCTTGACCTCAGCTGTCCCTTTGTTCTTGCACTCTTAGTGGTGAGAATGCAGTTCAACCTGAGCCAAAAGAGTGGTCTGCTCTAGAACTCAGATTTTTAGTATCTCCTTAGATAGAAATTATTTATCAAAGTTATTGTTCAACTTAATCATCCAGTCTTCTCGTTGGGGCTGTATTGAGTCCGAGTGAGGATCTAATGACCGTCCTGCACCGATTCTTTGCATGACTTTTGAGCCTCTTACTGAAAGTGGGAACAGGGCCTGGTCTGTGCCTGCATTTGCCTTCTACTTTCAGGCTCACCAGGGATTCCTGTATGGCACATGCTTTTCTGCTGGAGCATTCTACCGTTGACTTTAGGCTGTCATCTCTGGGGACTCCAGTGTGACCAACAGCTCCAGATACTGTTGTATCAGAACTCCTTTTCCAACAGCATTCTAAGCTGACAGCCTTCTACCAAAATGTATTCAGAACCTGAAAACTCTCCAAGATGGTTTCTGAGGCCAAGTGGATAAAAGTGTGCTCAAGTGTACCTCTTGGGGTCCTCTGACTCGCATTCCCTTTCTGGTGAGAAGACCCAAAGGCATGTGTGTATTTCACATGCATCAGGTGGTAGCTTGTCTTCTTCTGTTGTCTCTCACTGGGCTTGTAACTGCACTTTTTCACTTAGCTTGTTGTTTGTATCCTTTCCACCTTAAGTCTCTGAAGCTCACAAGGTATCCTCCTGGCCCTGGCCGAGCCAGCCTCTCATTTCTTCTGGGAGAAGCAGCCTTACACAGGAATCTTGGCAACACGTGGGCCTCTTGCTATACTCTCACATTTCTGGGCAGACCGCCACTGGGCATCATCCTCCATTGCCCTGGACATCTTTAAGGACCAGTGGGTATTCTCAGGGCTGCTCTGCTGATGTCTCCATCCAGTTCCCTTCCAGTTCATCTTCCAGCATGCAAACACTTGTCGGCTGTTTCAATCACTGTTCCTCTGCGTCATTTAGGCTGTTGGATTTTGCTGGGGTTGGACTAATACCCCTCTGTAAGTAGAGAAGAACATGAAAGAGTGATACTAGTACAAACACTCAAGGAACTGCGTTTGAAAGGAGAACAGCAAACTGACCAAATTCAGCTGTGTGGCTCCACTCACTTCCTGAGTTAAAATGTCTATGTTCATTAGAAGGCAGAACAGAAAGATTTATATATGTCTGCTCTATGAAATGCCCTCTGTGTGATCTGGCATGCTGTGCTGTGTCACTCTACCAAGTTTTCTCATTGTCTCTGCATAAAATTGTTGGCTTTTAATTTTGGTGTTCTGATTTTCTCTCTACATTTTACTCTGCTTTTTCTAAAGTGTTGGGGTTTTGCTTAAAGAGAGACTTCGTAGTGGCAAAATGACAGTAATAGCAGCTATTTTGTATAGTAGTAAATTAACTGAAATGCCACTTACTTTGTTTTTAATGGGTACCAGCAGTTATTTCTACCTGAACTGTCACACACAAAACAAATTGTTTTTAGTGTGTAAAAATAAGCAGTGATTTTCCCATCTGTTTTCACTTATAGCTCTGTAACATGTAACAGCTATTATGAAATCAACTTAAAAAAATCTCGAAGCATTGAATGTGTGGAAGCTTGGATAGATTTTTGTTTTCTGAATTAATGTGAGTGTATGAAAGTCGATTTCCACGTCTAACCTTTTGTTTTAGAAACTTGGTTAACACAGTTTTGCTTTTTTACCAACAGAGCAAATCAATACTGAAAAGGCATTTGATGTGGTTGTTTCTATGTGCCTTTACTGGAATTACAGTTACCTTTACCCCAGTTTCACTGTGTGTAAAACTAATTTAGCATTTCAGTGTGCTGATTTTCAATTTTATCCTCTAAAACGCACAAATGTGTGTATGTTTGCATTTGTGTATATGTATATATATATTGTAATTATGGCTCTTAAAATATCTAATTTCAACAAGTAAAAGAGTTACCTTGTGACACAGAGGTAAATCATAGCATAACCTAGAAAATACTTTAGGAAAACTTTGTATTTTCCGCACTTGGTTTATAAAAATAGTTTGTTTTCTGGATTTCTTTCTCTGCCTCCTTCTCATAACTCTACAGTGAAAAACATAACTGTTAGCTCTGTGATTTCAGCAAGTCTGGAAAACAATTAAATTTGCCTTGATGGTAGTAATTTAGGATTTCCTAACATGATGCACCAGGTGTAATTGGGAATGACAGTCGCTATAACAAACAGTCTTGATGAAAGTGACTGTTTGAATTTGCCTATTTATTAGTTGCATGCTGTTTTAAATTAACTACACCTGTACACCTGCACTTCAGTGCACTTCTAGCTGTTGACTAGTCAGCTTAATCTTTTCTACGTGGAAATTTTGCTAGGCTATATTTTTCTTAATTTTAGGTTAAATTTAGGTTATAATTTTCTTAATTCTGCGTATTTATTCCTTTTTGACTGCTCCTCCTTTGTCTGCACGAAGTGATATTCCCTTCCCCTGTTTTTCGGTGTTTGGTTTTATGATGCAGCACCCATGACCCTTTAATGACCCTTTGAGATCCATCCTGACTAACGTAAGCTGACATGACATAGATCACTTAGGCAAAAGGAGCCAGAAGGATGCTGTCTGAGTGATTTGGTTTGGTTTTGTTTATGTTTCTTTTTCTTGGAAAAACTTCAGCTTTGGAAAATTGTCATAACTGCAGCGTCACCCTGCAAGTGGCACTTGGGTTTAAACACTGTAAGTCTGGAAAACAGCAGGAAGCAGCAGCTAAAAATAGCTGTAAATGTTTCCTTATCTTCTCATGCATTAATTGACAAAAATCTATACTGCCCTCATCTGTTCTTTCCTTTCAGTTCTTAAACGTCTGCTTTACTGGCTTTTCTTCCCAACAGCATGATTCAGGCTCTCACATTTTGAGCTACACTCTAACCTTAGAACCAACGCCTGACTAATAGTTTAACATATGTGTTAAATTGATGAAGCACCTGGGTAACACTTGACCTTGTGAAAACAAGATATATATTTCTTTTTTGGTTGCTTATTACTTTTTTGTGCAAAAAGTTCACTATTCTGGCTGGGGTTTGTTTACCACGTTTCCACCCCAGTGTGAATGTCTCAGTTTTATAAGTTCCTCCTTCCTGCAGACCAACTTTGCAAAGTTCGTTGAAGTGAAATTTGAGCAAATCTTTTTCCATAAGCTCTGAACGCATGTTCTGTGCCATTTGATTAAGGATATTCATTTGCTTTTAACTAAGAAAAGATGTAAATATGTTTTTATACATATTGTTAAGATTTAATTATCGTCAGAGAGCTGCTAAGTGGAGTATGGTTCATGTTAAGCAGTTAAATGATAGAAATTTTTGCCACTGTTGAGAGTAGTTCTCATAGTTATGGGTGCCCCTAAAATGATCCTTTTTAGATGGCCTTCGTATCTTGCAAGTCCCGTCAACAGCTGACAAAACAGTCCACTCAGCAACGTCTTTCTGATGACCCTTAGAGATGAGTGTAGTTCCACTGAACATGATTTCCTTAACTGCTTATAATATTGGGATAGCATCTAAAAAGAAAAACGAGGAAACATTGACAGTTTCAAAAATTGTGCAAAGCTGCCTGGAAAACCTTCATTCAACCGGTGATGCGTGTACTTGAGAAAAGGCTTTGCAGAGTATTCTTTCATACTACATTTTGTATGCCACTCACGTTACTTCTGTAATTTTGGTATTACACTAACTTGAGTGAATTCCATGGGTTGACTGAAAAGCAGTCGTGAAGAGAAGCCTGTAGACTAACGGCTGGCAACGCACAGGCTCTAAGGAAGTGATCGAGGAGTGAGATGCTGCTGCTATGCCAGCTTGGGTGGGCAGGAGGAGCATAAATGTTTGTAAAGTGTTTTTGAGGTGCCAGGAAATCCGGTGCAGGTAAAGCTTAGTCTTTGTTCACATATCTCTTGAAGTTTGCTAGTAGTGTCTTTTGAAAACGTCAGCTCAAAATTATTTGAGGTGTCTGACTGGAAACGGTTGAGAGCCAAAATAAGATTGCTGTCACTACCAGTAGGGTTGAGAGGAAAGGAGAGCCGCATTACTCCACTCGTTTCTCAGAGCAGACAAGATCCAGTGAACCCATGTGGTCACAGCTGAAGGAGAAGAGCATGCGTAAAACATGAAGTGTGGCCTTTCCATACTTGGGACAGTGGTGGTGTGGTGGTCTTTAATTACAGCTGTGTACTTTCCAGCACATCTGTTCTCCACTCAGTGGTCAGCAGGCAGGCATTGCTCTGGCCATGTAGCTGTAGGTCACTTGGGTAGGAGCACTGCTCACGGGAGAAACCATCCTGTATTGAAATGCCGAACATTTACATGGCTGTCAGACTGACAAATTGTTGTCAAAACTTTGACCTAAGTACTTCGGATTTACTTTTCAGTTAGTGAGCTCTTGGTTTGTTTGTTCTTTAAATTTAGTCTTAATTTCTCTGAAATATGGAGCTAGTTCTTCCTACTGCCAGGAAGATGTTGTAAAGAATATTGTGTGAGCACTTGGATGCAAAGAAGGAATACCTTCTGCCCTGTAGTAGCTGAAATGGATGATCAATCCCTCAGTGATACCTGTGAAAATGAAAAGTGACCAGTTGACTGATGAGAGCACAGCCTGGCCTGTGCCCTGCGTGAGACTGGAGTTGTGCAGTATGGGCAGGTGGTCGTGGAAGTGAAACCTCTGTAGTGATGCCCACTGGGGATTCCAGCTGGCGTTGCAGAAGCAGTTGTGATTTTCTCATTGGCTAACCCACTTGTGCAGTCATCTTTGTTTAATTTCCAATTACGTTTTTGTACACAATCTATACTAAGTTATCTTCATAACACAGAGTCCACTCTTCTCTCTTCCGCAAGTCTCAGTGCTTTTGGTGTCACTGCATTCAACCGTGTTAATGTTCCCTGTGCTGTTCAGCGTGCAGCTACCAGTGGCTTTCAGTGTTCATTTTGTAGATCCTAAAACTTTTCTGGGGATGATGCAGACGGCAGTATTATCAATTCAAGTTCATTAATATATTTTCTTCGATACTGTTAGCAGAATTAAAAATGCTACCTGTCCTAAGTAAAAACTAATGATTTTTGCTCCCTGTGGTTGAATTGTTTCCATCCTATACACCCAGAAAATTCTGAACTCTTAGCAACAGTTTTTTGTTTGTTTTTTTTTTCATTGAAAATTCTAGCGTAATCTGTCCTGCTGAAAACCTCAGAAAATCAACATCCAGAAAAATCTTAATTAAATCAAACGGATGATATGCTGACCTATAGCAAAATGACTTTAACTCTTTTTTTTAAAGAAGCAAAACCTGAGGCTTACCTTAACTTTCTGTTCACATGCACGATTTTCTGATTTTCATCTCCATAATTAGCAGTTACATCAAGCTGCGTAAACTTTGGAATGTAGTACAGTATCAATATTAACATGAAGTGTTTCCAGATGTGACACTCTTCTTTGCACACTTAAAATTGTTTAACACTATTAATATTCAGGTTTTGTTGTAAGCTGCCAACTGTCTTTATTTATGAAATTTCACATCCCTTCATGTGATTCTGAGGTACAGCTGAGGTACAGCTAATGGCTACAGAATAGCAAAGTGGTTTCGTGATTTTGCTTTCAGTACACGTCTAGAACTCCAATGCATTGCTATAATAAGCTAAAATGTATTAAAATAGCTTTGTATGTGAAAAGGAACAAAATAAGAATTACGTATTGCTGTTTTGAAATACTAACATTTAAAACTCCAGGAACATTTTTGTCAAGTACACTTTAGAGCAGGACTGTGTTTTTTCTTTGTTCTGACATAGATTTATTCCGAAGACAAAGAGTGATATTTATAGAAGTGTTGTTGGCTAAGCAAAGCAAAGTCTGTTACATTGTTTTTTTGTTTTTTTTTTTTTTAGTAATAGATTCTGAAAATAGTCTTTACTAAAGAAAAGAAAAATAGCAAATATCGAGAATATTAATGGGCAGGACATCATAAACTTCTTTGAATTAATACAGAAACACTGGAGAAACTGTTTGCATTTGAAGTTGTCATCCATGTTAAGTGCAGTTTAATGTCTTGGAGAAGACATTCAGTCACAGGTCCAGAAGCTGAAGGCAGCCAAAGTAGAGTGTTGTACTTTCTTCATTCTTTTGTAGTGCCTACTCTGTAATTGTCAATTTGTCCAGCCACGTCTTCACCCATAATTTCTGTTTCCTTCTTCTTTGAAGGAGGATAATATGTCTCAGATTTCATTCAAGTGGCAACAAATTCCCCTTCTCATAGTAAAATCTAAGAACTAACAAGACCATAAGCCTTTAATGATCACAGGAAAAAGTTTGAGACAAAATGCAGTATGGAGGAAAAGGGTTGAAAGTGGAGGAGGTGTGTAGACACCATTACTGTTTTTCAAGAGAGGAAAATGAGATTGGCTGATGGCATTGAGAGGAGTAAAGTCCTTTGCTGTCGGCAGTGGGAAGCTGACACGTCAGTGGAAGCTGTGCTGCAAGAAACCCCTTGGCCTTGTCACCAATTCAGTACTGTCACTTGTCTGAACTTTGGCATTTGGTACTTGGGTGATCAAACAGTTTCTTATTCAAGTATCTAATACAACATTATTTTCTAATTATGTTTTGTAATGCTTTATAGTTTGGCTCTAGATATTAAGCAAACAGTAGGAGAAGCTATTGCTTAAAGAGGGTTTCTCAAGAATAGAATCATAAGAGTAGAATAGTCTGGGACAGAAGGGACCTATGACATTTCAAGTACTTTTCATTGTGCTCACACTGTGGTGGAGCACACAGTGCTTGGAAGCCCTCACCAACAAACACACTTTCTCTCAGGCATTGTTATGCCGTCCTGTAGTTTATCATTAATAAACCTGATCGTTAAGCCTGATCTTATCACTTTTCCCTTTCAAACCTAACTTTAAGCTCTTGCAGTCAGCCCCACTAAACTGTGAGTGAAATTTCTTTTCCCCTTTTGAAAAAGGTGAATCCAGCCAGGCCATGTGGGCCTGGCGTCACATAGGTAATCCCATGGTCAAAAAAAATCCCAAATTCTGCTGGTGCCACCAGCCTCAAAGCCGGGTATCAGTAAGCTGGGTCCATCTGTTTCTTTAAATGTTACTCCTTACAAAAGGAGGGATAGAAGAGTGCTGCTCATTCCTTTACCGATCTATCCAAAGCCCCGAAGTCTCTTGGTTACTCTTGGGCTTTGTTACTACCCACATGAAAAAAAGCAAGAGCAGGTAGTATCCTGAGGGCTGTACCAGCCTAGGACATTTCCTGTTAATATTTTCGACCCAAGCCTTAAGGACCAGACCTGTGGGTCTGGTCATCAGATCCAGCCCTCTGCTCCCCTCAGAAGGGAATCACCTATGACCGTAAGTAACACACACCTTTTTTGTTTCATGAAAGCAATCATAATGTAAAGTCTGTAAATTCTAATCTAAGTAATTCTAATCTAAGTGTAAGTTATTCTAATCTCTGTAATTCTAATCTAAGTGATCATAATGTAAAGTCTGACCTGACTGCTCTAGCATAGATAGATTGTCATCTGCCTTACTGGGTTCTACCAATTCCAAAGCCTTCTCCCTGTTGTATAAGGGTACCTGTGGTAACCTGATCTCCCTCCACTGCTTTGTCAGATGATGTTACACAGTTGTCTCAAAAGTATTGCATTGAAACATATTGGACCACTGAGATTAGTGTAAACATTAACAAAATGCCTCTCACAGTTTAACATTGTGACAAAAAAAAGTGTGAGATTTCTGTAATGTTAATTTCTTTCAAGCCCAGGAATTTGTTTTCCAACAACTTGAAGTGGTGAGCAGGGATGCTCCCAATCATGGCATTAATGCTGATTTGTGACTGCAGTGTGTTACTGAGTTGCTACCTACTGAGATACTGTTCAAAGTTAGATGAAATTAGAAAGATCAAGTGACTGGGGTGTAGAGACTATTACTTCCCTGGAAATAATCTAATTAGCACAGCTCACAGATGGCACATGTCTGGCTGCTGATCTGTTAGCTGCTCGTTACTTGATTCTAGAGGAGGAGTTCATTTGTTGGCATTTGCTACCGTTAATCTGTCTTTAGAGATTTTCTGTAGTTAGCAAATACTTGTTAAGAGCTAAAGTTAATTTATAAGCATTTCTTAAACCTTTAATTTCACATGGTGCAATGCAAAAACAACTTTCTCTTTTCACTTTTTCTTTGCTAATCTCTAAGATCACTTTTTGGTTCTAAGTTTAAAGTTGACTTTGTGTTATGAGGATTTTTTTCTCACCTTCACACATAGTTGTCATTTGTTTAAGTGGCACTGTTCCAAAGGTGCTTTCACGGAACATTTTAAAGGAGATTTTTCTCTGCACAGATTTGAATTAACTCACTTGGGGGGAGGGGGAGGAGCTGCCGCACAACTTCCTGAAAAATTCCTCCAGAGGAAGTAGAAGTCTTGAAAACAATTTTTAGTCTCAAATACAGAAAGCTACCAAGTGCATACAAAAGTTCTAAGCTGATAATTAGTAGAGTAAATATAAGCACACATTCACAGAGTTGAAGATCTTGCACAGGTATAAAAGTG
Organism: Centrocercus urophasianus; assembly: GCF_019232065.1. Lineage (NCBI taxonomy): Eukaryota > Metazoa > Chordata > Aves > Galliformes > Phasianidae > Centrocercus > Centrocercus urophasianus. Next base: position 33,720,009 of record NW_024884711.1, read on the forward strand.
ATCCATTAACTACAGGAACTACCTCTAATATTTAATATACAATAAAGTGCTTTCATATCTTTAACAGTGGAATGTTTTTTACTGCTCATGTCATCACACTGTATGTATCCTAAAACATTGGCTCACATTGCTCGCTTTTTCTCCAGGAGGCTTTATGCTAGATTTGAGTATTGCGTTAGTTTGCTGGCATTTTCCTGCAAATCTTAAGCTTTTCATAGTTTGTCTTCAGAGTTTGAGCTAATCATGAGTTTAAAAAATGAAGATGAGTACAGGAATCACCCTTTGATATGTTGTTGTCTTGTGAATTGAGGATGATTGAAATATGGATCTGGGCATACATAAATACTAAGACAGAGTAGGAAAAAATTCTCTTCTGGGTACTTCTCTGCAGATGTACCAGCTGCACCAATGTGTGGCTAATTCAGAATGACTTCAGGAAGCAAAATGAACTTTTCCATAGATACTTTCTGACAAGTGGCTCATCTTTTCGGATTATTGGCAAAGAACCACATTAAGCCATGCTGTCACTGATCTGTTCTTCATCGGCCTAATTCCTTTGCTCAGCAGGAAAACCTCCAAATTCTCCTGGAAATACCCTGCTGGTAAGCTGAGTGAGCTCTGCTGGGTTGCAGAGCACAGGCTCACATGCACAGCACAGCCTGATTTATGGGATAACTTCCAACCTTGCCATCAGCCTGTCTGTCCTGTGTAAGAGCAAAGCTCCAAATCAAAGCATAGGTGCCACCTGTTTGTTTTGTTTTATCTAGTGGCAAGTTCTCGTAAAATAAGAATAAGCCTTGAAATTATCATTATCCTGATTTGTTTCTCCAAGGACTGGATAAAACATCCTTTGTACCTACTTGTCTTGATGGCGGCACAGCTGACTCAGTAAGCAGGCTAAGCAGCAGGGTTAGGCTGCAGGATTACGTTTGTTCACACTGGGCACAAGGCTGCATCACCAGTGAAGCTTCTGGCTTGCCATCAGCTGGGATGCAGGCAGATGGAGCTTGCATGTGCTTGCAGAGCAGTCTGTGCACTAACGTGGGTCTTTCTTTGCAGTATGCCTAGCTTTAAAACTTAGGTGAGGCCAGCTCATTGCATTCCAGTGATGTTGTCCTCCTTTGTGCTTTCTGCAGAAATAGGGGAGTTCAGGCATCTCTTCCCAAATCTATTTAAAATAAAATATTAGGATTCTCCTGGAAATCACATACATGTAGAAATGTCTTTTAGCAAGGGAAGTGTCTGTGTTTAGTACGTACCCAGAAGAAGTGCTGTAATTGTGGTAACCTCCAGCAAGTCAGAAAGGCAAAAAAGCTGAGAACCGTATGGATGTTATGCAAGACAAGTTTCCTAATACACATGTATGTGTATGTAGGAAAGACCCTTTCCTAATACACATGTACCAGTGAGTGTCTGGGAAGAGGCTCAGGTGAAACTTAACTCTTAAAGTCTCCGTTTCCCTTCAAGTGATGCCCAGATATCCTGTCCTGGGTGTATTCTTCACTGGGTACCGCTTCATTGTCAATTACCATACACATATTCAGAGCCAACGCACTACTTTTGTCTTTGCACGTGCATTGCCTTCTTTGCCACGCTTTGTATCATGTTCCCTACCTGTTGAGTAATACTCTGTCATGTGAGGGCTTTGTTTCAGCAGGGTCAGTTTAAGTCTTGGTTCTTCGCTGAACTGAATGAGCTGAGCTTCCACTCCTGCTTCTGCCCTGTGCTCAGCTAGTTGGAAAAAAAGCATCACAAGAAGGGGTGCTCTTCCTTGCAGGATTTACTGTAAGGTGTCCTCTGTTGATTATCTGACTGTCAAATGGATTGTAGCAGTTTTCAAGGTTGTTGAATTTTGCAAACAATTTATTTGTACATGTGTGTATGTCTGTTCTTTATATATAGCTTTTAAAACTCAAACTTTATATTTCTTTTTTATTTTTTGTAGAGGTCACCTCTGATACTAACGAATACAAACAACAGGTATAATTTTGTGTTTTATGTCTTACCTTTTACTTGTTTCATTGGTTTGGGGGCTCATTCTGCTCTAGGCCTCTTTGTAGTTTGGGGTGCGCTCACTTTGGGTACTGTTGGGAACATGGAGCACCGCTCTTGGTACCTGGAAGTCATGTGGTTTGATCCATTTTCTTTGCATGATCCTTTCACCCTCTCTGGTGGAGTTCCACGCAGGGCTGCAGCTTTCTTGGTCTCTGGTGGCAGTGCTCAGTAGCTGCGTGCTGGAACATCTTCAGTTAAAACCTGTCAGCTCTCTGGCTCACTGAGCTTTGTGGATCTCAACTCTATTCTTACCACAGCGTCAAGAAACGTGTCACATTTTTTTCTTTTATGTATTGGAGCTTACTATTCCTCCATGGCTTCTCCAAGGTTCTGAAAGCAGACTACTGTGAGACTCACAGTAACCACTGAAACCGCTGTGTGCCAGACTTCTCTCAATTGCCAGGTTACAAATCTAGTTCTGTGTTCAACAAGAAGGAAGATTTCTGTTTCATTGCATGTAGTTCAAAGAAGATGCATTCTCAGTATTACAGAGTGTCTGAACCCCTCCTCCCAAAATGCTCCTACAGGTAAGAAATGCTGTATAGGCTCTGTGTTTCTTCCAGAAACATCTTGTAAACAGCACGTGAGAGGCTTTGTGATTGTGAAAAGCTTTTGGGATGGCAACACAAAAAATCTCTTCTACAAAACAAATGGAGAATCAGGGAGGGAGGCCAACAGAAGACGATATTCTCAGAGCATGAAATATGGCACAGTTTTTTTGGAGAAAAGAAGTTTCAGATAGTCATCAGTTTTCCTGGTACAGGCTAAAAAAAAATCCATGAATGAAGCTTAAAGGTATCAGAAGTATTGTTCTATTAGGAAAAAAAATTAGGGAATTCAAGGTAGACAGAGGGCGTACACCTAAGAAAATGATGTTTTCAAGCCATGGGGCATGAACCAAGTTGCAGTATTTTTAGGGATAGCGTCTTATTGTGGGAATAACTGAAAACGTATGTTGGTGGATCCTCTGTGCTGATTTCTAGGGTGTTTTGGGATGTAGCTTTGATAGCTATGTAGTTCTTAAGTGGTCTGAATGGCCTTTATCTGGGAGGTCTCTCTGGTTCCATAGTGAAAACACAAAAAGGCAAGAAGACACAGCTCACATCTGCCCACATCCACCCTGGTACAGTAATACAGACTTCAATACAGCCCTGTCACACCAAGTATTGAGATCTGTTCCCAGACAGGAAGATGTGGGAGCGCAGCCTGCTCATGTAGAATATGTTTTTTAAGAATCAAGGCCATGAAGAATCAAAAATTCTCCTTCCCCATCAAGGGAACGTGTGTTCCAAAGTGAACTGCCCATAGCTGAGCACTGAGAAGTGATGAGTTTTTGCAGAAGCAGGACTTTGCTTAGTGACTTTGAAAAACTGTGTCTTTCTACAAAAGCGGGTATCAAATTAGAAATGCAAAAACTGTGAGGTGATTTCTGGTTCCTATCCCTGTAACAAGCCTGTAGGGTGTCAGTAAAATGGAAACTATTTCTTTACTTTTTACTTCTAATTCTTTCCGTCTCTCATATAGCTAAATTAATTTTCAGTTGCCATCAGTTTCATGTCTGTGTTTATGGCAACATTTCTGACAAAGCGCTACATAGTTTTAAATGCTTCTAATTTTTGTCTTTTTTTTTTTTTTTGTCTTTTGTCTAAGCTAATTTGTAAAGATTGGAAATTACCAGTATTTTGTCATGTTCCTATCAAGTGTTCTTGAATTTGAGAGAGGAGAGGAGAAGTAAGAACTCACTCCTGTTTATTTAATTCCGTTCTGTTTTTTCTTTATGTGGTCATTTTGAGTGCTTTAAAATCTCAAGAAAGTACAAAACAGGTTTTGCCGTGAGTCAGGGCTCTACTCAAGTCTTTTATTTGTGTTCTGCTTCTGGGAAAGTGCAGAGGAGCTGTTTCATATTCATATAAAATCTTTGCATAGCAGGTTGACGCTTGTAATGCGTGTGTTGTATTAACTTCATTTGTATTACTGTATGTTTTTAAATAATGCTGTTGGAGCTGGATTTTATGAGCAAGTTTTAATAGTTTCATTTCTTTCAAATCTGTTTACAAACTAGCACATAATTGAGCTGGTTTATTGATCTCACAGAGATTACGCACCTGACACTATTTGCACCAGTTAATAAAAGGTTTTGTTGGCTTTCTTTAAATGGAGTATTTGAGAATGCACAGTTCTGTTATGCTGTAGAATTTAAATTGCTTATGTACTGGAATATTTACTACCTTCTTTGTTGTTTCATTTCAGAATGACCTTATTTAAAAATGTATGAGGCTATTTATAATCGACTCTGTGGCAGTGATTAAAGAGGTGTGAATAATAGCTTATTGGAAGTTGACAGCTCCTTGTTTGCTAAACCACTGCTAGAACGTTTCTGCTGCTCAGTTGTACCTCATTTTTCTAAGGGGAGGCTGCATTTTGACAAGTGCCTGGAACGGGTATATGCGGCTGACATTTTTATTATTAAAAAAAAATCTGACTTCTTTAACTGCAAATGGTTAATTAATTGCTTACCTGTTTCTAATGATCTCTCTGTGGTATATCGTAAAAATAAGACTGAAAATAAAATCCAACATTTTTACTTGGAAAAATTAGATGTTGTTCTTCCCAAATAAAAGTAGATGCTCCAAAGGAATTTGACCAAGCAGTCAGACATCTGTCTTTCTGATGAGTGCAGTGATTCTTAGTCTGGTCTCTGATGCTTTTGATCTTAGATCAGCATCCTAAATACTTCCAGAAAGGACATCAGGTGCTTTCTCACTGCTATTAAAAAATAAGATTCAAGGAAAATAGGGCTGTGATTTATTTGGTTGCAAATCATGCTTAAGTAATGTGGGCTTCTGTTCACTAATGAATAGAAATCAATAAGCTTGTAGGTAAGGATGATCATCAGATAATACTGAGTGTGTATCCATGCAGCTGATAAGCACAAATAACTCTATGACTTATACTGGTATTGCTGGTGTCTCACTGGTGACCTAGTGAACTCATTCTGAAGATAAATTAAAGCCCCCACTCACTCTTGTGTCTTGACTTAGAAGAATATGTAGTTCCTTATAGGTCTGTAAGCACCCTAGAGACAGCATAAACCTAAGAAATTGAAAATGATTGTTGAGAGCTTAAGTCAGAACTTTGCAAGGGCTTTCCTATGCACCTTGAGTTTCTCCAACCAAAAAATTGCTACTCATTTTTCTTCACTGCAGTGTTTTCTTTATCAATGACCTGAACATACGCACACCTTACCAGACACATCAGAACTGTTTATTGAAAGTGGTGCAGGAATTCATTTTATTCTGTATTTTCACACTTGCTTATTAATAAGAAAGTTATTTCTGAGCTGTCATTCTTAGTGGTCAAATCCCAGTAGAATTATAGAAAGAATTTGTAACTTCTGCTAAAATCTTTAGTAGAGCAAGTGGCTACGAATAAAATGCAGACATACAGGTATTTCCCTGTAAGAGCCAGCACATCACAGGTTTTACTCCATGAGTATCTAAAATGAGAGAGTGCCGAACCTGTGCACTGAGTTAATGGACTGCTATAGGATCCAAGTTCTGTTTAACTAAATATACGCTAAAAATTATCATCGTTATCTCCCTTAAGAGCTAGTTTGTGCTGTTTATAAAGTAGGGGAGCAGTTCTCTGGCTGTGCTGGGATTATGGTGGTACATCCTTTTTCTGGTCTGGTTGGTGATAGCACTGCACTCAGTTTCCCTGAAACATTGCACCTGCGAGGATCATTGCATTCCAGAGCCGATCTCTTTGCCCACTGCAGGCAGCCCAACAGCTGAGAGTTAATTCTCTGGGAAAAAGGAATCTGTCTGCAATGTGGCATGAAGAAATGAGTGTGTGGCTTTGCAAAGTGTACAGGATTTGATTTAAAAACATATATATTTGTAATAACAAAATTCTGGAACTTTGGAATTTATTCCTAAGCACTGATATGCTTTATATTTCATTTGTATCACTTCTGTATGGTTTATTGCAAAAAAAAATGCCTTAAGGTCTCAGTCATCACCTGTCATTCAAACTCCCAATCACAGATAGTATAAAATGACATTTGTGTTGAGAAAGTTTGGTTCCTTTTGCAGCTGCTAATGGGTTTAAGCTGATGGGAGTGGTGGCACGAGGCAGCAATAAGGCAGAGGAGAAGCCTGGAGTGGAGCCAGCACGGGGAATGCTCACACGTGTTTCTTTGCATGGCGCAGTAATGCTGAGGTTGGAAAAGTTTAATTACCCACCCCACTCCCTCTTACTTTTTTTTTTTCCTTCCCTTGCTGAATGCTTGTGTGGCCTTGAGTTTGTTAATCAGCAGAGCTCATAAGCAAGCCAGATGATGCATTGTTACAGTACCTTTTACAGCTGCTGCTTTCCGGAGTACAGTGATTACCTGCCGTGCTCAAACCAGTTGCTTCCTATTAGAGTGCAGTGGTTACTAATTGGTCTGAATTTGGCTGCTAAAACAAAGTTAATTTTCGCTTTTACACTGAAGAGTATTTTAGGTCATGTTGTGCTTACACTGCAGTATGAAGCCTTGTGGGTCTGTTCTTAATTTTTTGCCCTTTTTCTCATGGCGTTCCTCATCCTCCAAAAAGAACTAACATGTCATTGAGTAAAAAGATCGGTTCTGGATGCAGGGGTGAGTGTACTAACTCCTATTTCTATGAACGAGTATTTATTTCACCTCACATGTCTCACGCTAGGCTTTAAAAACGCAAGAGTTTTCCCAGCCCACAACAGATGTCTCAGACTTCTACACGGTGTCTTTCACCACCAGTGTTGATCCTGGGATTTCTCCTGGATTTTCCCATCCTTCCACCTTTGTTTTGCCTGTTTGTCTTTCATGGATATATTGATTTTCTATTCAATGATTTCTCCAAAGCCTTTTGTTGAGTGACTGCCCTTAGTACAATTCCCAGCACCTTCTTTCCAGTAGTAGCATTATGGCTTTCAAAAATCAGGATTCCCCTTGAGAGGAAGTCAGAGGATGACTTAATTCTGTCCCAGTCCTCATCATCTTAGCTCGTGGTCATCCACGCTTGTAACCATGAAGATGTCTCAAGTATTTTTATGAAAAGCAGAATAGTAGATAAATCTTCAGAATGGGTTTGTGTGTAACTTCTTGGGGAAAAAAAATAAATAAAAATCAGAGATTGGAAAAAGTATTTCTCCTGTTTCAGAAGTTCCGAGAGTCAGATCTGATCACGCTGTAATGCTTCATACTTTTTAAATATCATTTTTCCTTGCACTTTTTCCCTTACAAAATGAAGGGTCTAGAGGCCTAGAGATGTTTAATATCTCGAATACCAACAGCTGTCTGTTATTAACGTTCATGAATTGAGTAATTAGGTTACAACGCTTTGTTATTAGCTTTATTTATTTATATATTATTTATATTTGTTATTTCTTTTTGTGGCATGTGAGTGAATTGCAGTTGGACTGGTCTGACGGAGCACAAAAGATTCTTAAAAATTAAATTCTTCCATAGAAATACTGTATGGAAAAATCAAAGTTTTGCATGTGCTAGAATAGCTACAGGTAACACCAGGCCTTTGCTATCTTTGGTGTCTCTCTGACTTGCAATTTTAGTCAAGCAGCTCTTGGGAAATTTTTAGAAGACTGCCTATGAAGCAATAAAGACAATTAATGAGATGTTTGAAAGGTTTTCTCCCTTTTTAGAAGTTCTGTCTCTTCATAACTCAATCGAAGCCTGCACAGTTTGTTTGGGTTGCTTCTTGTCTTTGGACTGAGTTCTGTTTTCATAGTGTAAGAGCCGATAGAAGAATGTCAGATAAGGGAATCAACCCAAGAGAACATCATATAACATATTTTCATCCTTCAGTAGAAGGAGAAGGAAGGGTCAGCTTCTTTTTGAGGCAGATTACTTGGGGTCATTGTCTCATACAACCTCAGTGAGCATTTCAATAAAACAGCACCATGTATGGAAAGATGGATGAGCGTTTGCCTCTGAAACAAAACATTTTATCCGTATGGGAAACACTTCTATTGGGGCTTTTTAATGCTCAGCTGTTTCTGCAGTAGCCTTCCCAAAGAGAAAGTCTGTCTTTTGGTGTCTAACAGGTGCTTCTTTCCGTCCTTGGTATTCATCTGAAGTCAGGCTCATCTGTTAACTCCCTTCTTGTCTTTCCCATTCACTTGCAAAAGGCTGGCAGGATTACATTTAAGAATGCATATAATGCGTGTCTAATCATTTATGTGAATAAATACAAGTTTGGATTTTTTTTTTTTTTTTTTGGGAAACCAGTCTCTTTATTTAAGCTACCCTTAGGTGATCCCTTGTTAGATTCTTTTTTATTGGAGTTCATTCACCTTACATATGAATTTCAACATCAAATGAAGCAGATAAGCTCTCTTAAATTTAAGTCTCAAAATATGTAGCTTTTTCCCTGTGTAGACAGTGAGAATTCAGAAATGTTGGACTAAATTGAATACAATTATTCATCACCATTAGAAAGTCACGGGTTGTACCTGCTGTGTGATAAATTCCAGTGTCGTTAAAATCTCGCTGTTATCCCTCATGCACTGGTGTTTTAAATCATCTTCATTTGCTGTTCTCTTTTTTAACTTATTTATTTGTTAGAAACTTTTCACAAGTGTTTCTGTGCTATGTGTTGATCCTTATCAAACATAAGTGCTTACTTTCTTGGAAATTCAGCGTATCGTGTAGCTGCATACTATAAAGCTTTAGTAAGAATATTTAAGACTAGCTTTAGCATTAGGATCCTAGCTGCCGTTCATTCAGCTGACATTACTATAATGTTACACTAACTGAAGAACTAGTTTGCTAGTTCATCTAAATAGTTCATCTGTTGAGAATTGAATAGGGTTTTTTTAATTCTTATTTTTACAGCGTAAATTCAGTATTTTGTTGTGTCAGGGTGCATTTGTGCATATGAATTCCAACCAGAGGATCTGGTATATTCTCCCACTCATCCCTGCAGTACTTCGTCAAGGCTCTGATGGGGAGCAGATGCACTTTTACTGTGTCAGCATGATGTGCAACTTTGGGAGTTCGCCCTATTCTCTCATCAAACCTTTGTGAGCCTGACTCTCATTGAAATGTGATGTTAATTATGTTCATGAGCTATTTTAACTCAATTTAACCAGATGAAGGTTATACTTCAGAATGGGAGCTGGAGAGCTGGTTCTTCAAGTTCATCACAACGTCGAAAGGTCTAGATATAATTGCCTTTGCTGGTAGACTCAGTAGGTATATATGAAAAATCTGTGTACAGGAATGTAGGAGCAAATCCGGATTACTGCTTTTGAAAGTTAAAAATGCTGCCTTTGGAAACAGGATTAGAAGTTACTTGATCTTCAAAGAATATGAAGATCTCACTGAAGTGTGCTGTGGGCTACAGTCACAGCCCTTTGAAGTTCAGAGCTTAGCATGGCAAGGCATTTTTATTTCCTTAGTATAATGTCAGAAATATCCATTCGGTTTCATTCTGATGTGTTTAAATATATATAGTTTTATTTAAACGTGTGAAAATTCCCTAACGTAATTTCCCATTGTTGTTTTAGGAAGGTATATTTTCCTTATGACACACATCTTTGGAGTATTAAACCTTTCCTTGAGCTTTCTGCTATTCCATTTAAATGCTTTCAATGTGTCATGTGTCCACCTGTTTAAATAGAACACCAGGGAATGTCTGTCCTTGAAATCTAGTAAAGTACTGTAAATCCTTCACATATTCTTTGGCTGTCTCTTCATCCATGTTCTTACATTACAGTTGGTTTCTGGGAATGATAGCTGCTCATTATCTTGCAAAATAACAAGCTACAGTTGTAGTATATTTCCAGTTCACACAAATAAAAGGTATAAATCGTATCTGATTTAATATTTCAGAAAGAACTGAAAGTCAGCAATGTGAAAAATCTGTAAGGTAGAAACGAGTATTGTAAGATGAGGATATACTTAAACATTGGAGAAACTTGGAACTTGTCATAGCGCTCCCAGACGGTAATTTCATATTACTGATGTTCTGGCTGATTGGCTGCGACGATGAATGCAGAAAGTTACGTATGTGTCATTTATTCGTATGCATGTTAAACTCAGATTATTCAAGATGCAACACTATATGAAGCAGGCCAAATCACCCAAATTATACTTACTAAAACTGTGTTCTTCGATGTTTTTATTATCCTACATCTCTTTGTGTTCTTTATTTTCAGATAAAAAGTAAATTATAAGTGTTTTGTATAACATACAGTATCTACAATTTAGTCTTTCTGAATCCGAAAGTCAGGACCCATGTTCTGGGAACTAAAATTTAGCACACCATTGAAAATGCTTATCTGCTATTATGTGAAATCAGAGCAAAGCCAAAATGTGGTTTGTGAACTTTAAAGAAAATTTGAAAGAAAAAATGGAAATTCCCTTCTCTTTTGCCATAAGGAGCAAGTTCTAGCCAGGGGAAATACCAGAATATTGGAGTATTTCAACTGTTGGATCATTGTAAACAACTGAGTATTCTACTCATGACAAATTAATTTGAGCTTGAGGTTAAGGAAGACAATTATGAAATGAAATAAAATGATTAGTTCTGTATTTTTTTTAGATAACCTTAAATTCAGATTATATTTATGCAATATCAGTTCAAAGTTGCATCATTTGTTGCTGACTTTGTGGGATTTATGAAAGGGTAAAGAAGAATGTCAGAGCTTCCTAAGATGTGTGATTCTTTGTGGTGATATCTCCACCACGTATTTGGTTGTATCGATGTTGAAGAGTTTACTAACAGCACATTATGATAGTCATAAAACTCTGGGTGCTAGGGAGAATTGCTGTAATAGGCTGTTCTTCTATATAAAACATGTCACTGGCAGTTTCATTTTTCTGTGTCACATCTGAGAGGATCTCAAAGCTGTATAAATCTCTATCACGGTATTTTTAGTATCTGTGAAATAAGTATTTACTGCATATAGACCTAGGTAATGGTGCTATATAAAATCACCAGTATTATCAAAATATACTTCTTGTCAGATGTGTCTTGTGAAGATTACCAATGATACCCAAATTAATGCCACTAGGTTCAGAGCAACTGATGCATGGATGGATGGTCTGCAAGTGATACCTGTGCAGGGGTTCCACAGAAGTGGAATTATTTCATACAGTTATTGAGTTGGCATCAGGGAATGAGTTTACAACTGATAATTTATACTAACCTGAGTTTTCATGAATAATGCTAAATGGGCCAGCTGCTCTATATTGAAAGAAATGCAGCTTTTGAGTGTGGATGAAGGTAATTATCAAACTGTGATTTAGACTTGGTCTTAATGAGGATAAATCAAAATCAGATGTATTGCAGTTTTATTCCATTTTTGCTACAGCTATGGACAGAAATAGGATACTACACTTTTTTAGTGCTGTGGTCAATAGGAAGGAACTCGTAGGTAATTTGTATGCATGCTACTATGGTACGTGCCTGGTTTATGCCTATGCATCTCTCACAATGAGTCTCTCTACTTTGCTGCTGTCATATCAATTCTTGTCATTGTCCACGTTCTCCCAGATGAGTGCTGAGTATCTGTTAATGATGAGGCTGGTTTTTTTGCTCATCTTCAACTTTGTGGCATTTATCTGTGTTCAAGGGTTACTTTTTTACTGTGGTAATAAATCTCCTATTTTTAAAAATCTGTCTTTGGGAAAGTAATTCATAATCTTACCTATCAAATGCTTCTTTTAGTTAATGTTTATTTCATATGTGAGGAGTTTAATAAAAGAAAAAATTTCAAGCATCACAAATAGGAACCTTGTAGAAACAATACAGTCATCATATAAATACATACAGCAAAACGAAGTCATCAGTTGGAAAGGATTTTTTGAAGAGTAAAAGCAGAGTAACTCTGAAATATTTCTTTCAGCCTTTCCTCCTTTTAGTTCACCGTTACGCTTTTCAGTCATTGGAGGCACTAGAAGAGAAGAGCTTCCCAGCTATCTGTACGTCTGTATGCGCTGAGCTTCAGTGCTCAACATGCTTGGTTGCCTCTGGGGCCATTAAGCATTGAGGCCCTGTGCTGTACCCAGCTGAGAGAGACAGCAGACAGATGGGGGGATTCTTCTTTCCAGTCTTCTGGGTAAAGCGGTGGGCTATGAAGTCAGCACTGGAAATGTAAAGGTGAACTTACCTGGGCTGAACTGGGGAGGTGAGAGTGAAAGAAAGGAACTAAGGCAGTCCTGCCTGCTGTCGGAGGCTGCATTGAAATTATTGGGAGCTACTTTTATCTCCCAGAGATTGAAAAAAAAAAAAAATGCTGGGAGGGAGGAAGAAGAATAATTGGATTATTGCTGTTCTTAAGTTTTTGTGAATCCTTAAAGTATTAGAATCATAGAGCCATAGAATGATTGATATTTTATTCTATTGATCAAATGATTCTATGATTTAAAGTATTAAACTTACTTTAAGCTTCAGTAAAACTTCCTGACAGGAGAACTTGACATGGAATTATACAGATTTTAGTTCCCATTTGTGGAAACCTCTCCAACCTTGTGTTATACAAGGGAGGTAACAGGCAAGGGATACAGTTAACTTTCTCATGTACCTTTGTCTTTCTTGTTTCTGAATGTTAATTTTTTTCTTTTGCGACCTTTTTTACTATTTCCAAACCCTTAAGCACCTTGTAGTAAAGCCATTTTTCAAATTATGCTGCTACTGAGAATTTTCTTATTTGCATGTAGAATTTACATGAAGACAGAGGAGTGAGACTGTTCAGTAGTTAGCTTTTTCATTAGTAAAGGACCGTCATTTGAAGATTCAATAGGGAAATTACCATTGCATGTCCCTCTGTCTCACCAAAAGTCTTCATTTTGCAAAACTGTAAAGCTTCCATTTTAGCAGGAGAACTGCAGAGTAATGTAAAGACTCAAAGCAATGGGCTGAAAATTACATTTCTTCAGTCGCTTTTCCAAATTAGCTCTAAAAAGTCAAACATTTCAAAATCAAATATTTTTTTATGATAGTATAGGTAGAGGTACACGTTTCCAAATCTAATTTTAGGTTATCATAACTGAGCATGTACACATACATAAACGTGTGTTCTCCTGCGTTTTAAAATTGTCGTTGGACCAAAACTGAATACTTGCAATATTTGTCTATCTGCTCAGGTGGTAGGTGGGTAGCTAAAACCGTGTGGGTACCCCAGAAGCTCTGCCGCTGGATGACCCAGCTGCTCTCTGTTCTACATACTGAGAGGTCAGCCTGCATATCACAGACTAACTTTACTGAACTGTGTCTACTGCATGTAGCAACTTGGTACCAGTCTCAGAGCTCCATTGCCATCTACACATCTTTACCCTCATGCGGTGCTGAGCAATTCGGATTCTTGCTGGCACCCATGCCATCTGTGCTATCCTCCTTCTGGCACCCAGAGGTTCACAGAATCACAGAAGTGTAAGGGTTGGAAGGGACCTCCAGAGATCATCGAGTCCAACCCCCTGCCAAAGCAGGTTCCCTACACCATTGCCAGCTTTGTGACAGCTTTCCTGTAAGGCTGTGCACTGGCACTACAGATCTAGACTATTTTGAGGACAGGCTTTAATTCATAGAACTCGTCACGTGTCCTCAACCATCTTCATCTCCAGTATAAGGTTGTTTACTGGTTGAGGCTGGCACCTGTCATGGCAAACTCTTGGCGGTAGTGATATGTTGAAGGACCGCACATATCTTTCACTGCTGTCACGTCTTACTGGGTCTGTCAAGAATGTGCTTGATCCTTTCAGTAGTTAAACTGTGAAGAAGTACATGGCCTGGCTGCTTGTAGTAGAGAGGATAAAAACAGATGTCCCAAAAGGTCCCTCCCCTCTACAGGTGGTACAGATTTTGGTGCCAGTCTCATTTAATTGATGCTATAAAGGATGACTAATAGAAATTTTTATCCTGGAGCCTCTGCAGATGGAACCGTGTGTCCCTTCCAGAGACGTCTGGCTGCAGATGCACACCCTTTCAGGGTCTTTGTTCAGATCAGGCTGGCACTCTCACTGTGCATTGATTTGGGAGCCTCTTAGGTACGTTGCAGCCACTAGCAATCAGTCCAAGACCAGAAGAGAGCTAGTTTTGTTGAGAGACAAGCAAGTTCACCATCTATTTATGTCTGTGTTCCCCCTCCCTGCAGGCTCACATGGGTGCAGCCTTGCAGCTCTGGCCAGCAGAACCAGCAGAGATTCCTACTAAGCCTTTACAGTCAGTGGGACTCCTTTTCAGATCCCTTCCCTGATTCAGTGTTGGGCTCAGCATCTCAGAAATGATAAAAAAAGTAAAATCTAATGCCTGAAGTATGTGGCTGAGTAGCTGAGAATATAGGGAATGTTTATGCCCAGAGCTCGTGTTAGTCATGGGCAAAGCAGGGCGTTGGCTCAAGCCCCGTTCCAGGGGCGGCAGATGAGGCAGCAGCACTGCCTGGTCACTGCTCCTGGCATTCATCCACCTCGCTAGGACAAACTTCAGCTGCTGCTGGGCTTCTGAGCAGTGTGCTACCAAGCTGCCCTGCTCTGATGTAATTATGCCTATGGGACTGAGGAAACTCTATGTCTGACCAGTGATCAGATTAACAAAGGCAAGCAGCAAAAATGTAATCGCCAAGGCTGGAATATATTGCCAGATTTGCTCCAGGTGCAGCTTATGTCATCACAGAGCCTGGTGCCAGGGCTGCAGCCATTTAGCATGATGCTGCAGAACTGTCTGTACTCACATCATCAGGCTTTGGTCTAGGTCGATAAAGAAATAGAACACAGAGCTTTGGATGTAACTTCAAGTACAGTCTGATTTGAAATCCGTGATTTAAAATTAAAACGGAAAGTTTGTATTTACATCATTGACTTTAGCATATGTCGTGGAGGCACAGTCCAGCCACGCAGCCTCCCTTCTAGAGCAGGTAGTAGTGCTCCAGTAGTGCACAGTAGAGCATGTGGCAGTATGTGGTCCCTTTGCAAAGTGTCTGTGTTAAACTTTGCTTGAATTGACCAAAGACCTCATAATTCAGTATACGTGTCTTGGGATGATTTCTGTACAACAGTGCACATGAAGTGCATCGGATTTTATGGTTTCTGTTTCGTCAGAATATTCACTCAAAATGTGTGTGTCAGGCTGTGTTTGAGCAGGAATTGGCATTCACTTATGCGGTGTAAAAATGTCTTTGAAACAGATTTGTATTAGTTAAACAAGAATCGTGCTTAGTAGGTGTAAATATTTAGTCCTACGTTTGTATAAATATTCGTATATTTATGTAAACACGTGTGGGAGATGTAAGTTTGATCCCTGCAGGCAGAGGAAGGAACTGAAGCCAGTTCCCTTTTTCCTGTGCGGGCAGCTCACATGTGTGTATGTATATAAATAAGCAGTGAGTCACCCTTTATATATAACATACAGTTCTGCTCTCTACAGCTATAGTGCATATACTGCTTTTAAAAGCAGAATGACTTTTCTGAAAATTGCAAGTCGGTTTTCAAATTAAATTTAAAATTGATTATTTAAGAATCTAATCTAGCTTTTTTTTTTTTTTTTTTTTTTTGTAGTTTTCTTTTCCTGGAGTGATTTTATTAACACCATAATACATTTTCCTCACACTTTCCACATAACGAGATCTCATTTTAAATTCTTTTTACTGCTGCATAAGCTGCCCAGGTGATGTTTCGTGCAGCTCCCACTGCTCTCTGCTACACCAGTGCCTGTCCCAGTGCTGCAGGAAGTCTCCCTGCTGCCCAAGGGAGGCTGGGGCAGGGCTGGGAAGCAGTGAATAATTTCACCAAGGGGATCCTGCACTTATGTGGAAGGTAATGGCAATGTTTCTAAATAACCAGCTGGCAAAAAAATCTATGTGGATAAGGCAGTGTAAGTGGAGGGTACTGTGGGTTGCACTGTCCTAGCATTTTACTTGCATCATTGGACAAGGGATGGAGAAGAAAACAGCATGTTGTTCTCCTGCTTTTTCTATTTGCATCTGCAACCTGAATACTGCATGCACCCATGTGAACAAGGATGCAGCAAAACAGAAGAAGGTCCAGACGGGCACAGAAATGATGAACGGCTTCTCTGTGAGTAACAGTAGACAAGAACTCACAGAAAGAAGGGCTGTGCAAGGAAGCATACATAGCTGTGGAGCTGCTTGCCTTAGAATATTGTGGGTGCAAACATTTTTGTGAATTTAAAAACTAGATAAATTGATAAAAAATGAGGCTGATGGGCATGAAGTCAGTGTCTCGTGTAGGAATTCCATAGACAATGACTGTTGTAAATGGGTGGAGAATTAATCAAAAGGCATCAACATACACTTTCCCTTTCCTTAAGCTTTTCCACATGTTTCTATATCAGATGCTAGCAAGGTTCTGTATGTGTAATTGTATAGAAGGTACTTTCTAATTTTGAATTTGTGTGTTAAACTGGCTGGGAAAATGTGACAACAGAAATATCTCACTGTGCTAAAGACACTGGGCAGCTTATCAGCAAAATGATAGAAGTACAGCATTTCATGTAGCAACAGTAATAAACTTAATAGTATATCTCCAAATACTGCATGCTAAATTATCAGGTTTCTGCCTTTGCAGTATATTCTGCTTTAAATATTTTTAAGGCTAAAGCAAAAGAATGTGTAAGTGCAGATTTTCAGTTGAACTGGTAGACACTAAGTGGTCTCTGAGAGATTGTTGTTTGCCGTCAGAGCAGTAATCCATGAACCAAGAATGCCCTTCAAACAGCCCAGGAACTGTTCCGGTTTGTAGAATCAAAGGTTTCTGTTCTAACAGCGCTCTTGAGCAAGTTTTCAAAATTTAGTATTAGACTTGAAGGAGCTTTTAGAAGTAGGGATTTGTAAAGAATCAGAATCACTCACAACTTGTTCTGGATCTCCTGCCTTTTCAGTGTTGAGATGCTGAGCCCGTGCAACTTGAGTGTGTTGACTGCATGTGTTCATCTCGTTTAAAAAATGTAGGTTGATTGTGTTATTTCTCAAATCCCAAAGAGCTTGTTGTTTTGCTTTTTTTCCCTATGGAAACATGTAGGATTTCAGATTAAAAATAAAGAGGTATACAAAAGGTAGTAAGAATGTAGGACCATACTCTATATAAATATAGTGACTGCTGGTGAGTACAAAGAAAGAATTGTAATGGCAAGGCCCTTCTCTCTGTTGGCTTCCATGTCCAGGTAATGCAGATTAGAGATTATGGATTCATTTCTGATTATTAGTACAGTTCTGTGCCATTCCCACCTGATTTCAAATTATTCCTGTATGTGTTCCACCACATACGTTTTTTCCTGTTGGGATATATAAATCCTATCAGAATTAGTGTTATTGACTTAACTGGGGCATTCTTCCTGTTGGGAATGGTAAAGTAAACTAACTGTTAATACTCATGTTGTCTAGTAATTCTGATCTGGTGAGTGGTGGCCAGGTTCCTACTGCCAGCTGTGCTTGCTGTTTTGGGGAATCTTCCAGTATAGTACTTGCTGTGGAAACAGTGAGTCCTATAGGCTTTCATCACTGCAAATCCTATAGTCTTTAATGACTGCGATGCTGGTCTTCTCCTTAAATTTCCTAGGAACATGGGTTTTAAATCAGAAAACTAAAGATTATTTTCCATTCAAATACCATGTTTGAATTTGACTACAAATGTGTACTGTGATTTCATAGCTACATTCAACCAGTCAAATAATGTTTCTCTGTTTAAGCAACTTAACCAGTATTCCATTTGAACACATTTCGTTTTTAATGAGAATGATGCAACATCACATGTGTTTCCAGCATTCAGGACTCTAAAAATACAGAAAGCAAAGCTCATTTTCTGCAATCCATTTTGCAGTTGTTTGCAATAAAAATGAAAAAGAAGCAATGAAAGTTTCAACCACAGGCACTTATTTATGGTTTAAGAATCAGGATAGTGTAGCAAGAAATCAATCAACAAAAAAAAATTATGCTTTACAAGATGTATTTTTCATGTCTTTTCAATGATTGTTTCATCTTTATTACAGAAGTAGTAAAGATATAATAATTGGTATTTATTTAAGGGCCCTCAGCCATTCCTCACGTGTCTTACCCTCCAGATCTTTCCCCATCTTTGCAGCCTTCCTTTGCATGCTCTCTAATGATTTTATGTCCTTTTGATATGGTGCTGCCCAAACTGCACCCAGTGCTTCAGATAAAGCCACAGAACAGGACAACTCCTCCCTCACCCACTGGCAGTGCTGGGCCTGGTGCATCCCAGGGCACAGTTGGCCCTTTGGCTGCCAGGGCACACTGCTGGCTCACCTTCACCTTGCCATCATCCTGAGCCTCCAGACTCCTTTCCACGGGGCTGCTCTCCAGCCTCTCATCCTCCAGTCTACGCATGTCCAGGGCTGCCCCATCCCAAATGCAGAATCCAGCACTTGGTCTTGTATCATGTGGTTGGTGACTGCCCGGCCATCCGATTTGTCAAGATCTCTCTGCAAAGCTTCTCTGCCCTTCAGGGAGGGAATGCCATGCATGCATCAGTGTGCTACAGTGTAATGGGGTTTTAATTTCAATTAGCTGAAAATGCATGAAATTACAGAGCTTGATTGTTTTTAAGCCATCGTTTCTATTAATGTATTCTTTGAAATCAAACGCTTGACTTTGAAAGTCAAGCATTCACAAAAAGTTGGAAAATGTCAGAATGGAGATTGTTCAAAGGGTTTTAATTTGTCCCTTGCATGTATGCATAATGATAAGATCTTTAATTATGTGATCACATAAATTTTTCACAAGAGGAATGGTGCCCGGAGAATGAATCAGGGATGCTTATTAAAGGAAGCCCTTGTCTCCAGAACCCTTGCCTTAATTGCTGCAAAGCACGGTAATTCAAGTAGAGGGCTGCAGCAGTCAAAAGCAGACTCTCTGAGGGTCTGAAGGCACCACCGAGAAGCTGGATTTCGTTCTCTTTCTTTCACGGAGCAGTTAGGTGGTTCAGGAAGGTCCCATATTCTGGAGGTGATCTGTTCCCAGGTGTCACCCCAGCTGTCTGGACTCTGAGCATATACTGCATCTGGGCTGAGCACCCCTGTGATTTGGACATGTGAATTGCTATAGGAACGTGAAGTCTTCTGCAAAGTGAGACCCCAAAGGCCTTAGACCGACGTGGTAATGGCAGAATTGCTGATGGAATCCTCTCAGTTTTAAGTAGTCAGTTTCTTGTCTGTAAAATCGAAACACCATCGCCCAGCTACGGCAAAATTAATTAAACGCTTTGAAGCATTTCTGCTGAATGCCTCGGAGGGAAATACCAAACATATAATGAGGACTCTAATTCTGGCATGCTTCCTGTAAAGGAGGCTTTGGGAGCACCGCTGGCTGATGGGACTACAAAGAACGTGTGGGGTCGTGTGCTCTGAGATGAGGGGGCCGGATCCTAGCAGCGCTGGGCCGCAGTCACAGCATGCACTCATTCTGATTCGTTTTTCGTCTTCCCTGCAGGCAGAATACTTCAGACCTAATAGAAGGGCTTCTACTTAATTTGCCAAACCAAACAGGGAAATTTAAAAAAATAATTCAAGAATTAGTTATCTGCGTAGCTGAAATCTCAACATTTGCCTATATATCTGTATATATATTGTGTGTGAATTTTGGTCTCTACTGTTATTTAAATCTTTTGCCTGTGGCAAAAGTCTGTATGTCGGGGTTTTATATTCATAGTCCTCTACATGTAAGCATCACTGCCAACTGGACAAAAAGATTTTTCCATGTCCTCCTTGTAGTTTTTGTCTATTCTTGACCTTTTTAAAACTTGCGTTTACCACTTTTCAGGCAAGGAAATTCATAAACCTGCTGCTGTGAGGGTATCTGTGCATGTCTTACCTTTCACACTATATTACCTCAATACCTATTTTACTTTGGAAAATCTGTTACAGAATATTACATGAGAATCAATTTATTGATAGAAATGGGTCAAATACTAGTATTTAGGCAATTTTATCTGAATTTGTGCCTTAGAATAGCTTGATAGCTTGATACCATGAATTATGGTATATACTACATTTTTCAAATAACGCTACATGTATAAAATATGGAAACATGATTATTTTAGATTCAAAAGGCTCTTTTGTCATGCTTATGCATATTTGAGATGGGACATTTTTCTCTGAAATGGAGAGGAAATGAGATAACAGCTTGTCCATTCATAATGTTACTCACTTTCTCTGCTTAAATGCATTTTCAAATGACTAGAGTACCTATGGAAAAAGAAAAAGAAAGAACTAACTTCAGAAGAGCTGGAGTTGAGT
Source organism: Centrocercus urophasianus (assembly GCF_019232065.1). Lineage (NCBI taxonomy): Eukaryota > Metazoa > Chordata > Aves > Galliformes > Phasianidae > Centrocercus > Centrocercus urophasianus. The sequence goes on from NW_024884711.1 coordinate 33,740,315, forward strand.
CTCCCATTTATCTACATTAATATGCAGTGTTCACGTGAGACAATCAGCCTGTCTTGTGGTGTGCTGACAATGCCAGTAGGCAGGGGTTGCAGGGTCCTGTGGCTGTGTGCAATTCTGCAACCAGCAAAGGGCTCCCACAGCCAGGGAACTCTTCTGGTTTGGTCACTGATTACTGTAATCTCTCTATTAAACTGTATTTTGAAGCATTTCAGTAAGAAGTTTTTGACAGTCGAGAATTAATACAAATATAGAGATTCTGTAAATGTTTAATAGCTTTTAAACTTTCAACACATTTCAACAGGTAGTGAAAATATACTTTTTCTTAATAAATAGTCTGTAAGTTGAAATTGTCATTACTGATCTTCTGTGCTCATAGATTAAGGCTATTTTAATAATAATCTGCTTCTATATGACAGGAATGTATGTATCATTTGTGATTGTGTGTCTGCAAGACTCTAAATGTATGATGTCTGTGATGACAAGGAATAGCTATTACCTTTTTATGGCAGAGAGCTGGAAATGTTTCCTAAGTCACCTCAGAGATTTTCACATTCACGTCTGTACTGCTGAGCCTCCAGCGTGCTCTGGGTGTATCTGCAAGAGCACTTTAGCCTGGAGCAGGAGCACTTTAGCACTTCTGAGTGCTGTATCCTTGTTGTTCCCATTTAGTGCTCCTATCAAGTATTTCATAGAGTAGACTGGAATGTACTTAAAGGAAGCGTATAGCATCCTTCTTCATCCAAATCGGAATGGCCTGGTGTAACCTCATTCTGGACCGCGTGTGCAGCAGTCTCCTGGTTCCTGGCCATGGCAGAAGCCCAGCAGCCTGCAGGTGCCTTCTCCTGTGCCGCCATTATGTCCAGATTGCTTTCATGCTGCTGCCGTCCGCATAGAGAAAAAAGAATTAATGATGTGACTCCATAGAGATGCCCTAGATATAGCATCTGGCTACAGTACTGAAAGCTTTAAAGTTTTGTGCAGTAAAGTATGAGTAAATTGATCAGTATTTCGCTTTTTATCTGTCTGCAGTCACCAATTACAATAACGTGATAGAAGCAAATTCAGATTCAGATGATGAAGATAAATTGCATATAGTGGAAGAAGAAAGTATAACTGATGCAGCAGACTGTGATGCAAGCGTGCCAGAAGATGACTTGCCAACAGACCACGCAGTGTTACCAGAAAACAGTGAAAGGGAAGGGAGCACAAACAGCTGCTGGGAAGATGAAGGTATGTTCATTTTCGCTGATGAGTCTCTGCAGAGTAATGTTTCCAAGAAGAATCGATAGAATTTTTTTGTTACTTTGTTACTGAAATGATTATAACTGATAAACATGCAATTATTGCGTTATACTTAATTTTCTTAATTTGGGGTATGAGATATAGCCCTGTGTGTGCCTCAGCTCCAGCCACAATTCTTTAGCATCCACTTTGCTAAAACTTGTGACTTAAGAACAATGGTGTGACCTCACATCTAAATGAGCTGAAAGCACTCATATGGCCACTAAATGTGGTCCAGCTTTTATGTAGCTGCTCTTGCCAAGGTGTGCTGTGAAATGTGGAACTTGAAGCTAAATTATTAGGTAGATGATTTTCTTAGTTCTGCAAAATCTTCGTTCTCCTGCAGTTGCATAAAAATGGGCTGCATGGAGACTATTTCTTGACCCAGCCAAACGTGTGTAGGAAGCCTGGGGTATGGACTGAGTCTGGGCAGAGATGAGGACCAAACATTTCTTGGGGCTACACCTGCAGATAGTTACACCCAGTATCTTACCTGAGGCCGCTTCTGGAGCGTCTCAGAGCTCTAGATATGTAATGACATCTTTTTTGACTTCCTATTTCAAATGTGCCATTTGAATTAAGATTTGTTGACTAAAATGAAGCATTTGAACCAAACTCTACTCTGTGTCGTGAGAATCAAATGGTATTCTCTCTGCCTTGGTCATTGGTTATTCAGCCAGGCTTCCATCAGACAGATGATTGCTTACTGGCTTACTAAAATTATTGTACATTTCTTAAGTAAAAAATATGAGTTCTGAAGCCTCTTCTGTAGCAACCAGGAGGATTTTTTTATCTGATAGTAAGGTTTTTTTAAAATAGATTGTTTGAACTTCTGGCAAAGGCTGTGTGAAAAAAAATGAACGCTAAATTGTGTTTCATGGAGCTTTGATTTGCCATGGTAAAACTCTATTTGCTTTTTTATGGCTTTCACAGAAAGAAAGGTGCAAGCTGAAAATCACATCATCAGTCTTGGTTGTACATTAGAAATCCTAAAAGTAGGGTATTGAATACATGATCTTCATCTCAGAGGGAGCAGTGCTGGCGTAGTGTCTGTGCAATGCTGACACTGTCACTGTGAGTGGCAATTGTCTTTAGTAAACATACACTATGGCAGTTTTACTAAGCTGTTTTTCATCACTGGATTAGTACTGAAAGTTCCTAGTTGTAGTTGGACTTGACAGAATGGGTTTTTTACACATTTATTCAGTTTGCAAGCACACGAGAATAGGAACACACGTAACATCTCTTTATCAGATTAGTTTCCTTCCGTTTCCAGTCATTCTAACTGAGCTTCTACGAGACCTTCAGAACAGGTGGTTTAAATATAAGGTGTGTATCTCCAGAGGTTTAACTGAAGCAGTCACACAGATTTGAAGAAGTGAACCACGTGTATCCGGCACCAGTTGCTGGCGGGGTGCCAGCATTCATGTGTGCAGCAATCCTATGCTGTGAGCTCTTTTTGCTTTAGGTTAAACTAAAGCCTGTGCTACAATTAAAAAGTGAAATGTCAAATCCTATTGATTTATTATGTTAATAAACTTGAAAAAAATATTGGTTATGTATTTGAGTATTTAGGAAATCTAGCGATCTCAGACCTGGAACTAAGATAGGTTTAAAAAATTGAACAGTTAAAAAAATTGTGCCAACGGTGAAATAAACTAGTTTCAAAACTAGTGGAATTATGTTTTACCTGTAAGGTCCCTCTGGATTTCAACATAACTTTAACATATAGTATGTTAGGTTGAGCTTATGTACAGTAAGATAGATTGTGTTCTCTCAGTGATGGATTGCTGGTGAAGGCTGCTGCACTATTTTGTATTAATTACATTTGAGGGGAGGTTTAATGTTCATGACATCGACTTGATCAAGTTTTCTGCTTACAACCAAATTTTCTGTTTTTCTACTGAGTTATCTTATCCAACTCTGGATCTTTATACTCAGCTTGTGACATCATGGTAGTGTCATGCTTGGTGCCTGTGACCTGGAAATTAGCATTTAGCTCTGGAAGTCCCATGCAGCAGTTCATGAGAAATGGTGAGAGCCAAGTAGTGCTGCTATGCTGAAGTGGCTGTGGCAGGGCCAGGCAATGCTACGTGGTCTTAAAGAGTTGGTTGTGGTTTCTGAGTGGCTGGCTAGATCTAATTCAATGGCTCTACCAGGTGCTGTAGAGATACATAAGAGTGTGGCTGAGTGTCTGTATTCCCACACAGAGCAAGAAGCTTGCTCAGCCCCTCTGCTGCTTGCCAGCAATTGAATGGAACTTGCTTGAGACACTGTAATTTAAGCCCCTATAGGTAATAACTTACAGATAGTAGCTCCGTGCCTCATAGCCTATTTCATAATGGGGAAAATCACAAACTTTTTTAGGAAGGAAAATAGTGTAGTTGGTATCATAAATATTTTTAAGAAATGAAGTTTTGGATTTGAATTTTCATTGCCTGCCATCAACTGCCATACATACTCTGAACAAAGCCTGTGGTATCAGGAGCCAAAAATACAATTACTTCACAGTCGGGTATTGACTAATATTTTATGTACTGTGGTGAGGTTTTTTTTCAGATACTAATTCGAGTCAGTGAAAGATTTATGTCACACAGTTTCCTTTTTACCTTTTTTTGTTGTTGTTGTTTATGAATATTTGCAGATAGAGCTCCCCCCCTTCCCTCTTCAGTCTGGTGGGTTTTGTAAAAGTAGACCAAAATAAGTGTCTTTTCCTTGAAGGAAGCCATTTGTATCTGGGATATCAAACTTGACCTAGGATTTCTCATCTCATGTATAAAGGAGAAATTGGCTTTTCCTGTATTTATATTTGGCTCATTCTGCAGTTGTGACTAGACATGCCAAAAATTTTTCCCTGCACTGAATTAAAGTGAAGTAATGTAAATAAAAATGTAGCAGTTGTCATTTTGGATCCTGTCAGTCATATATTCTAGTATCTTAAATCACGCAAGTGTCTTTCTCTGCACTATAGCTCTGAAGCACCTACCACCTCCAAAATAAAGCTATGACTATTGACTGACATTGTATTTACATACAGTAAAATAGTATACTAATAGATAAAGGAGTGAAAAAAATGTTACCATTTTGCTATACACTCCTAAGCCATTCTATGTTTCTCTGAAGAAAGGGAAAGCAGTGTGCAGCTTTGCAGATGTGACCTGCAGATCATCAACTGTTTCCAAAAATTGCTAACTGAAAAAAAAATGAAGTAAATTTAATATTTTTATGGTACTCTGTTTTCTGGAAATGATGTTGTAGTGTATCAGTTAGCTGCATTTAAATGGCTTATTCCATATTTGCTGGAGAAACATACTGTCCTAGTCTTTACCTGTCTTTACCTGTCTTCAAATAATGCCTTAATGGCTAGTGTGTAGTATGGTTTCCTTTGAAAATTTAATTTCTTTCACTGTAAAATATCTCTGTGGTTCAACCAATTATGCTGGAGTAATGTGGAATCCATATTTTTTGGAAGTATGTTGTCCTATAATGCAATTAGAGAAGTGGAAAAAATGCTGCAGAAATAGGTCCTCAAATACATTACACTATTGTGTGTATGTGGTTTTGTTGTGTTTCGTTGTTGCTGTTGTTTGAGGGTGTTGGTTTGGGGCTTTTTTTGTTTTGGTTTGGTTTTTTTGAATATTTGTTTCAGAACATTTTCTGAAATGTAATATTTCAACAGGAAAAGAAACGAAGGAAATCCTGGGGCCTGAAGCTCAGTCAGATGAAGTTGGATGTACAGGTATTTGTTTGTTTATCTGTGTCCGTTATTCTTATAGCTTGTCTGCCAAAGCCTCAGCGATGAGAACAAAAGGGGGAATAACACTGGTCTTATTGGTAGAATACAACTATAGGACAGTAGGTAGTGTTTTTAATTAATAAGTAATACACCAAAATAAATGTAGGCTGGTACTTATCTCCTTTTCCACTCCTCTACTTGTACTGATTATATAGAAAGCAAAATGAAATGTGGATCTTCAGTATCAGAATCAAACCAGGACAGACTTTTTCAAATGTGGAAGCAAGATGTTAAACTGTCTTTCAAACTACAAGGCCTAAATCATTGTATGTTGCTGCATTTAAGAATTCTAGGAGAGATAAACATAAGGTGCAAAAATGCATTGAATTAAATAACGCATTTTTGCAAAGTTTGCAAAGAGTGCAAACAGTGCTCTTAGTCATTTTAATTGTCGTTATGCCTCTGTTTCTCTGTGTTACAACTTTGCATGTTCTTACACCTTAAAGAGCCTATGCTAGTATTCATAAAGAGCTGTGAAATCCTTGGACAGAGGTTGATTTGGAAATGTGAGTTATTGATCTCTTTTCCTATTTTTTTTTAAGTTTTCATTTGACATGTTATATGTTGGTTTTTTGCTCTTAGTAAAAGAAGATGAATGTGATTCTGATGCAGAAAATGAACAGAACCATGACCCTAATGTTGAAGAATTCCTTCAACAAGAAGATACAGCTGTTATTTACCCTGAAGCACCTGAGGAGGACCAGAGACAAGGCACACCAGAAGCTAGTGGTCAGGATGAAAATGGTAAATATGCCACCAGTTCAGTTCATTCAAAATAAATCATGTTAAGCACTTGACTGCAAAGTTCTGTTGTGTTTTGAAAGACAACAGCACATGATACTTGATTTTGTGATGCAAGACATGCACTGGGAGACCGTTGTATTAGTACCTAAATTGTAGTGGGAAGTAAATTCAAGCTCTCGTAAATTTACTGGGGTTATTTTCCCAAAAAGACAACAATAGAGAAAATGGAAACATTACTTATGCAAAAATATTTGCATGTTTCTTAATGGAAGCCCATTGAGAAATATTGCCTTTCCAGTAGGCTTTGAATATATTGTTTCATATTGGAATAAGAAAGTTTTTATTTTCTTATAACTTGTTTTTGTTCTTAATTAATTCTTCATGAAACAGGTAATTGAAAATAACTCCCTACCTAAATGGTTTGGAGGTGCTCTGATCCAGTTGTTCATTAAAAATGTACATATTTGAAAGATGTCATTGTGGGTGTATTAGTTTACTGGAGTCTAAGGGAGAGCGGTGAAAGGGGTGTTGCTGACAAACTTGTCCTGGTCTCTCAGAGTTCTTATGTTATTAGATATTTTAGTAATAAAAAAGAATATATTTAAGAAATGTAAAGTGAGTACCTGCCTATATATTACGTAAGTAGGGCATGAATTTCTAATGTTCTGTGATTTACTTCACATGTTTTGTAAAATTCAATTAAGATATATTCTTAACAGTAGCATTTTAAAGTTTTTTAAAATTTTAATCTGTAGTTGCAGTGGCACAGCTTGTCAGGTTAGTTTTACAGCCTTGCAGTGATTTCCGTGCAATCATTAAAAATACACTTTAGCATTAATAATTGAAATTGTACCTATCTCTGTAGGTTCAGATGGAAGTGCTCTGAAAGTCACCATGCTGAACAATGGTGCTCAGTGTTTTAATAATTTGGAAGAGAGAATGCCAGGAATGTAGTGATATTTGGTAAAGATAGATTCCTCCATAGCAGGGGAGGGATAAGTGAGGTGACAGAGCATCGGAGTATTTAACACTGGGCTTTGTGAAACCTCTGCCATTTTGGCATTTTCTCTAATGGAAGCAGAATTTAAGTTATGCTTCTGACATTTCTACTGGCTTGTATTTGTGCTGCAATGTGGTATTCCTTATGTCATGTGAATTGTAGATGTAAAAAATGAACTGAAGGGAAGCATGCTGTATCCACACATGAGCATGTGTTCATTTTACTTAGTATTGGAGAAACAGAAACTGAACTGGTTAGAGCAGCACAAAAATAGTGAAGTTTGAGTGTTACCAGCTTGTTCCCGTAAGGAGGGAAAAAGATCCTGTGTGACAGAAAAGTTGTTATTTTTACCTAGTAAAGAAAACTGGTCTGACTCTCCACTGTTGCAAAAGCATTGGTGTGTTCAGTGAAAATGGCAGGAAACTTCCACACAAATAGGGATTGCTACTGCATAGAGCACATACACAATCTATGGCAGTAACTGCTGGAAGGTGTCACAAAGATGGATAATTCAGAAATACTTCAGAAGCTACTGGTTAATTTTATCAGTATAGTTCAGCAACTTCAAATGACAATCTGTACCCCAGTTGTTTGCACCTCACAATTCAGATCATAAAGTAGCAATCTGTGCAGATGTTCCACTTTCATGCTGTCACTCAGCACAATGAATAGATGCTTTGTTGCAAAATTTGCTTTCCGTTTCCCTTGAAGCATGGTCATTGGGTGTTATCAGACCTCATAAACAGATAGTTTGATCCAATGTTGTGCACCCTGCATTTTTGTAAGCACTTTTTCCATTAATCTATAAAGTAAGATGTTTTTTAAATCTCAGAAAAAAGATATTTTCTAGCGTAGAATAAATTACTATATATGGGGGATAACTAAATGCTGATAAGAAAAAAATAGAGTTAAAGCTTCATAAATGATGACTTCTGAGAAATATTCCTGTCAAATTAATATTCAGCTTCAATCTGATTTCACTTTTTGCTGGTACAGAAGTAACTTCACAGAAGCCAATAGAATAAATCCCATAGTTGTATTAGAATCATATTTATGGCATCACATCTGATATCTCTTCTTTCCGTCACTCATTTGCTTCTCCTGCTTAACTATAAAGAGTATCAGCTGTGTTTCTGGTCTTCTTTCTCTTACAGTTTTGTGTTGAGAGACAAGTAAATCATTCTCTGCAGCCTAAAAATGTTGCTCATTCCTCAGAATCTTGAAATAGGGCGACCATTAAGTGTTGCAGTGCTAGACTTATTTTGTGAACACGATTTCAGGGTTGCCAGTGGTAGGGCTAACCAGGCCTACAGAGATTGCTAGGTCTAAAACCACATGTTACAGTGGTCAGAGTACTTTCTCATCAGAGACACGTGCAGAGGCTCTGGTGCTGTGTGGGGACAGAGGTGTGGTTTTGGGGAACATCACTGCGCTGACATCCTCCAGCACACGCTGGGACAGCTGCGCCCTACTGCAGTCAGTAACACAATGCCTAAAGAAAAAATGCGAACAGTCGTTGTTCCTTTTCTAAGCCAGACGGAGCTTTCCAGCAGCTGCACGCTATCTTACAGTCGTAAGTATGAATGTAAACTGTGTCTGTCGATGTTGGTTGAGTTCAGAGTTTACATCTTATCTAAATGCGCCATTTTCTCTCTGCTGTGCAGGAACACCCGATGCATTTTCCCAGCTGCTTACCTGCCCGTACTGTGATAGAGGGTACAAGCGCTTTACCTCTCTGAAGGAACACATTAAATACCGCCATGAAAAAAACGAGGATAACTTCAGTTGCTCCCTTTGCAGTTACACGTTTGCATACAGAACACAGCTGGACCGCCACATGACGTCGCACAAGTCGGGACGAGATCAGGTCAGTGGCAGTTGGCTGGAGGCCCAGCTGTCCTCTGCAGCAACGTTTGGTGTGTGAGCAGAGACCCACAGAGCATGCTGGACGTTCGTCTCAGAGTCCTGTGGCCTGAAGTGCCGATCCTGGAGCACTTAAACCCACTGTTGAAGTCACAGTTCTTCCATAGCTAACAAAGGGTGTGATCTGAGTTCCTGTACTTCCGTTCATCTAGGCAGTACGGTTTGGTCTGAATTTCAGTTTTCAGAAGTGCTGAAGATATTCTGAGCTTATTTTCTGTGGTTCATTTGCTGACCTGAGGGCATGGTTCCTTGAAATGCCCATGATGAGTTAATCACCCCATTATTGCTGAGGTGCCTGAGGTTCCCCTCTCCCAGCTTTTCTGTTTTTCTTTTATCCCTAGGATTTCCCATCGCCCAACTCCAATTACATGCTTTCATAGCTTACCAGGGGGTGCTGAAGCTCAGAAGCCAGGTGAAGCTCACTGAAACAGTCAGGAATTAGCCACGAAAACAGATACAGATTTTTTACCACCAAATTAGGAAGAGACTTGGAAACTCTCCCTTCTGAGGTCAGACTACAAAGATTGATACTCCTTTTAGCTGAAAGAGGAGGGAAATACACAAAGCCATGAATAGTGAAGAGAATGTACTTCTTGCAGCTCCAAAACAACAATATTTTCATTAAACTCAAAAACTCTGACATAAAATTAACCAAAAAATGAGATGATCTTTTACATATTGCATATTAATTACTGTTCTTTAAATTATCACTACTTCAAAGAATTTATCAGGGTTAAAAGTGCATTATCCTTCATCCCCACATGAATACTTTGAGGAAACATTACAAGAAGTATGGGCAATACTGCCCAAAGGTTTTGCTGTTCTGCTGTGCTTGGAATAACCTCGCCAGCGTGTTCTGGCAGAGCTGCTCTGATTTATTTCCCATGAACAATTCATTTCTGCCTTGTGCTCTTACTGCCTTGGCTTCCACTTTAAAGGTGCTATCATCTTATATACAGCTGATATCTATGCCTATAAAATCTATGAATGCTTTTTGTAAGATCTAGTTGTTGTGAGCTGCAAGATTTATTTTCAGTTTTTCTGACTAGAAACCTCAAAGCAGAAGAAAAGAGTAGTTGGGAGGAGGCTGGCTCCACTCAGAACCACCCAAAATTCAAACCCTATGTATGAGAGCATTAAAGAAAGAAACGAGAGTAATTTTGGTAGAGTACCAAAGGATTATGCAAGCAAAATACATCCCACACTGATACAGACCAAATATTCTATCCTGAGACAGTTACCTAATATGTGATCCTTCAAATGGTGTTGTGTATGCATGATTCCCTGATCATTTTTAACGACCAAGTGATTGTATCTTCCAATATATAGCATCTCCTAACTGAAGAATTAACTTCTTACTGATAATATAATTAGGTTAAATAGTTAAAGCAGGCAAAGGGGAAGTAAATAAGGAGTTGAGCAGAACTTGTGAAGAAAGTCACATGCATCCTGCTCAAATCCTTTATGCAAAAACAACGAGGTTTTATGAAAATACTCCACCTACCTGAGATTCCTATTTTCCATACCCATTCTTTGGTATGAAAAGGGTGGACTTCTGTACAGACTGTAGTAAATATTTGACACAGAGATGTGTTAGTTACTACTTAATGCTGATGTTTCTTCTTTCTTTACTAAAAGAAACGCAGAGGATTGTTCTCTGAATGCAGAGGTTCATTCTGTAATGAACAGTTTCATGCAGTACATTAAAGAATATATCACACATCAGAGGCACAAAAATGTAGATTTAACAGTACCAAAGTGGGAAGAGAGCATTTGGATCTGAGAAAATGAAGGTGAAAGTATCGGAGATGGTAATTCAGAGAGGAGTTGTGATTTCTCAGTTCTAGAGAAGATTGTGGAGTGTAACTCTTGAGGATGTTCCAGATTTACAAAAAATAAAAGGTACAGATGTAAGAGCAATAAATAAGAGAAAGCTGTGTTGCAAATATAAGAAGGATGGAGATGCTACCTAACCAAAAGCTCAAGGCAGCTTACAGCTGTAAGCAGGAAAACAGAAAAACTCATTAAAAATTTGGTAAGAGAAATGTGAGCTTCCATGCCTTGGAAGTAGAATGTTGAATTTTTAAGACTGAGGCAGAAACATTTTTTGACAGATTGTATCCATGCAGTAATGTCAAGCATTAGGATGTAGTGCATCCGCAGTGGCTACCTGCGTGCTGAGAGCCTTTAACTTGCCCAATCTCGAGTCAAACAGCGGTAATTGATTCTCTACAGGCTTAAGTGAATCCTGTCACAGTTCTGTCAATGGAGTCAGATCTCAGAGTGCAGCGAGTCAGCTGCAGTCTCCCAGAGCATCTCCTTCGCGGTGCTTAACCAGAGCCCCAAAGATGCGTGGATGCCGGCGGCTCTCAGCACAGGCATGGTGCTACTGGGCAGCTCCTGGGCATCCTCCTTACCAAGTTCACCCAAATGGCCGAGTGCAGCCTGAAAGTAGCTGCTGCTTTTTAAATAAGCAGGTGTTTTGAACAGATAAAAACTCTAATTCCTCCATTTCACGTCATAAATAAACATATTTCCTGTTTACGGCGGTGCATAGTGGTAGAAGAAGGGGAATGGTTCTAAATTGAGATGAGATAGGGGAGGTTTAGGTTAGGTGTTAGAAGGCAGTTTTTCACACAGAGGGTGGTGATGCACTGGAACAGGTTGCCCAAGGAGGTTGTGGATGCCCCATCCCTGGAGGCATTCAAGGCCAGGCTGGATGTGTCTCTGGGCAGCCTGATCTGGTGGTTGGTGACCCTGCACATAGCAGGGGGTTGAAACTAGATGAACATTGTGCTCCTTTTCAACCCATGCCATTCTGTGTCAGTAATTAAGTAACTCCAAGTTTTAGCACACATGCTATTTTTGTCATAAAAAGCACACATTAATAGATTATAAAGTTTGTTATAAAATTATATCTAGCATATACACATGTCACGCATCTTTCTTCACTTCTGCTTTTTTGAATCTAGTGTGGTGATAAAGCTAAATTAAGTGTCAAAGTTTAAAGAACTTGATAATAAATGCTCTCAAAAGGTGAAATATGACAGAAATAATTACAGAGCATGAGCGCAAACAGTGAAGAACTGTAGTGCTGCATACTGAGGAACTCCATACTGTTATATATTTTAACTTAGGTTTTTATTTATTTTAAGAATTAATTGTGACTGAGCACCTTTGCTGTCACTGAGCCATCTTCTCTTGAGCAGTCCTGTGGCACCATTACGTAAAGTAATCCCAGGCCAAGTACTGCAAACACGTAAATGGAAAAATCAAGTCAACTGATTAAACTTTAAACAGACTTTTGTACGCTTTAATGTTTCTCTGTCTTTTGTGACATATTCTGTGATTGGTGGGCTTGGGCTTTTGTTCGGTTTTTCTTTCACACATTCAATCTGTGTATATGTTGGAACTTACTCACTTAGTGGGTCAGTGCAGGCTTCACCTGAAGTTAGGAGAAGGAGCAAATACTTTTTATTCCCTTTTACTGTACCAGGTTTATTCAGAAGATGCATATGCTTTGGTTTTAACCTGACTTCTGATTTATTTCTTTTTCATGCATAGCACATGCCAATTTCAGTCTCTTAAAATTGTGATTATTTTCAGCTTTTTATTACATTTCCTCTGTTACTGTGTGAAAATACAGGCTTTTTTTCCAGTATGCTGTTCATTGCAATAATTGCAAATTCTTTCTTGCAGAGACATGTGACGCAGTCCAGTGGTAATCGAAAATTCAAGTGCACTGAATGTGGAAAAGCTTTTAAATATAAACATCACCTAAAGGAGCACCTACGAATCCACAGTGGTAAATAAAACAGGCACTGAATTATGTACTATTGCTAGCATTCCTACTCTGTATAACTTTGATGCAATATCAGTCTTGTAAATGTAAGTTTAAGTAGGCTTTCCCTTGTCTTTCTCTAAGACTCTGTACCTACTGACTGCAGCCTTCAGCTGTGCACTGAAAGTATGTAGGATAACTCAAGAGGATTTACATTTGCAACTTGAGCTGTGACATTTAAAGAAGCTTCACGTGTGGCAGAAGAAATGGGGCATCCTTCTGGTCTTTCTCACTTGTCTGTTTTTTCTCAGCATTTGCAGACCACTTAGCTAGTTGTGAGCCTCTCTAGAAAACTTTAATTGATAGCAATCAGAATATAGCAACTATACTTCCCTACTGTGGCTGCTGTTTTCCCCAGTACGTGATGATTAAAATAGCCTCAGGGCACAAATGTGAGATTGTCATACCCTGTTACAGCAGCTTCAATTTATAAATAATTAACTTATAATGTTATGTATTTATAAATATTATATAATAATAAGTATGCTTCAATTTCTCTATCTGACCCAATTTTACTCACTAGCAGTAAGGCTGAAAACAAGGCGTTAGGCCATCTTTTTCTTTCTTATTGGTTGTTATCAGCCTTGATAATAGCAATTAAGTACACTTAGAAGCCCTTGCTCAGGAAGCGTCATCTTCATTTCATTTCCACAGAGCATGGCATCTGCTCCTGTGCATGGGAAGGCTTTAGCCAACAGGCTTTTCAGTCTGATGCAGTCCAGCTGTTCTTTTTCCTTCTTTTCTTTCTTCTTCCTCTATAACCCAGATCCTGAAAAGTCACCTCTGTCTGTGGGTGTCACGATTGCATCATTGTGTGCATCTTCCCAACCATTTAACCTGGGGTACATCTCTGAAGGCAAATGTTCATCTGTCTCATGCATGTGTCTAGTTTCCCTTTACTTAAACTTTGCTTGTTTTTACTCAGCTGATGAGTGTTCTAGGAAGATACAGGTACATTGTACTTGAGTTTGATTCAATAAAATGTATATAATTCTTTATTTAATTATAATTTGCATTTATACCATTTATAGTTTTTCTTTGGTTAAGCATATTCTGTTGTTTTTTTCTGAAGTGGTTTATGCTTCTTCTGACATTAGTAGTGTTACTACTGGAATGGAGTTTAATGAAATCTTCAAGTACCACACAGACTCATTTATGTGATACGTAGCCAGTTACGAGAAAGTACTGGAATATGTCATGATCACATAGGTGCCATTCTGTATGTACTTCTGGGTCAGAATGAAACTTACCACAGGACCCTGGGATCAGAGCTATAGATTATATAACTGCTCTTGGTCTTGAATTCAGTGTAAAGGACTTCTTTCCTTACGGGGAAAAATTACCCCTTTCCTGAGGGGTAATTTTAATATATTCTTTTCTAGTTACTATTGTTTGATGAAGCTACACTGTAACCTAGCAAACTATTGCATGTCTTTTTTCTTTTTTTTTTTTTTTTTTTTTTTTTAATCTTTAGGAGAGAAGCCATATGAGTGCCCAAACTGCAAGAAACGTTTTTCCCATTCTGGTTCATACAGCTCACACATAAGCAGTAAGAAGTGCATTGGTTTGATGCCCGTGAATGGTCGCGCTCGGTCAGGGCTCAAGACGTCTCAGTGCTCCTCCCCTTCCCTTTCTGCATCGCCCGGTAGCCCAGCAAGACCACAGATACGACAAAAGATAGAAAATAAACCCTTGCAAGAGCAACTTCCTGTTAACCAAATTAAAACTGAACCTGTGGATTATGAATTCAAGCCCATAGTGGTTGCTTCAGGAATTAATTGTTCGACCCCGTTGCAGAATGGGGTTTTTAGTGGTGGTAGCCCATTGCAGGCAACCAGTTCTCCTCAGGGTGTGGTGCAAGCTGTTGTTCTGCCAACAGTGGGTCTGGTGTCCCCCATAAGCATCAACTTAAGTGACATTCAAAATGTACTTAAGGTGGCAGTGGATGGTAATGTAATAAGGCAAGTATTGGAAAACAATCACGCTAATCTTGCATCCAAAGAACAAGAAACAATCAGCAATGCATCTATACAACAAGCTGGCCATTCTCTCATTTCAGCTATCAGTCTTCCTTTGGTTGACCAAGATGGGACAACCAAAATTATCATCAACTACAGCTTGGAACAGCCAAGTCAACTTCAGGTTGTTCCCCAAAATCTAAAAAAAGAACATTCTGTTCCTACAAATAGTTGCAAAAATGAAAAGTTACCAGAAGATCTTACGGTGAAGTCTGAGAAAGATAAAAACTTTGAAGGAGAGAGCAATGATAGCACTTGTCTTCTTTGTGATGACTGTCCAGGAGATCTTAATGCACTTCAAGAATTAAAGCACTATGAAACAAAAAATCCTCCTCAGCTTCCTCAGTCCAGTGGAACAGAAGCTGAGAAGCCCAGCTCCCCTGCCCCATCAGAAACTGGGGAGAACAACTTATCTCCTGGTCAGCCCCCTTTAAAGAACCTTTTATCGCTCCTGAAGGCATATTATGCATTAAATGCACAACCAAGCGCAGAAGAGCTTTCAAAAATAGCCGATTCCGTAAACCTACCACTGGATGTGGTAAAAAAGTGGTTTGAAAAAATGCAAGCTGGACAAATTTCTGTGCAGTCTTCTGGACCATCTTCTCCCGAACAAGTTAAAATAAGCAGTCCCACAGATAATGAGGATCAAGCAGCAACTGCAAATGAGAGTGAACCCCAGAACAGCACAAACAACTCACAAAATCCGGCCGATACAAGTAAATCTCAGACTTCATCAGGGGGATCAACTCAGAATGGTTCGCGCAGTAACACGCCATCCCCATCACCACTAAACCTTTCTTCATCCAGAAATTCACAGGGTTATACGTACACAGCAGAGGGTGTACAAGAAGAGCCACAAATTGAACCTCTTGACCTTTCACTACCAAAGCAACATGGAGAACTGTTGGAAAGATCTACCATAACTAGTGTTTACCAGAACAGTGTTTATTCTGTCCAGGAAGAACCTTTGAACTTAACTTGCGCAAAAAAAGAACCACAAAAGGACAACAGTATTACAGACTCTGATCCTATTGTAAATGTAATCCCACCAAGTGCCAATCCCATAAATATTGCTATACCTACAGTCACTGCCCAGTTACCTACAATTGTTGCCATTGCTGACCAGAACAGTGTTCCATGCTTGAGAGCTCTTGCTGCCAATAAGCAAACCATTTTGATTCCCCAGGTGGCTTATACATACTCTACTACAGTCAGTCCTGCAGTTCAGGAAACACCACCAAAACAGACCCAAGCCAACGGAAATCAGGTAACTGAAGTCTCTGTGTTCCTGTGCATTGTATATGATGTGTTCATGGTGTATCCTTACGAAATTTACAGAAAATTGTCAAAATAAATTAAATAATATTTAGAGTGGTGAAGCGCTGGAACAGGCTGTTCAGAGAGGTTATGGATGCCCCATCTCTGGAGATGTTTGAGGCCAGGTTGGATGGAGACCTGGGCAGCCTGAGCTGCTGAGTAGGAATCCTGCCTGTGGCAGGGGGGCTGGAACTGGGTAATCTTTAAGATCCCTTCTAACCCAAACCATTCTGTGATTCTATGAGAAAATGTAAGCACAAACCTATCCTGAACATTATTCTTGTTTGTTAAGGGGTAATAGATGTCACCATTAACACCTCTGCAAAGCTGGTCAGCTCAAACAATGTAGGTCCAGACTGACAGCAGCAATCTAGTTCTGTGCATGGACAAATTAGTTCTTCACTAAATTCTACCATTCAGAAGGGTTTTCTGGAACATCAGTGCTCAATATTTTGAGGACAGCTTATTTCTCTGGTTTAAAAACCAGTGTAAAGTCATAGTGTATATTTGTTGGTGGCTCCTTATCTCCCCTTTCCCAACATCCAGAAAATGAACTGTTTGTAAATTCTTGATACTGTCTTCACTCTGCTGTGCTTTCTTAGCTTGCAGAGTAGGTAATTTGTCCTATACCATAATGGCACTTTAAACAAAATTCGGAAGTATTTTCAACTGGACCTACGATGGGTATTCATCATACTTTGTTCCTGTTCTGTTCTTCCCTGAGTTCCTCCAGACATGACGTAACAAGACTCAGTCCTGCTGAGCATTACCTACACACATGGAGGCAGAGACATAGCAGAACAGAAGTGGATCACATAAAGACTTAGCATTTCTAATTAAATCTTTGAAATTGTCTGTTCAGCATTTTATGCAGGCTTCTCTGTACCAGAAACTAAGAAACCTTGAAGATTTATGAGAATGCTTGTGTGTAAAAGTTTATGAGACGTGGTTTAGTAGGGAAATATTGGTGATAGGTGGATGGTTGGACTGGGTGATCTTGGAGGTTTTTTCCAACCTTGGTGATTCTGTGGATGTGATTACAGTCAGTCCCACTGGGGATTGGGCATCTGTATGATGGCGGGGTCTACAGAGCAGATAGGTGCAGTGAAAGATTTCGACTATGTAAGTCTGAACAATTTTGTTCTTCCATTTACTGAATGGAATGGAAACAACTGTGCAGCTTCAGCTTATATTTTATGAATTGTGTGCTGCACCAGTGCTTTTTTTTTCTTGAACCCAACCTTCTTTGTGCTTTTTCTTAAGGACGAAAGGCAGGACACTAGCTCAGAAGGAGTATCGAATGTAGAAGATCAAAATGATTCTGATTCAACACCCCCAAAGAAAAAGATGAGAAAGACAGAAAATGGGATGTATGCATGTGATTTGTGTGACAAAATATTCCAGAAGAGCAGCTCGTTATTGAGACATAAGTATGAACACACAGGTATGTACTAGGAAATGCAGTTTCAGATTCTTTGCTATGTTGATACTGAGAAACTGATAAGCTCAACTGAAATTCAGTTCTCAGAAAGCGTTGTAAGAACAGAGGGAAGTATAATAATCCTTATTATCATCTGTGCCCAGCCTTGCTTAGAACCCATGCTTTATGTACTTATTTGACAGAACTGCAATTCCGTGTTTAAATTTGTAAGATCTAAACCCTAAATAGAAATACTGGGATTTTCTTCCATCTGGCTCATGGACGATCATCTGTGTGCTACAATATGCAATCAATGATTTATTATTTCTAATTTACCTCGCCTGGTTTTAAATAAAGAAAAATTGCAAATTATAAAAAAGGACCATGTGTATGTATGATACTTTACATTGAAAGCTAGTGTACTCAGCATGAAGGGTTCTCCAATTCAGCCATATTTTTAGTTATCTGAACTTACTAAACATTCACTGGACACAGAATGTAATCTCAAAGGAATATCATTTTGGCTTTGGTTTTTATTTCTAATTTTTCATAATTGTTCTTTTTAGTTCCAGTTCTGGCCTCTTCAGTCTTTTTTTGAAAAGTGTTACCCTTCTATTTCTTCAGTGATCTCTTCAAAAATGTCTTTTCTTGTTGGTTAATTTTCTACATTATGTTTCTGCATATTAATGTTTTTATTTCATTTTACTCAAACATACAATTGAAAACATAAAAGGCTCCCCTTGGTCTTTACCATTTGTTTAAAACTCTCGACTTGTGTACATTAAGAATGTCTTCTATTTTCATACCTTCCTGCTCTGTGACTCTCTAATCCTCCTTTTCATAACACAGTTGTGCTTTCCATTCTGCTCTTAAGTGAAGTGCAGTGTTCAGAAATGCTGCTTGTTTGACATAGTGTGATGTGGAGCACGAGCAGCAAGCTGCTGTCTCATTGTCTGGGTCTTTTATGTCTGGGCGGAAGCTGAATGAGTTTGTTTTGCCTAACAACTTGGAGTGTTGGAATCAAGATTACATAGCTGGGTCCATGCTGTCTTTATAAGAGTTTCTAAACACTGCAGAGGGAAGGCAAGTAGGAAAGGTGTGAGGAGAAAGCTGGAAAAAAGAGCAGTAAGAGAAGTAGATGAAACAAAGCAGATTTTTCCAGTTGGTATACATGCCAATTGGCAGTTGGCAGTCAGGCACTCCCCTGTCCCAGGCGAGATTTTGGAATGATTTTCCTTTGACCCGTGACATGGTACAAGGACTTGCGCATGAAAGCTAATGTGGAAGTTCATTGATTTTAAATTCCCATCAGTATAGAAGAGCAGAAATGGTTTTAAGTTTGAATAACTTTTATTGCAAGAAAAATGCCTCCTTTTCTAATCTATTTATATTCACTCTTGTTTTGTGCTCTGAGTTGCATCTGAGAATTTGTTTATCTCTTGATGTTCGTTTTTCATAAGAAAGTTACAAATTACATTCATAGCTTAACAACATGCCCTTGTACCTTGTATTCCTATGCAAGTAACCCAGGCTGACAATGCTGAGAGCAAACTGTTTAACACAGTTACTCACTGTTGATAATACATTCACCAACAGCATTTTATAATGAAAGCAGCAGCACGGATTTTTAAAATGTTAACTTCAAGGAATCCTTCTGTGTGTGTGTGTGCTTTATTTTCTAGGTAAAAGACCTCATGAGTGTGGAATCTGTAAAAAAGCCTTCAAACACAAACACCATTTGATCGAACACATGCGACTGCATTCTGGGGAGAAACCCTACCAATGTGACAAATGCGGAAAGCGCTTCTCACACTCGGGGTCATACTCTCAACACATGAATCATCGCTACTCCTATTGCAAAAGAGAGGCAGAGGAGCGTGACAGCACGGAGCAGGAGGAGGTGGGACAGGAGGTGCTCAGCAGCGAGCATGCGGGTGCCCGGGCATCGCCATCGCAGATCGACTCCGATGAGAGAGAGAGTCTAACCAGGGAAGAAGAGGAAGATAGTGAAAAAGAGGAAGAGGAGGAGGAAGACAAGGAGGTAGAAGGACTTCAGGAAGAAAAAGAATGTAGAAAACTACAAGATGTAGAGGAGGAAGAAGAAGTAGAAGAAGAAGAAGAAGAAGAGGAAGGGAAAACTGAAGGTAACAAGAACGATGACGTTGTAAATCGAGCAAGCAATGCTGAACCAGAAGTTATACAGAGCGATGGGCAGGTGTCAGAAGAAAAAACAAATAAAGCTTAAATGATAGTTTTTTCTATATGAAAAAGAATAAATCGGTAATGAAGTTCGTTCTATATTATACATGCTTTTCATGGAAACACGGTAGCCTGCATACTGTGATTTCTGTTCACTACTGTGTAAAAAAATATATATATAAAAAAAAGAAAAAAGAAAAAAAAAAAAAGAAATCCAGGTGTGCCTGAACCTCAAACTTAGTAATTTTTCACACAGTTTTCAAAGTTAGGAACAAGTTTGTAACATGAAGCAGATTAGAAAAATACAGTGACTCTGGAAGCAAAGGTTTAACAGGTTGTAGGAAACCTGATTTATTAGACAAGCATCTGGCATTGTTTGTTTTATCAGTATTAATTTTCATTCTTACGTTGATTAATTTTTAAGCTGTACAATTGGGAGAGATTTATATGATTTTTTTTTTAATGGCAAAACATTTCCTAAATCCGCTTCAGTATTTTATTATGTTTTTGAAATGTGAGAACTTCTGCACTACAGAATTCCCTTTTGCAGAAACCTCTAACAGTGCTTGGCTACCTTTGTAAATTCAACCTAGAAGGTAGCGGTTATAACATTAGATGTTGTAGTAGAGCATATTATCATTTAAAGTGTATTGTTAGCCTTAAGAAAGCAGATGATAGAAGAACTGAAGTTTCTTACTCACGTGGTTAAAAATGTAGTTGAAAAGATTGTTGTTGAGTTCTGATTGCAGGGACTGACAGTGTTAATACCGGTAAGGACAGCAAAGTCGTCAAAATCAGTGTTTGTAATTGTGCTTTGAGTATGTAGTAACAATATGAAGGATATGATATGAAGCTTTGTATCTCCTTTGGCCTTATGCAAGACCTGTGTGCTGCAAGTGCCATTTATCAGTATTACAAAGGCTCTCACCGGCCTTTCTCCAATGCGTGGCCTACAATAACTAGCATTTGTTGATTTGTATCAAACTTCTAATCTAATCATGGGGGAAAAAACACTCAGCCATCAGAGAAGTAAGAACACTGGTATCTTTCATTATTTAAGTATTTGGTGGTATTTTTGGTTAATACCTGACTTGCAGAATTTCTCTACGATAATTACAAGGGAAATTTTCTAATCTGCTTTATTGCTTTATCGGTTTACTTTAATTTCAGACACATACATGACATGTTATCTGGCTCATAAGTTTTTTCAAATGTTAGTTATTATGGACCCCATTTATTAACAATGTTAGCTGATTTTTACCTATCAGTATTATTTTATTTCTTTTAGTTTATAGATCTGTGCAACATTTTGTACTGTATGTCTCCAAACCTGGCAGTATTAATACCCTTCTTACTGACATATGTACCTTTTTAGTTTTAGAAAACTTTTATATTTATGTGTCTTATTTTTATATTTCTTTATTTATTACACAGTGTAGTGTATAATACTGTAGTTTGTATTAATACAATAATATATTTTAGTATGAAAATTTGGAAAGTTGATAAGATTTAAAGTAGAGATGCAATCGGTTCTCTTGCATTGAGATTTGATTTAACAGTGTTATGTTAACATTTATACTTGCCTTGGACTGTAGAACAGATGAATTAAAATGGGAATGTATTAATTTTACAATTGCAATCAATTCATTTTACCTTTACCCAGTTTTTAATATAAAGCTCTTAAATTTTGAAATTCACTGTGTGACTAATAGCATGATGCTCTGCAGTTTTATTAAGAGATTAGCCTAACCATAAAACTCTCATTTCCTTAGTAAGCCAAATTAGAATAATCTTATAAACAGTGTTGGGAACAACGTTTAACATTTTTGTGCCAATTTGTTCCTGTATTCATGTATGTATGTTACAAATCTGAAACTTCATTTTTAAGTTCCTTGTTACATCATGGTCATTTTCTAGTTTTTTACCAGACTCCCCATCTCACAATAAAATGCGTCAACAAGTCTGACTTATGTCATTATTGCAGTAACTCCACGTGATTGCTGTAAGTATCCCTACCCCGTCACTGGGACACGGGCTGTTTCAGCATAGCTGCTCCGTTTTGGTTGTCTGCAAGGAGCGTGGAAGGAAGGGAATGTTTGACTCTGTGCAGGGAAAAGCACTGCTGCATTACTTTGTCCATTCCTCAAATTGAAGTAGAAAAACACAAGCTTTTAAAACGAGCCATATGTTTCTGTGATTTTTTTCCTCCTTAATCTGTATAATACGTGTTTTAATGCTTTATTTGAACAAGACTGCTTTGAAATGATATAGGCCTGTGACTGTTTCCTTGATGTAGCAGTAAGCCAGTGACAAAGCTGCTGGTGTGTACCGCTGCTGACCGCTCTGAAGGTATGGCACCAACATTACAGAAGTGACTTCTGTCACCTAAGTATGAAGATTTGAACGTTGTCCTGTATCTTCATTTGTACAGCATTTTGCAGTCATAGCAAAGTTGAGAGCGTTATTTAAGCAAATTCCTGCTCATTAATGATTCCTAAAAGGGGATTTCAGTTGTTGAATTTTTTACACAAACGTTATATAAATTATTTAATATTCACGTCTAACTTCTGAATAGTTTGCAGTCTTACTATCTCAGCATTGATACATATGAAAGAGTGATAATTTAAAGTTTCAGGGTATTTTTCTGTACAGTGTGCCAAATATTGCACTTTTCAGTGGCGTAAGCTCCTGGCTCAGCAGTATCTCATTCAGATCAACATAAGAAAGATGTTTTGAAAACAGTTTCCATTTGTATTGCATCAATACAAATTGCATTGCCTTGTAATTACTATTGCCTTGTAATTATTACAACAGAAATGAATGGGGCGGTCCGGGATTTCTTGCAGGTCCAGCGGGCTCAGCTATCAGAAATGGAATGCACCTTTGTAAACATATGTTAAGATGGAGATTTTCAGCTAATTCGCAATTCGAGAGCACATTACTTGTCTGTTGCAATAAATCCAGTGAGACATTTGTTGAAAATGGAATGCAAAGAACATTTGTGCTGTGTTTAGTAATAGAGCAGAGAGTTGAGTAAATCTGAGGTTGCTCGTGAAGGCTGCACATGAAGGGCCGCCTGCGGCTCCGAGTTCCAGAGCCTTAAATGATGCAAGAGAAAACTGCTTGGGGAGAGAATGAAAGCCGAGCAGTGCCACTGGTTTGAGCTTTTTGGAGAACAGCACTGAATTACAAGTAATCAGATGAATTAAAGCACAGCAAAAAAGAAATCAAGAAGTTGTGTTAGTCAGTCTAGTCCCAAAGTGCCCGTGTATTTCAATCAGTATTTTAAAGTACAAAAGGATGGGCCATAGAATATCAGCCCACAGTGTGACAGTTATCCTAAAAAGCAGTATTCTATGGGAGTGCTGAGTAAAAAGTGCTTAAATGGGCAGTGAAGTGTTGTGCTCACACTCTAACACAACTTTCAGAGGAAACCCACAGTCCCTGCATTGGACTGAGATGGGACTCAATGCTGCTATTTGTACTGGCAAAGTGTGCCGAGGGCAGTGCCCACAACGCACAGCAGCCACATGAAGGCAAAGCTTTCACAAGAGAGAAAATTGGGCTACCAAGACAGAATGCCACAGTAGGGACTCTTCTCATCAAAGCATAAAGATCAGGTATTCACGCTCAGAGCCAGCACAGAATTCTGTGGTGTAGAGATGGCCATAGAGGAAATACCTTCAGGAATACAGGAGACCATGAGAGGTTAAGGTAATGGTGTGTAGATGAGAGAAGTACCTTTTGTTCGAGGAGGGAGGAGTGAGGATAGTGGATGGCCTTCAAATGGTGAAGGAGGAGAAAGGGAAGAGCTGACTATATGTGCTGACCTGAGCTTGTGTTTTTGATTTGGTTTCTAACAATTAGTAAATCTGCACAGGATTCTTTGTTTGCAGGGAGATTTTGTTGTGTGTTTTGCTTTTGCTATTCACACTCTGATACATACATTCACTTTTTTCCTCAACATAATGACTTCTTTGATTTTCACCGTTGAAGTCTGCAATGCAAGAAGTTGTTTCAGTATTAGAATATCTATCCTTTGGGGCTGCATCTTATCATTTATTCTTCATGTTTCCCAGGGGTGATTGATCTCATTCACTCGGTTTGAAAATGAATACAACAGGGTTATGATGATGGAAATAACACTTGAATGTGAACAAATATTTACTGCTTCCACTTTACTTCTCTGCTCCTTCATGATGTCTGTCACAGTCTTCTTTATTGTGCTTATTAGATCTCTCCTAGAGATTGTATAGATGTTGTCTCTGGGGGAAACAATGCATTATGATATATTTCATCGTTTCACCAAAAATGACCTCTAAAACTGTGATTAGAAACTAAACTTGCAGCTGGGATTCTACAAGAAATGCGCTGACACAAGGAGCCCTTGGCAGCAAGGTTTGTTCTCAGCATGCTGTAGCATGCCGACTGTGGGTCAGGTGGTGCTCACCTACACCTCAGTAAGGTTCTCCAAGATTTGAGATCCCCCAGGAGCTCTTTAAAGATGATGACAGCAGGATATTATACATATATATATAAAATAAATGAAGTGGGTACTCCAACAACGCCATTTTGGACTTTTCCTGGTGAATCTTAACTTCTGATTCAGCTCTTAGACCTCAACCTTTCTGTAATGTCCTTGTCTTCTTCTCATCTTTGTGTCAGCTGGGATTTGTATTATAATTACGAGCTTTTCATCACATGTTAATTCAGGAATTAAAGGGATAAATGAGTTAAATCCTTTAAAAATGAAATAATTCTACAGTGATTTTGTGTCATTCCCCAGGAGTTGCTGTGCCTCTGTTACCCGGAAAGCTGCTTGCTTGTGCCATGCCCTGACTCATGGGCAGGCCCCATGTGATGGGTGGTGGTATCCCTGACACCCTTGAATTCAGTGACACTGTGTCCATGTGTGGCTGATGAAGTACTTCCTTGAGTTTTAACTACATGCAAGTTATTGTGGAGGTATAGAGGGAACAACTTGCTCATTTGGCATGCAAGAATGAAATCTGTTGGGCCAGATTCTTCAAGAAATAAACTCACTGGAAATTCCTGCAAAATTTTGAAAGTTAAGATGGCTTCAAACAGCTTTGAGAATCACACTTCTATACACAAAAGGAAACTTCTTAGATTATTATTTTTTTTCCACCCTCTCAATCAGATTAGCTCAATTATGGCAAAATGTTGAAGAGGACAGCAGTCCTTAATTCCTTTTGCTGAGGATGAGTGTTGTGCCACATTGGTCTCATCAAAGCAGAAGCTGACCTGCTGCCTCACTGTGCAAGCTTCAGAGTCCCTGTGAGGTGGGTGAGGGGGAGGAAGGATGCACCCCAGAGACTTGAGCCACACTGCACCTCCCTGCTCCCTGCTGGCAAGGGTTACAGCCTGAGCAGGTCAAACAATCTCAGCTGTGGTTGAGGAGACAACAAAGTTTTCAATCAAGACAAGCTGACCTCAAGGTAGCTCTTTTTCAGACAACTCCAAGGAGTTCCTTCAGTAAGTACTGGCTGCCATGCTATGGAGGAGCTGCCATCTCCTGTTAGGTGGCCCTGCAGAGCAGCCACTCCTCATTCTGTGCATTAAAAATTCCTGAAATGAGTGGCTTGTGTGCTTCAAAACATAGCATTGCCTTTTTATTTTGTTTCCCTTTGTACCAGGCATTTTGATCTCCAGGGCAATGTAATGTGTCGAGTGCTTTTAAAATGTCCTGCAGCTTAGTAAGGGCACTCCATAAACCAAGGAGCAAGCAATTCTAGCATATGCACTCGTGATAAGTGTTAGTTATTTTATTCCAGTGCTTATTGTAAGGCCAACTTTCCCAGCTTAGGAAAACACAGAGTACTGATGATGAATGATGCTAAGAGCTTGCACAAGGCTATTTGGGCATGTTTAGGAGCAGCACTGGGTCTCGAAACTGACCAAGCCTTCAGCCTTAGCATGCAGTTTTTTTCAGCAGTATTATGGTAAGTGCATCATTTTTGTGATTTTTTTGTGGCACAATGCAGCTCACCCTCTGGAGCTATACTGAAGCTTATCCTGTTACAATACCGTCGTGAGGCAGTTCTGCTCAAGCAGCAGAGGCTCCGGCTTTATATATCATAAGAGAGTTTGACACAGGGCCATCAGATGCCAAAAACATACTGGTAGGACACCTGGCTAGATAGTTGGCTGCCACCAGCAATTCCCTTCTAGAAGTGCTTAAGGAAAGCTCTGTTGCTCCCTCCGTGAGTCGACGGGAGATTGCTGTGAGAAGCCAAGTGGTGAGCGTGCTGTCAGGCTGTGGGTAGCTCCAGCTCTACCACTGACTCTTAAAGAGGGGAAAGAACAAAAGTGCTGCTGATTCTCCACATGCTCCTGCTGGCCCAACACATCCTCTCGTCCCTCACGGTTTTTTCCTGAAGGTTAAATGTCAGGTATGCATTGTCTGGGTCCTGGTGACTCCCAGACAGCTGTGGGTGAGGGTGAGAGAGAGGGAAATTCCTATTGTAATGTACCTTAGTAGAGCAGTTCATCTAGTTCCTAGCTGCATCCTGATCATTTCTGCCTGAGAGCAGCACTGCTTTGCTTGCCCGTGTGCTTCAGTGAAATCTGAACCTGTTCAGCTCACTGTATCTGAAACTAATTGAAAATAGCTGGAGAATCTGATGCCAAAAAGTGCAGATATTTCATGACCAGAACCACGTACAGGTCAAGGACCAATTATGTTTCTGTTTTTTTAAGCTGTTTATTGAAAAGTGCTGCTCATGTCCATCCTCTGCTCCTTCTGCTCCCAACATTTCTATGCAGCTTTTGTCCTGTAGGCCCATTGCACCCAGCTGCTTATGTACCCTTTGGCACTGTTGGAGATAAATCAGGTTACACACGTGGAGCAGTCATGCTCCAGTGCAGAGCTCTGCTGCTGGGAAGGAGCTCCTTGACAGCTCCCAGACAGGAGGCAGCTCAACTTTGTTGTCACAGCAGAACTGGCTTTTGCAGTCATCTAATTGAACATAGCATAATCCTACACTTCCTTCTAAGCACAAATTTTAATCTCCTGTGGGATTTGTGATGTTTAATACCTTCATCTTTCGCATATAAATCTTACTTGTAATTCAACTAAATGAGCACCTTCCATAGCTTCCAATATTCATTCTGCTCACCTTGCTGGCCAGCCCCATTCAGAGGTGTGATGTTGTCTGTGTTGGAGTTTCTGAGTGCATGCAGGTGCCCAGCTCTTCTTGCAGAAAGCAGTATGTGTTCCCCTACAAAGGCACTCTGGGGGGAGTATCTGCAGCTGAGGGACATGCTCTACTGAACCACCAACTGGCAAGGCTGAAAAAATACTGCATAACCTCTTGGGTGCTCTGAATCTGTAATAATGATGTATTCATTAGTTTTTTTTTAAAAAAGGGCAGTAATAAATTGTGTCCTTCAGAAATACTGCTCCCTTGCTATCTGTACCTTGTAAGCATGTACCTTGGTGCTCGTCTCAGTCTCCAAGCAAATGGGATTTGTGAACCTGTGTTCTGTGCTCCTTTCTCTCATCACACAGTTTGTGGCCATGACTATTTCCAGGCCAAAACTGACAGAAAAGGTTCCGTGTTGAAGATGAGTCCTTGGATGACTTGTGAATATTGGCCACCTTGGGAAGAGGACCAAATGGGCACCACCTCTGGGCATGGGCAGATAATAACGTCCAATACTTGCTATCCTCAGTGCATTCTGACCTACCTGCAGCATGCTGCTTGAGTGATGTGTGACAGATGTGGCTCTGAGCAGCCTGGTCCGGTGGTTGGCAACCCTGCACACAGCAGGGGAGTTGAAACTAGACAATCATTATGGTCCTTTTCAACCCAGGCGATTCTATGAAAAATGATCCCAGCTACAGTGTCAGGCCACCATTCACGAGGGCCATTGCCAGCAGGACTGGCACCTCACCTCCGTCACAGGCTAAGGATAGCATTTATTTGTTCACTAACCAGACAAACAAATACCTATGGAATTCTGACGTGCAAAGTAGAAATGACCCAACAACAGCCTTTGTCATCCAGGAGGGCCAGAACAGAGCACTCTGATTTTGAACCTTTTTGTGTAGATAGGAAAGCTGAGTGTAATTTTCGCATTCCCCTGCTGAGTATTGTAATATGGGCCTATTCTATCCTGTTATCCCCTCATCAGTGTGCAGCTCAGCCCAAGCACTGTCTGTGGGGGTAAGCTTGTTTCACAGTGTTCCCAGATGATGCAGGTGAAGAGGGCTCTGGCACTGGGCTCTGTGGATAAGCCATCGTGTCGGTACTGGTGGGCTCCTAGGGATGTCCAGCAGCAGATGTTTAATTCTCCTGAGGACTGTATTTCCAAGCACTGGATCTGCAATTAACAACCACTTGCAGTCAGTGTTAACAAGCACTGCAGCAGGGAAGAACCCAGCTTTGGCCGTGCAAGGGAAAGCAGCTCAGGCAGTGACACTGAGTGTGTGCTGGGCTGCAGCCTGAGCTGCTCAGGACATTGCTGCCCCAGGGAAGGCCATGGTCCCATTTGTGGATCTAGCCAAAATGCTCTGTAAAGCTGTTCTATACTTAACTGGAAAGAATCATTGACTTCTGCTTGCCTTTTATTCTGTTCTCCCAAACTGTTCTCTGCCTCATTTTAAAGCTGGTTTGACAAAACACTTGTGGCATTAACAGCTCACAGGTAAATCACAAACCTCATTCTCTGCTCTTAGTTCTGCACCACCACCATCTGTTGCTCTGACACTGGTGCAGTGTGACCAGTGTCTTTGTTCCCTCTGTGTGTGGCTGAGTGGATTTTCATCTACTGCAAAAAGTTTCTTCATCGTTGATTTTGTAACCCAAGCAGGTCATTTTGGTCTGGAGCTAAGAGCCACTCCTCTGCTGGTTAACTGAAAGCAGTGCTTCCCCACTCCTACTTTATGTGGTGCTCTGCATGCTGCTGTTTTGGCAGTAATTATGAGCAAGAGGAGGTGAATTGCAGGCATTGTCCTCCTCTGGTTTTACTTCACAGTGTTTCTGTGTGTGCAGGTGAGGTACAAGAGTGAAGTCAAGGGCATGTATTTAAGATTATACTAACAGACAAACATGAGCAAGAACAGGGCAGCCTGCTGGCAGCACAATGCTCTGTATCAGGACTGTCTGCAAATCCATCTGGCTGCTTTAGCCCAGGCTGAGTGACTGTCAGAGCTAGAAAAAGCCCTTTGGCCCATTGCATCCCCTCTGCCTTACTTTCAAGCTGTTACAAGAGCAGAGGCTGCAATTAGCTTTGTTAATCACTTAGCATATTAAAATGAGAATAGGTTTGTTTTCCCTTGCTCACAGAGCCACCAGCAGCAGAACAGCACCATGTGAGGTGATGGATTCAGCGCAGCGAAGGACTCAGGGACTTGTCCCTGGACTAAAATCCGAGGATCTTTGCTGGGAGAGCCCCCTGCAGTGCAGAAGCACAGTTGGGTGCAGCAGAAGAGATGCCAGCACTGCCTTGGCTCAAGGGTGTGCTTGCAGGCCTCTGCCCATGCATGCTCCAAAGCACATCTTTCTCCCTGGGAGTCTTGTTTTTATTTTCCCAGACCTGCTGTCCCCTCTGCTGCCCGCATCCAAAAGGCAAAGTTATTTGTGTCAGGAGGAGAAAACCCACACTGCATTAAAACTACCCATCCTTTCATACGGTGAAAACTGAAAACCCAGTAGAAACAGCCTTTTTAGGGCAGGGCTGTTGTGCTCCCTTTTCTTTCCTTGGCAAAGTTTTGTCTCTCTAGGCACCAATTGAGAGCTTGGGTAAGAGGAGAGGATGAGGAATGTATATGCAAGCATTGCACCACTGGGGACCTTCCTCTGATCCCGTGGGCAGAGCAGTCCCTTGGTGGAGGTGTCCCTTGTACTCTGCCCCAAGGACCAGACAACAGATGTTCATAGACCACACTGCAGCAGGAGATGACAAGAACCAGAGCTGCGCCACAAAGCAGAATTATGAAGCAGGCCCCGTAACCATGCTGTCTTAAAGTAACACACGTTGCTGCTGTCTGCTGTATTACCTGGGCAAACAAAATAAATAAAAGCCAGCGCACTCCACGAAGGAAACCACCACATCTCTGTGTCAGCTGGATTGCAGATGAATGCCAAAACAGGCAGGAAGGATGCTCTAGGATGAACAGAGGCTTTTGAGTGGGCAGCCCTGAAAAAGTTCGCTCCCTATAATCATGGCTTTCTCACGACTTAAACTAAGCATTCATGCCTTACTTGTCCCTTGTTTGAAAAGCAGGGGACTGCAAGGTGGCTGTCTTCTACTTAATTGCAATAATAATGGAGAGAGGCAAAAATCCTGGATCAGAAACACCACATTCAAGGGTGAAAAAATAGAAATGTCTCTGCAGCAGGAAAAGTTTTTGTTCCAGCTTCCCTGTCTACAGAGGAAGGATAAATATAAATCACCATCCACAGGCCACGGGCCTGGATTTCAGTACTGCATGGTAAGTGAAGCACATGGGCTGTGGGACAACAGATCTCTTATGCTGCAGGTGGGGATACAGCATCACCTGTGGTGCCACGGTCACCTAGCACCCAGCTGACAGATGCCCTATGCAATGCTGGCTTTCCTGTAGTCACTGCCCTTTGAGGAGATGTGTGAGGAGGGTGTTAATGGAGTGTTCTTAGTACTATGTGAGTAGAGGAAAATCATTCCTTTTCTTCCAAAGGCAGCAGCTACCACGGCTCCTTCCTTTTCTACAAAAGCGGGCAGCACGTTGGCTCTATCTGGTCTCTCAGGTCAGCACCAAGGCAGAGACCATGTGAGTGGAAAAAGGCTGCTGTAAACCCTGTTATCTCTGTGCAAGGAGGGGTGGGAGGCCAACCAGGGAGAGGTACAGCATGGGGACATTCGCAGGCTCACTGCCAGGCTCTGGTGGCCACCTATGATGGTTTCCCTAGAATTTGCTCATGCTGTCTGCATGTGAGATAGGAAGAGAACATTCTGCCATTTTACTCTCCAAAATATAGTCTTTATTCCTGCTTATTAGTGCAATTAGCTCAATATTTATTTGCAGAAGTAAAAAGCTCACTTCAATTTCAAGTGTTATGAGATAAAACATCATAAAGAATTACTTGAATATGTACTTCATATGCCTGTATGCACGCGCATTGCAGCCCTGCAAGGCTTTTGTGCTTCGTAACTAACCTTTTTGAGAAGCAATGAGCTAAAGAGAAAAATTACAGCAGATAAAACTGGAGGCAGTCATACTTCAACATTATTTAAGCTTGTTGTGCAATACATCAGGGTAGTGCTGCTGGTCACAAAGCAGCAGTTATTTACCTTCCTTTCACAGACAAAAATCTCTCCTGGAATCAACCTGATATTTCTCTTTTTTCTTCCAGTGTTTCCCAGTGAGTCACTGCTGGACAACTTGTTCCAGAGGCAGGAAACTGCATCTGAGAGTGATGGAGCACCCTTGTGATCGCCTCGGCAAACGAGCGTCACGCTCTTTGTGCAGCTGTTTCCTTAACTGATTCATGAAGAAAAATTCTCAGTCCTTGCAGCCTTTTGCTCCTCAGTGCCGGCAGTTGCAGTTTTGCTCCATGAAGACCTTTGCCACTGGAGTAACGTGCTTGCTAGAGGATCTACCACATCGACCTCCACCTGCTGGCGCAGGATGGCCTCAGGGCAGTCATGCCGGGGGCTGGACACCATCCCTTGCATCCAGCACTGTGTGTTTCCTCACTCATCAAGTTGTATTTCCTTACCCTTTTTCCAGGAGGGAGACAAAATACAGCAGTCCACACACATTTGTTGTGTGATGACTACGGAGACCCAAATGAGAATAAACTTTCCTGAAATCTTGCACAAGAAACTGAGACAAAGGTTAGCTGAGATTCTGGAAGTTGCCCACGTTGCCTTGTAGATCACTGCCAGTGTCTACATCTGTGCACCATATGAGTAAGTGAGAAAGTGTCTTTGAGAAGGGTGTAATGTTGGTCCTGAATCAATAATGGACCAAGTCCAAGGTACTGAAGCATCTGCTATATATTTCAGCATTTTATTTCTTACACTTGTAAGGATATTCAAGTAGGTGAGCACATACACCTAAAGGACTGTGTTCAAAAGAGAAGCTCAGATGTGGTCAGCACCAGCCAAAATACTGGCTATTCCAGGAGGCACTTTGGACTGTCCTTCAGATAACATGTCAGCATTGAAATTAAATGATCACCACATGTGGGTCTATAAAGCTGCTAAATTAGCTGTGCAGAGAGCAGCTCTGCAACAGTTATTGCTGGACGGTTAAGCGCCAGTGCAGGTGAATTAAATTATTATTGGCTCCAAGCGTGACTCCGTATGCTGTTAATTCATTACCTGCAGATGAATTGCCAGCAGTAGTGCAAATGTCTTTCTCATCTCAGGGAATATCACCAAAAAAGAGGTGATCCATCAGTGGATCATCAGCAGAGAGGCCCATAGGCCATCTTGGATGTGGGATCACATGAGTAGTCAGGTTTGGAAAGCAAAAGCTTCAACCCGGTATGATGTGTCCAGTCCAAATGAGAGGAGAAACTACAGTCTGTTACTCTATGTGACGTGGAAGGAAATGAATCTAAGCCACAGCCATTCCTTCCTCTTCTCCTCTACACTCCTACTGACCTGAAGAGAGGAGCTTCCTTTTCTTGCTTATGCAACATAATTGCTGTGCCCTGGGGAAGGGCAAGATGCCTCTTTGTGCTGGGCTCTCTTCAGAGCAGCGCCAGTGGAAGGCAATCGTGATGCTGGCAGTGCTCTCTCCATCCCTGAAGAGTTAACTAATTTTGTTCCCCTATTGTTGCTCAGCTGGGCTTTCCCCAGGACTCACGGTGGGGCAGGGCTTGTTGTGCTCTGAAAAGAGTTTGCTTCCTGGTAACAGAGCCGTCCATTAGCTCTCATAGCTGTTGTGCTTGAACTGAAAGCTCTGTGCTCTAAAGCCCAGCAGGAGGAGATAATTAGCACTAGATTGCGTATTCTGGGCAATATCCATCCACTTCTGCCAAGACTACACAAGGCCCTCGAGTACAGTGGAAATATATGTGGGGTGGATGCTTTTTGCATAAATGTGGAAGGAAGTGTGCATGATTGCACTCTTGGTCAGCACGACACAGAAACAGGATCTGACCTCAAAGCAATTTTGTGCCAGCTCCATGCTACGGGTAGGCAAAGGGCTTGGGAGCAATGGCTGCAGCATGGGAAAGGCATGCAGGGCCTGCAGGATATGTGCATGCAGCAGTCTGCTGGGGTAATAGCCCCCATCACAGCCCTTGTCCTTCTACCTTCCCTGGCTTT
This sequence comes from Centrocercus urophasianus, assembly GCF_019232065.1. NCBI lineage: Eukaryota > Metazoa > Chordata > Aves > Galliformes > Phasianidae > Centrocercus > Centrocercus urophasianus. Next base: position 33,773,141 of record NW_024884711.1, read on the forward strand.
CCTACTGTCAGCCCTGCTATGCACCACATTCCATCTGGGCTTTGCACAAGTGTGTTTGCAAGTGCTCCAGGCTTTGTGTTGGGAGGCTCTGTACCCCTGCTATGAGTGATTTAACAAACTCAGTGCTGTTCCAAAGTTTCTTCTACTGCTTAGACAGCGGGCAGAATTCAGCTGCTTGAGTGCAAACTAGTTACCATTCCTCCTAGTAACCACCATCATGTGGGTGCAGAAATGTGTGTGCCTTTTGTATGCCCTATGTCCTGCCTGCAAGCCCCAGTTGATGCGCCACTGGAGATGCTCACATTAGAAATATCTCAAGCCCTATTTGTCCAGTTGGGGTTTCCTGAAGCAAGAAGCCATTAGTTGTCCTGATGCATACTGAAGACACCCACTCCACCAGCATTTTGTCTCAGGCTGCATCTTCAAAACCTTTTGCCTTTCAGATGATCTCCTTTTGATCTCATCCAACCTCCATCTTCCTTACAGTGGTGCCTCAAACAGGACACCAGACTCCAGCTGAGACCACACTGGCGCCAAGTAGAGCACAGTCATTTCTTGTGTCACACATAAACCACTCTTGCAAGTGTGTCCCAGGATAATGTTTTCCTTTTCCTCAGTTGTGGACACAGCATACCAGGGACTCCCACAGTTTCTGGATCTCTGCATGCTGTGGGTCCACCTCTGTCCACTGCTGCCTGGCAGGTTGATGTGGACTGCAGGTTGGGCTTGTTTGCTGGGGGCACTTCGCATTTGACATTTCCACTTTGTCATCCATGTGATGTCTGTCTGTTTCTTGGGCTTTTCAGAATCAGTTTGAATTCAGTCCTTGTCTTCCTAAGGGAAACAGTATGGATGACTCACAGAGAAGGTGGTCATTTATCTTAGTTTGGGTACTAAATGAGTTGCCAAATTGCATGAGCTTGTGCTTGAGAGGCAGGGAGAATTAGTTTACCCAAAAGACCATAATACTTCAGCTCGATTACTCTTGGTTTCCCTTACCTATTAGAAGTCGTAATGATTTGGATGTACCACAGTTATATCAGAGTTGTGCTGTGTGGTTTCTTGTTTTCTTAGCTGATACACCATGTTCACTGCCAGCTTTGGCTTTATAACAGCATTTGGCCACTGCCTTTGCCTACTTTGAGCCAGATTTGTAACAAACCTTGCTGGGACATTACTTAATCCTCTCGATATGAGACTGGAGCAATGATTTGAGAAAAACCCACCGTCTGTTTTCCAACTAGTTTTGCACCTTTTTTGATATTAAATCTAGACCTTTCCCTCCTGGTTTCCATGTGTGATTGTTTTCCAGCCTGCACTAAGGAAAAGGAATTAAAGCGAGAGGATGTACAAACAAGAACCTTCAGCAAGTGGTTGCTGCTCCAGTCCCAGAAGGACTGTTTGTATAACATTCCAATAAAGTTAGACATGGAGTTTATTATGGAACATATTTTTTTTTCTATTAAAAACAATTATTAAAAAAAAAAAAAAAAGTTCTTACTGCTTGGGAAAAGCAGTAAGAAACAAGCAGAGATCTCAGGTGTTCTGAGGGTGGGAGGCAATGTTTGCTCAAAGAATCTGAGAGGTATCACACAGATGGGTTTTCAGCAACATAAGAGCCAACACAGCTCTTCAGAGCTATTACTGTGTCAGTGTTGTCACTGACTTCAGAGGTACCGACTGGGCTTGCACAGGGTTATCAGGGCCACGCTTAGATGGGCTTTGACCATGTCCTGCAACAAAAGACATAACTGCAGCAGACAAAGGATGGAAGAAGTGACTTGACTGGATCCTTCTGGGCTTTCAGAGAAACCTTTGGCCTCATGGTAATCCATGAGTGAAGAACTTCCACACTATAGTAGTGCTACCAGTGTGATGAGTAAATAAGACCATTCTCTAGCAGTGCGATTTGTCATCATTTGAAAGACAAATCTTCATGAATTAGTGCTTGAGTAAGGGAACTGGCAGCTCACTTTGACATCTCCTCTGTGTCCTGATTTCTCAGCGTAAAGCAAAGACACTGGTGTTTGCCTGGCTCCCTGGGACACGTTGCTGAGCTCTCCCCACGAGGGAGCCCATGTGAGAATGGCATGCTATGATGTTGCTGTTGGCAGCTGTAGCTTTTTGTGCAGTCTACATGTAAAGGAATATTCCCTGAAAATGCACAGAGGTCTGCAGAGCTCCACCATCTCCTAAACCTTGTAGTCCTAGGAGAAAAAGAATCAGCAGTTTGGGTGCAGCCTCACCGGGGGCTGTGCCCCAGCCCTCTCAGTACCACCTCAGACCATGCTGTCCACCCTATGTGGTGAGAGTTTCCTGCAGTGCTGCAGCATTGTATCCACAGCCCTGCCAGAGCCCGGGCAGTTAGAAACCAGAGGACCACAGCTTGCTTTGTGCTTTTCGTGGAACATCACCGTATTTTCCTTCTTGTTGCTCTGAGGCTATCCATACCATAGAGACGAGTCCTTCTCTTCCTGGATCTGAGCTCCCAGACACAGCTCGAACTGTTGGACTCCCGCTCAGGACCCCTCTCCCCTCCCTCCCATTAGCTCCTTCCAGCCCTGCTGGGGTTTGGATCTCTTGGAAGGAGATGCTTTGTTTAACCCTCATCACCCTTTCTGCCTGGAAATTAAAAAAAAAGAAAAAAAGTTAATGTTTTGAGTAAACACGTGAAGCAGTTTTGAACCCCCCGGAGCTAAGCCATGGCTCACAATTAATTATATTTCTCTACAAAGAAATGCGGGGGGTCAAAGGGCAGAGTGAAGTAATACATTACAGGGAAGCTGACAGGAGAACAGTAAGTTTGGGCTTAAGTGAAAAAATTTTTGCTTTGCTGGCTCTTGGTACGGAGCCAACAACAACAGAGCGGGAGCTGGCTTGAAATGTCCACACTAACAGGTGTGCTGCAGACATCGCTGTGACTACTGAAATAAGGCTGTGAGTTAGCGCACGTCTGCTCAGTGTCTTCAGATAAAAATAATGTTAGGACAGTCTCGTGATGAAGATCTGCCCTTTGTGGGATTCACAAGCACTGAAATGTTCTCCTGTTAGCGATTGCTTTGCGTCCCTGGGAGGATATGGGCAGCACATGGAAACAAAGAGGTCTCTTTTGTTGAAGCTCTGTTCTGTACACTGAAGTTTGCTGGAGCACCAGAAGCTCTGAGCCACAGAGCAAGGAGACTTGTTGCCCTCCATGGAGCCAGGCAGGAGCCGCTCCCCTCAATGCAAGTGCGGCAGTGGAAGCCCAGGTAGCATCTCCACGGCTGGGGCAGCAGCTGCTGCTGCTGTGAACCCCAATTCCTGCTGGGGATCAACTTCATGGGCTGCAAAATCTTGCATTCTCCACCCAGAAGACCCGCATGTTAAGTAAAAGCCTTGTGGGCAGATCCTAAGGGGCAAGGAGCACTTGAAGCCCTCCTGGAGTCAACAGGAATTGCTTGTGAGGGCTTAGGACCTCTCAGGATTTGGCTGTGTGGGCTTAGCAGCCGACCCACCAACATGCTTTTATTTCCCCCTAGTGTCTACTATTGCAGACCCTGTACTCGCCGCAGCATATGTTTCTCCTCTGGAGTCACAGCATACAAAACCACTTTGATTCCTAACACAGTCCCAGCTGGTCCCTCAGCACAGCACTGCTGACAGATGCCTTCAGAACGCCTGCTCTGTGCTCCTGCTTCAGCTCCTGCTGTGCCAGGACAACGCTGCAGGAGCCACAGGGAGAGCTGCGTGCTGGGAGAAGGCCTCAGCAGTCTGTGCAGCCGTCAGAGCGGGATGGTGGAGTCCTGTGCCGGTAATAAGGAGGTTTGCATCTGTAGTTAGGCTGGGGAATGGAAAACAACACGAACAGCAATCCTTCTCCTTAAGCACACAGCTTCATTGCCAGGTAGAGAAAGGAAAAAATTGCCTTATTGCATGCAAGCAAAGCTTGAAAGTACTTCTGACATGTCCAACACTGCAGGCAGCAGAGAAAATCTCCCAGATGGGGCACTCTGTAAAACACAATGCAGCACACACACAGACTGGCTGCCCACTGCCTGTGCTGCACAGCAACAGGGGCTGAACGATGAGGAGGTGAGCTGCTGTCCTGTCAGTCAGTGCCGGGCGGCTCTGATGGCTTTGCTTGATGTCATGGCAATCACCATCAAATAAGGTTACTAAATGAGCATGGTGCCAATTGCAAATTGCTGTATTTGTCACCACGGCACTTCATATCTATTTTGAAGCGCTCGACAGGAGGAAACTACAAATATGCAAAAGGAAATAAGCCAAGTAATTCGGTTTCATTTCAGTTCTGTTTTCTTTTGGCTGGAAAGAGAAGAACAATGCCAAAGGCTTAAGAAGAAACATAATTTTTACTAAGAAAAGAGTGATCTGCTGATGTGGGGACAAGGGAGAGGGCATTGCTGGAGAGATGTGGTCAGTATCAAGAATAAAAGGGTGAGCTTGGATCGCGCTTGGGATAAACAGTAACCCGGGGGAGACGTGGTGAAGGAATAATTACATCAAGCCTGGCCGCCTCCGAGTGCATGTCACAGCTGAGGCAGGGCCAGAAGGCAGGTGGGGAGCCGCGGTTTCCCGGGCAATAGATAAATCTGTTACAACATCACTAAGACTCATCTAAATATGGCTTTGAGCACAGGATGCAAGGAGGAGGAATAAAGAGAGGGAGGAGTCCCTGGAGAGGCAGGCCCAGAGGCAGGCAGAAGAGCAAGGGCTGGAATGAGCGGAGGAGGTTTCTAACAGGGGCAGAAGTTCCTGAGAAAACAAAATGTGCCTGGATCAAGGAGAGGACTGAACTGTGACCTGTCAGATTGGACTGAAAAATCAAAGAGGGGCATTCTGACATACAAAATCTGGGACAGAGGGCAGGGAGGTGGGGAAGAAGGAGTGGAAAGCCTCCAGAAAGGCAGGCAGAAGGTCAGCTGGGACCAGGGACCAGTCCATCCCCATTTTCCTGGCAGTGTCCTTAATCCAGCCACCTTAATCAGGAATCTTGCATTGACCAACAAAGCAAGCAAGGTGCTGAGGTCAGATCCTCCTCCTACAAATTCCCCACCACTGCCATTTCTTACAGCACTTGGTGGCACCTCTGGAAATGGAGCCTATAAGACTCGATTTCCCCCCCTCTGCCTCAGCCAGAAGCCTGCTTAGCCGTATCTGAGCACACTCTGGGTTTTCTTCCTTGCCCCATCTCACACCTACATACAGTCTCACTGTCCTGCCCAAATCCCCCTCACCTGAACAGTTCTGAATATGCCAGAATGCCAGCTGGGAGAGCAGTGCTGCTGCTCCCCGTCTGCCCCATGGAGAAGCACAGATGGTCCTGAGAAAGTGGGGGGGTAGAGGGGGGGAGGAGGAAGGGAGGGGAAAGGAGGAAGCAGGGCACTTACTTCTGCCCAGAAATGCTGGTAGTCATGAGAGTGAGAGATCTGAGCATCCTTCAGCCTAGTTTTTGAGGTGTATTGTGGCCAGTGTGAGTCAAAGAGTGACAGACGCGTGCATCAGGTACAGCTGATGTCAGCAGGTGCAGAGGACACTCATGTCATAGCACATGACCGAGAGGCGGAGGTGGACATCCCCAGGGATGCCAGTGGGGATGGCTAGGGGCTGGAGAGACAGTGGGGAAGAACTTGAAAGACTACAAGCAAAGAGCTGAGCTGAAGAGTGGGAGGAGGAAGCAGCCAGGAGGCAAAGCTGTTTCTGCTAGGGGAGCGGCCAGAGTCCATGGCTGAAGGCTGAGGGCTCCTCTCAGGCCAAGCTAAGAAGCTCTTTCCCATCAGCTGGCAGGAAAGTGGTGCTCTGCCTGTGCCGTGGCCTCATGCGTGCGTGGGGCAGGGAAGGGCTACCTGCAACCACCGCCAATGGCCACTAAATGAAAGAGGCTTTAATCCCGCTCCATTTTTCACCATCAGCTGTAGCACTGGCAGAGGCAAAGCAGACTTCAAAAGGCCTTTAGGACAGAGGAACCTCTTTCTCCGCACACTTTGCACAGAGAGGGCTAGGGTGCAGCTGTTTCATTTCTGCTTTGCTTTCTGCCTCTCATAGCTGTGTGCACATCAGCCCCCAGCCCCTGGCAGGCTGCAGGGGAAGCTCAGCCCTCACAGACAATTTGTGAGCAGCACTCTTACTGGAATGAAATTATGCTCCTTTCTTGTGACACTGCCCCATCATTTAAAAGGCACTTTAAGTTGGGCTGCTCCTGCTCAGGTGCCATCTACTCCCTGACAGCCTGAGCTGGCAGTACAACATCTGCAACCCCATGCTCCATGGCTGCACCTTCCAGCAAGACTAAAAATATAAGCCAGAAAAAAAAGCAAATACAAGCTGAAATGGCAGCTTCTTGAGGCAAGGAAGTAGGGAGAAGCAAAGAAAATACAGCAAATGGGATGGCTGTGAGGGTCTACATCATTTCACATAAAAGTTCTTTCTCAGCTGTCCCAATTTAAAAAAATGGGTGAAGACCTATTCAGGCTTCAAAAGTGACATTTAATTTTGTCACATGGCTAAAATGATTTTCAGTGATCACTGGAAGGAGACACTGATAGTGACTGGGGCCCAGGTAACGGTAACGGAAAAGGTGAAAGATTAAAAAACTACAGCCCACAGCCAACAGCCATCATCATCATTATATCAAACAGTAAAGAAGGTTTGCATGGCAAAACATTTTATTAAAGGACTCTATGCTAAGGAAAATGAGCAGTATCACATCCAGAATGCTTTTTCATATTTGGGGGTGACTGCTGCTCGTGCTCATCCCCACACACCAGGGACTGCTGCTATCCAGCTTCCATGGGCTGTGTCCGTGCAGCAGATGGACACAGTGTGGGACCATCAGTGACCAAAGCACTCAGTCGGTTCGTGCAGCCATCAGTTGGATCATGGTGCCAGCCACGGTGGGACAGCAGAGGCACTGTTTGCTTCCAGCAGGGCTTGGCCTCTCCCCAGCTCCCCTGGCCATAGCACAGGCAGTTCAGCATTCCCTGCAGTGTTTGTTTGTCACAGGGACAGGGCAGCTCTTCTGCACTGGCTTGTGATGGACACAGCAGGAAATGCAGCCTGCAGGAGGCTGCTCTCCTGAGCTTGAAACACCCTAAAAACCCAAAAGAGAAGTGAAACCACCCTTTCTAGAACATGGAAATGTTGAGGGGTGTTCAATGCTCCGGCAGCCGGCAAGGCTCAAAGGGCAGCAGAAATCCCCCATGCTGCGCCAACCAGAGCTGTAGGTGTGGGAGCAGGGGCTGCATCTCAGATGTCAGAAAGGAGCACCTGGTTCGTAGGGGTGAGGGCCTGGGGAGTGTGAAGGGCCATTCAGTCCCTTCTGGAACTACAGTGGACGACAAGGGACAGGAGGGTGCCCCCAGGCCCTGGGAAGAGCAGTACAGTGGTGGAGTATGAGCAGAAATTGACCTTCTCCTGGGTCCCCTGCAGCAGTTTTCCCCTGTTTCTCCTTGCCGTGTGTCTGTAAAAGGGATTCCAAACAATACTGCAAGGTACGTCCATAAGGAAAAGTTTTCAACGTTGGTCCTTTAATCAATGGATCCTAAATGCCCCAAAATTGTATGTTGTAACATAGCATAACATTTAGAAGTGAACGTGTCTGAAACATAACAAAGGTTTTTAGTGTCATGATCAAATTACAATGGCTGCAAGGGTGTGGGCCTGAGATCATAAAAGAGGCACTATGCAATAAATCGCAAATATTTATGTATTCAAATAAATAAGAGGAAAGAAAGAAAAGGAGAGAGATCTCTGGGAGGAGTACTTTTTGCATTAAGAGGTTGTAAGTAATAACAGCCAGCTGTAGAAGGAAAGATCTCAAATCTATGTAGAGGTTGTCAAGCTACTCAGACACAGCATGCCAAGAAGATAAACCTCTCTCTTCCAGGTCAAGTTACTGCCAGGTAAATTATGTTTAAGCCATATTTTCAAGAAGCAATAGTGACCTCACATGGCTTACTAAGTTATTCCATCAGATTGTGATCCTAGCCCTTGTTATTACCTTGGTGGACTAAACTGAATTCAAATCAGAATCTGATCTGAATGCCAGAACAGCCCTGCTTTCCTAGGAATGAACTTCCATTACACTATGGGATTGTTGGTGACATGGGGCTGCGGATGGGAACTTTCTCCAGACACTGAAATATCCTGACAGTCCATGGGTGGGGACTCAGAAAACTCAGAAAAACTCCCATTCTGCTCCACATGGCCTTCTGTGGGTCAAAGCTCTGACAGGGACTGGGCTGGAATTGTTCCAAATGGAGAGCAGTGCTCTCCAGCACCTTGACTCACTGCAGTCAGTAGCATTTTTCTAGGGAAAACATGAGTTGCAATTTCCTACTAATACCATACAGCACCACTACAGCCTTGGAGATGAGAATTTCTGGCCATCCAAGACCAAGATGTGAGCAACGAGACTTTTTGCACTTGAGTCCCCACTTCGAGAGAGGACTGTGATGGATGGAGAGCAGACAGCTCTTCAGCATACCGGCAATAGCTCACCATCAGGGTTACTCAAAATGATGGAGGCAATGATGATGATATGGTCAGTGCTTCATCCTCTGGCCAGGAGACTTTGAGGTGTGACTGCAGTCATTCTGTGATTAGCACTAAGCTCTGCTCCATCTTCACTTGTGTCTGTACAGAGGATGCTGCCCAGTATCACATCCCACATGAGCAATTGACAGCAAAGAGACGGATCAGAAGCCAGGCAGGATTTGCAGATGCTCAGATCTGTTCAAAGCCCTCTGGCAGATCTGCAGATTGGAGCCACAACTCCGCCCTGAGCTGGGCTCCTGCCTGAGGCACCGCCCGCTGAGAGCTGCTCACGTTGCAGCGAGTGTGCACAGGGTTCAGAACGGGAGATCTGTGCATGAGAGTCTGTGGAGGAAGAGGAGAGGGGCCAAGGTCATCCCTTGTGCTGAAAGGAAGACGCTGGAGAAAGCCTGAGCTGCATGTGCAGCTCCCCACCACCTCTGCTCATACATTCCTGAAAGCTGACACCGCCAGTCATTTTTTGTTTGGTTCCAAGGTGCTCATACTTCAGATGACGGCAACTTGACATCCCCATCCATTATGCGAAGGGATTGCGGAAATAACTCGGCTCTCCCTCTTGCTGTGACATCCATCGTGCAGCACAGAGCCTGCCTTCCTCCATTTCAGGCACCAGGCGCCTCAAGCTCCCTGCTGTGCTCGGCCTTGAGGAAGGCAGAGGAGTGTTTTCCAAAGTCTGGCTTGTCCTGCCACAAAATCAGAGTCCAATTGGCACATCAGAGCTTTTCTCCTTGCGTATCAGCCACAGGTGCTTGGGGTGAAGCACAAGGCCTTTAACAAGAGCATAGAGATAATATAATATCACATTATGGGAGGCAAGTATGCTTCATTAAGCAATAACTGAAAATTGTACAATTGAGAAAGGAGCCAGAAAATTAAGACCTACAGCTCTTATGTATATAGCAAAATATCGTTAGCTTTGAGGTGGGGAACTGTGTTACCTTCTACACCCTGTTGACTTTAAGCACTTGTGTTCTTAACACACACACACACACACACACAGCAAGCTGGCTCAGGAAATACAAACTATAGTAATTACTTCAAATCTTGTCTCATCATTCCTGGGAACAGATGTCACTAGGGAAGGGACCTGCAGAAGGAGGAGGGGCAGAGCAATGGGATGCTCTGGAGAGAGAAGAAAATCAGAGTACTTTTGCATTAGTGAAATGGGATACCCATCTGGACTCACAGAGAGGGCTGGCAGCGCGCTGTTACTGCACCATGGATCTGACCATGACATCTTGTAGTTGCTTTTACCAGCAGGCATTTATGTGATCAACAGCAATTAGAAGAAAATACGTCAGATGGGAGACACACCAGTGGGTGAACACAAATCCTTCCTTTGCTTAAGCATTGCTGGAGTTTAAATCTTTTGCAGAGGGGATTCATTTTCTTTCTGTCTTTCTTTCTTGGAGGGGGGGGGAAAGGGGGGGACTGGAGAGGAGGGAAGGAAGACCTGAAGTGGAAAAACAAAACTAAAAAAAAGCAGCTGTGGAGCCGCGTGTGCAAATGTTGCAGAGGAAAGCAAAGACGCGCTTACAAAACAAGCCAGGAATGCTGGGGCCCGAGCTCTGAAACGCATACGGTTTATGTTGTTCTTACCACAAACCAAAAATATGTTCCCATTTGAAATGGTTGAATCCACAGCTGTTTTAAAATCCCTTGGTACTTCTGAGACAAATGATCCAAGTCAGACTGTGCTAACAGGGTCAGTTTGAGAGCCAAGTGAGAGCTGTGACTGATGCAGAATCACTGCAGCTCCATCCCTTTCCACATCAATCATCGCCCAATGAAAATCCTGTGGGGCTGTCGGACTCTCTTACAATATTGTTTACATTAGGAGATGATGTAAAGCTCCTCGAGCTCAACTGTGCTGCTGGATGATGATCCTCATAACGGCAAATGGGCTTCAGCTGCAGCTGTAGGACAGCATGGAGAGATGCAAGAACATACCCCGGAATTTACATCTACAAAAGCAGTCATTAATGTTTCATAAAATACACTCATTGATTCATCTCTGCAGGCAAATTCTCTCCCTTTAAACAGATGATTATAAAGCACCTTGGGGCAAGTCCACATCCTAGGCGCTCTGTAAAGTAGCCGTGCTGATATTGTCATAAAAGCTGAAATGGCTTTAATACATTTCCTCACAATAGCAGTTTTAATTCACTCGGAGAGAGCTGGCTGTCTGGAAAATAATATTTTTCTCAGATTCACACCTGAGGTCAAAACCTTGCCCTCCACGCCAGAGCTAATAAATCACGCTTCTTTTCGCCTGCTCCCTGTGAATTGCCTGGACGGTGTCTTGTGGGAAGACAAAAAAGGGCCTTTGAGGGAGCACACAGCATGGAGGGGGAGGGCACGGGAAGGCCCCCGCGTGTACTGTAGTCACGTATGAGAAGGGGAGGCTCACAGCTGTTCCGAGCCTTGAAAAGAAAGCCTCGGCACCTGTTTAATCTTGACTGAAAGGTCTTAAGTTATGGCCGTTATGCTCTAATACACCCCATTAAATAATTGCATATTAAATGTGCAGAAAATAAATGCTGCTCGAAGCAGCGGAGATAGAGCAGCATGGCAGCCTCCCTCTCTCACCCTATGTGCCCCCATTCAGGCCCTCCTTTCCTCTTCCTCTGCTGCTCATCAATACGCAAAAATGCCCACCGCACCCAGTGCCCTAAGTCTGTCGACAGGGAGGGCAGATGCTGCTGAACCGCTCCAATTCTTCTCTCGTTTTGGACCATCCCTCCCCATCTCTCCCTGCATGAACCAGCCAGGTGCCCTGCGCAGGCTGGGACACCCTTGAGGATCAGCCGCCTGCCTGGGCAGGTCTCGCAGCGATGGGAGCATCTGGAGGTGCCCAAGGCTGCTCCGTCCTCAACAGATGAATGCTCTGCTTCATGGCAACGCAGCACTCTGGTCCCAGGGACAACAGGAAATGCGATCACATGAGCCATTTGGCCATGCACTTCTGGCAGATTCAGCTTAAAATCAGGCTTCACATGTGGTTTTAGAGGTAACCGATGTCTGGTTTGATATTCTGTTGACACGGTCTGTTTTCAGATGTGGTTTCCAGCACAGGCCTCACAAGTGCTCCTGTCCTGACAGAGCAACAGGAGGAGCTCCCTCAGCTCACAAGATAGACTCATGTCAGCACATTTGAGTGGACTTGCAACCTTGGCCCTGGAGGGCTCAGGATAAGGAGTTAGAGGCTCCTAGCGTCCCAGGCACACCTGGCATCCTTGCCAGAAGGCCCCAGGACAGCTCTGAACTTACAGCCGCAGTTCCCAGTCTCCCCTGGTCCTTCCCCTTTCAGGGATGAACACTCACCATGAGGTGTTACCGCATCTTTCATCACGTGCCACCAACTGTGGGGAAGGGCAGATGGCACAGTTTGGAGGTCACCTTAACCAACAGTGTCCTGACAGGAGAAGATGGCGGCTCCCTTACTGTGCCTTGGCAGAAAAAGTGGGTGCATGAGAAGGCCTCTTTCAGTAGCTTGTTTCTCCAGCCTCAGTGCAGCTGTGTGTTTAGTGTAGAGGAAGCAATGTCAGAGAAAAACTCCTCACAGTGGAAAAGGAGATGGTGAAAGTCTGATGCTGCCTGGTGTCCGGGGCTGTTCCCTCCACTGTGGCAAACTGGCCCCTGAAAATGCTTTGCTGTCCGCACAAAAGAGCTTTATGCTGATGAGAGAGACTTCTATTGTGCCGAAGGAGCTTGACAATACAACAGCCCTCTTTGTGTGGCTGCTTCACCCATCAGCCATATGCAGTCTCAAGGCAAGGCTTGCATACTGTAGAGGGCATTACATGATCCCTCTGCACAGAGATACATTCAGCTCGAACAGTGTTATTTTTGTCTCATTTTTTAATGGCTGCTAAGAGGGGGCAGACAAAGACAATGGCAGGGAAACTGAGGCATGAGCTCTGCAGATACTTTATGTATTTCACTTACAAACATGGACATGAAAAAAAAAATCAGTGAGGTCCTGATTCGCCTAATTGCCCAGCAGTGGCAGAAAGTGACTAGGCAGTTTGCTTCAACCTGCACAGACTGAAGCTTCACCTCACCATATGTCTGCTCAGCCACGCACTACTCACCCAAACAACCCACATGGCAGCTTGGACACTCCATCAGGGCTGTGCCTGCTGCTCTGGAAGAGTAATAGAAAATAATTTCAAGTGTTCAGTGTTTCTGTCCTTGCTGGAGACTAGAACTGGGCTGTTAACGGTACTTTTCTATCCTCTTCTTCACTGTAAGCAGTGTAATTGCAGATGTTGGGAATGCCACCCTGCCCTCTTACCAGTTGCAACTTTAAACAAGCAGTTTGCTTACAGTGACCAACTAGATTGCATTTCCTAATGCTCTTTACTGACTGGATTATCTTTCAGCCTCAGAGCATCTGCAGCCACACGTTAGCTGGTCAGGAACGCCCCTCTGTGTCAGGCCTTATTGCTAAATTACCCTGAGATGGAATGGTCATGGGCTGCCAGAGGGCTGCAAGGTTCATCTATCGCTGACACTCAAATGCAGGGGGATTTTCTGGAACAACACAGCTCGCAGATCCTTGCTTCCAGCTGGCTCCTGCCCCTGTTTCACCAGCAGCAGACTGCATTGCTGGGTGCTACAACAGATCCTCCACCAAACTGACTCATTTCAGCATCACATTCAGCGGTACCCTGAGCTCATAGCACAGAAGGACGTCTTTACCAGGATATATTTATTTTCACAGTCCATTCAGAAGACTCAGCACCGTGACTAGTCACCTTCCTAGCAGCAAAAAGTTGACAAGTGCTTTTTTCTAAATCTGCTGTCCTGTCAGGGGCTCAACCAGGCAAATCTCAATTTATTTTCTTAAGACAATAAAACAACTTTACATGAAAATAAGGCCCTCAGGTACAATCTCAAACATTTCTGCTATTCACTGCAGGCTCAACATTTTTTTTCTTCCTCCTATTTAATATCCCACCACTGTCACCCATCCTTGCCTACCAGAAGGTGGGCAATGTGCCTCCCAGGAATGACAGGCGGTGGTGGCTGGTTACTTGCAGACAGCCCAAATCCTGGTTACAGCTGAGGAGGTGAGTGCTGTGGCTGTTTGAAGAGTTTTGAGTCCACTTCCAGCACTTTAGTTCGCGATGTCAGCCTGCCTTCTCTCCTAATCCTCTCACAGCTATCTGTAGTGCAAGAGCAGTCCTGACTGAGCTGCATTTCTTTAATCTTTTCAGGCTGCTAAAATCCAAGCTGTCAAATACAAGTCAGCAAACTGAAAACACAGATGTCAATTCTTGACTGAGTTTTCCACATGGGCTGGACATGCTTTTAAGGTGAAAGCGCCGGTCCCTTTCATCACGCCCATCCTCTGCAGCCAGTCACTTGCTGCCTATAGCATTCACTGTGCTTCTCTGCAAGCATTGCTTTTCATACCCACCAGTTTCATGCAGCTCTGGTGCACAACATGCATGGTTGGAATTGATTACACACAAAAGCAAGGGCTTTGTGACATGTCTCTCCTGTCACACTGCATGGGGACCAAAGATTTCCCAGTGTTTGAGATTGAGAAGCAGGGGTGTATGGGAACTACTGAGTCACGACCTGAACCTCTGATTGATCACCTGAGGCGAGCCATGAGCCAGCCAGAGGAGCACAGGTGAAGGCAATTCACTTGTGCTGCCGGAAGGGGTGGAGCCTGGCCTGGAGCCTCCTAGACCTATTTAAGAGCTGGCTACCAGGGGGGAAGGATCTCATCTGGAGATTGCATCTATTGGTGTTTTGTGGTGAGCTCAGCCTAAGGGTAAGCCTTGCATTTTATTCTCTTTTGTTATCATTGTCTGCTTTGCTTAACTCTCTTGATTATATTGTGATTGTAACATCTTGATATCCACTGATTATACAAGGGGCATTTGGAATACAAAGAAAGCGTGCTTAACAACATCGTTCCTCACCTAGAAACAGAGATCCTGCTTGTTCACAGACATGAAGAGACTTGACTTGCAACATGTGCAGCCAAAGGTGCAGCATACTTGTGCTCACCATGTGTTGCCCGTGAAGTAAAAAAACATTGGACTTCCCTAGGGCTCCATGAGAGCCTTTATTTGCCACCCAGGCCTTTCTTCATCAGCACACCCTAGACCTGCTCCAGAGGGCAATACGTCTCACACACAATGAGCAGACTACGTCTGCCACTGCTCCAGTGTGAGAGAAGCCCGTTAATTTAATCCTGATGAATATACTAGTACTCCTTCCATCTTCCCTGCTAGCTTTTGAGTTTTCTTCACTTGCCACAATTTCTATTCCGGCCTGTAAAGTGCTTGAGGGCAAGGACTGTCATATCTGAGCCAGGCTTGCACAAGGACCAGCACAGTGAGTCCTGAGGGGTGGCGAAGAGAAGCCTTAATATTGGATAAGCATGGGTAATAAAGGCAGAGTCTAGCTGCTGGAATGAGACTAAGCCTACCAATCCATTTCTGCCAAGGCCATCCGAGGTACTGACTTCAGGACACCGCCCAGCTCACTTGGATTTAGTCTGCTGAGATACAGAGGAGGGCTGGCTTAGCATGTCAGCCTGCCAGAGCCAAATCTGATTGATTCCTCAGTCACCCACCAGAATTACCCCTGAGAAGCAGCTGCTCATTTTCAAAGATTTCAGGGAAACTCAGGAGCTGAATAAATATTAAAGCAAAGTCTCTCCTAATTAGGTGATCAATAAAGTGAAGTTGAAATGTGAAAACAACAATTCCTAGCAATGCTGCATGCACTTATTTTGTCCTCAGCAACTCTATCACCAGTTACATTGAGATGAGGTAATAAGCCTGAGATAAGCCCCTGTATTTCCAGACAGGTGCACCATTCTGTTGGGTTCTTTGTTGTTGTTTATTTGTGTTGGAGGGGGTTTGGGCCTTTTTTACTGCCTTTGTTTGAAGCGTAAAGAATGGGCCACTGCCAGAGGGAGGGTACCAGGCTTGATAGACCAGTGGTCTGATCAGGTCTGGCATATCCTTTGTTCCTCTGTTCCAATTTAATGCCTGCTGGGAGTGAATTCCAGTCATGTGGGGATGCTTTCACCAATGAATATTTACCAATATCCTGATTACCCTGGGAATACAGTTAAAAAAAACCAACTCCAGGTGAAGTGAACGCATACTGGAATTAGCACTCACAAATAAGTAATGAGTGCTTTTCTTTAACAGTGAAATAAACAACAAAAACATACTGCTTTGATTCATGCATGCATTTAGGACTAAAGCAATTCAAGGCAGCATTTTCTGTGTGTTAGTGGTACAAGGTCTAGATTTCTAACTACTGGTAAACCTATGTATCACGTTGTAATAAAGCATTATTTTAATGATGCGCTGCAGTAGCTAAATACCAGGTAGTAATCTGCTTTCTTTAACTGCAGAGAAACTGATGCAGTAATAGTGCCAGGAACACCTCTGTCATGCTGAGTCCTGTGTATGTCTTCATGCCACCTTTATCATTGGCTTTCCCAGTTACGGTCTGAAGATCACTTGGTGCTTACCTGTGGGAACTGGCTGACAATGCAGCACTTGTTCTATCTCCTTTATAGCTGCTAAACTCACTAAAACAAGCAAAGAATCAATGATCCTCCTCCCAGGTGTCACACAGATGAGTAAGTAATTGCAGCAGCTATGGGGATGGCATGCCAGTAGCTGAAGAAGAGGAGGTGGGCTCTGCGACTGCGTGTGGAGGTGGAGGACGTGGCCACTGGGTGATCTCTGCTCTGACATGTTAATGAGTCTCAGCCCCCACATTGGGCTGTTTCAGCTATTGAATCAGTGGCAGAAGGAGATAAATGAGAGCTGTTCCTGGCCTCAAAGATAGCAAGACCTCTGAGTACTGAGACCTTGCGAGGTTCTCAGCTTTCTCTTCTTTAAATGAGGTCTACAAGAAAGAAGCAAACCTGGAGAGGAGCTTTGCAGCACAGCACTGTTAATGCAGTGGTGGAAGGGACAGGTTCTGCCTCATGGAGAAGCAGAGGCCTTTTGAGTTATTCATAGTAAGGGGTCATTCTGCTTTGTAGGCTGGGTCAGTTTCAACTCTACATCCAGAAGTGCAGAACTGCTCTGGCCTACACAGTGCTCAACAAAGCAAGGCTGGCAGACACAACATTCAAAGGCCTATCTGCCTAAAAATCACAAGATTTTACAATGGCATATGACAAGATTGTGAGATCTCAGTTATAAGACTTTTACATGGTATTTCATTGTCCTTTCTGATATTTTTCCTTAAGAACAATTATAGATTTGATAGGGAGATTTCGTGTGTATTTTTGTCTGAAAACATCCTATAAACCCTTAATTCCAAAGTCTATGACTCAGGGGAAAAAGAAATCAAAGACAAACAGTGAAAGCTCTGGTGCTGGCAATGCAAATTCTCTGTTCTGCTCTGTGACGCTGATTTGCTGTCCTGCATGCAAATCCCCAGCCTCTAGAGGGGGGAGAGTTTCACCTTTTGCTTCAAGTGCAAAATGATGACAGGTCAGGATTTTCTCGGTTTACTGCAGTTTTGGGCAGGCAGGGATTTGGGAAGGAATCTGGAGTTGCCAGTTTCACTTTTCCTTAAATACGGCTCTGAAACTTTAACAATATCCAGACTCTGAGATGAGCATGCCTCTAGCTATCCATGCCCTTGCTAGTACTGCCCTTCTCATGCAGAGACCTCACCACAGGTCAGCAAAGAGGAACAGCTCTGTGGGGTTTCTGCTTCTTCCTCCACTTCATTTGGATCCTGTGTGCATGACTGGTGAACACCTGCATCCCATCAGCAAGAGCAAGTGAGTGGCACAAGTGAGTTGCTAGCAAGCAATACCATGCAGGGATGAACATTTACAACTCCTCCAGTCCTAGCTAACTTGGGGAGTTGTGAATGTGACTGCAGTGAATGGAATGGGGCAGAGCTTAAACGTTTATACAGGTCACCATATAATTGCAGGAAATGTAGGACAGACGTTTTTGCATTAATCTGTAATGTTAAGCACTTAATCAGCAACTTAAATATTCTTCAAATTCCCAGCTTGATTGACAGCATCTGAATAGTTTTCTATAAATTAAGTGGGCTTAAATTTAAGCACATTAAGGTTCCCTAATTAGTACTGACAGTCATAACCAGGTTTTCAGCAATTTATACTTATGTTGCAACATGGATAAGGTGTTCAATCTAGATTTGGAGGATTTGAGAGTTTAAAGAATTCCAAAAATATATGTAATGGACCAAAGCATCAGAGATATGACATCCGCTCCAGAGCATGAAAGAGACTGTGCTCTGATCCTTTGAGAGCAGTATAATTGCCAGAAAATATTAACTCAAAATAAAAGTGTCAACTGTTATTTGCAAGCAATGAGCCATGTTCCTCACTCGGGGCTTTCTGGGGCAGCTTGTCTCCTTGGTATCTGTTTAGGATGCTTCTCTCTTCATAGTGCCAGATAGTCTCACAGTCCTTACTGCACATATCTTCACAAACCTTGCAGGGTAGCAGAGTGCTGTCACTGGTCTTCAAAGACGGGGATCATGAGACTTTGGCTTCCTCAAATTCTCTAAAGTAAAGCAGGGATTAGAAAGGCCGTCTTCAGAATCCCAGCTTCCCTTTCGTGCTTCCTGCTGGATAGCTCTGCTTTTTGGCAGCAGCTTCATAACATGTAGGTCTGCTTGTGACAAATGCATGAGAGCACTGACTGGTTCTGCAGCCACAGCCATCTGGCTGCGTGCTTCTGGTTAAAAAACAAGGGCCAAAAGTTTGTCAGAACTCTGTCTCTGTTTTTACACAGTGCTCAGCAAATAATAGACAAGTTGCAACTCATTAATGTTTTAAACCTGTTATTCATAACTCTGTTTGTAGTGACTTGGGTGCCCTAAGTGTTACTGCTATTTTTTCATTCTCAAAGTGATCAAATCTGAAGTCCTATTTACAGGGATACAGCTTTTGGCACAGCTTCCACACTGTTAACAACCAGGCTCATAACCAGCAGCAGAAAGAAACCTCACAGAGGGTATTGCAGAGCTTGGGAAGGCTGCTGTTAATGCCTCTCATCCCTCTCCGGCTTGCTAGAAGGTACAGTCCCAGTTAAACACATTAAATACTGCCTCCACAGTGCCTTTCAAAGTCTTTTTTTTTTTCATTGCTTACACCAGCACCTGAATGATAAACATTCTCATGGTCTTTCTCTCCTCCTCCTAAAGTTTCATCAATATTTGAGATTTGTTACTCCTGAAAGCCTAAGCTCTGCCATACAGGACATATATGCAGATAGTTCCTGAATAGAGTTGTATGAATAATGGATTTTTTCAGTCTGCCAGCCAAAAGTGTTGCAAAAGTGTGAACTCTTAAATAATTTCCTCAGATCAGCGTTAAAGTTGTTTTTTTTTGTTTGTTTGTTTGTTTTTTTCCTGAGTTATCCGTCCTTCCTGTTCCAGTAGGTGAATATTAAAATAAAAATGAAAATTTCTTTTCTATATTTGGGGGGAAAAAAAAAAAAAATGAATTATCCAGAAGGTTTCAAGGCTTTCTTCCTGCTCAGGAGAAATGGTTTGGCCTGGCTTTGGCCTAGGCTGCTCACAGAGCACTTCTGGTTCCCAGTGCTGCAGGACTGCAGTACAGAGCTGGCCCAGGACACGCTCAGGACAGGCTCAGAGTTGAGGGATGACACTTGGATGGCAAACCTTGTGCCCATGATGGGCAGGCACAGAGTGCATCCCGGCCTGCAGCTGGACTGCTTCCCTGCCAGGCACCCAGCAGGACCTGGCTGTGCTGTCGTTCCCTCATGTTGCTGCTAGCTGCCACTAGCAGGGAGCCAGGTGTAGGCCTGTGAATGTTCCAAAGCTAATTGAATTTAGCACTTGGATGAAGTGCATGCTAGTTAGAATTCAGCAACATGGATGACTGCCAGGGTCCAGCAGCAGCAGAAGGCTGCAGGGTTAAGCTTGGTGCCCTGTGAGGCCAGTGCTGCCAGAACCCAGTGAGCAAAGAGAAGGTTTACATTGTCTAATTAACAGAGGGTTTATTAACAGGTAGTGTGAGTGTGTCTGCTTAGCTTTGTAATCACATCCCTTGGAAACGTCATAATCTTTTGTGATGCATGAGCAAGGAGTAGTGGTTTGCTCTTGCTCAGTGGTTCTCCCTCATGCAGAGGAGGTCTGGTGCCTTCCTCAGGACACAAAGAGCCCTTCCCATTGCCCGCGCAGGAGGACGTGGCAGGATCCACACTGTGCTGTGTGGGCTTCCCTGTGTCACTGGCTTCCCCATCTATGCACAGAGACACTTATTAGATCAAATTCAGATCAGAGACATGGCTCTGGCCAAGATACCTGAACAGTCATTGTCAGGGATAGGAACAGATCAAGCCTGTGGATTTGGACTCAGATAGATCTTGTCAGAGGAGCGCTGGTCTTACAAAAGATTTAAATATAGATTAAATAAGATAAGATTTAAATAAAGATTAAATATAAGATAGAGAAGTGCCAAACTCAGAGTGAACCACCAGCTCAGTCAGAGTCTCAGGTATACTCATGAATCTGATTGGCAAAAATTTGTCAGTGCAGGCTGATGGCAAAAGGATTGATAACAAACATAATGACTTTCAGTCTCCTGCTTACTGTCCTGGTTTTAGCATGATTGCAACAATAAATTGTGTGGATAGAGCAGAGCATACCCTAGACATTCAGTCACAGCACTCCTATACTTTTGGCTGCCTAAAACAAGACAGGCAGCAAGAAAGACATATCAGTAGTGCGCAGTGACAGGGCAAAGGGCTAAAAGCATGAGGTTGAACATGGGAAATTCCAACCAGTAAATGGGAAAACATTTTTCACTGTGGTGTGAAGGTGGAGGTCCTGACACTGCAGCTGGTTTCCTAAGGAGGTTGTTGAATTTCCATCCTTGCAAATGTTCAAAATCCAACTCATCAAGTCCCTGAGCAACTTTCTGTGGGTGACCTTCACAGGGGAAGACTGAACAAGATCACATCCAGAGGTCCTCCCTGATCTAAATTTTCCAGTGCTGTAAGGCACTGTCCTGCCTAACCAGGTCAGCTGGTCTCCTCCAGTCTCTTTCTGTCAAGGCAGCGAAGCAAATGCTTCAGAGCAAGTGAGGTCCTTTGGTATGACTGTTCAAGTAGCCATCCACTCTTTTCCAAGACCTTCATGAAGGTTAGGTAGGCAAATTGTGATTTTTTGTCAATCACTTGTTTCACTGTCTTAGTCAAGTGTTGATGCATGAAGAATGACAAGATGAAATTGTGCTGGTTTCAAAACTGCAGAAAAAGACAGTAAATGCTGGAGTTAAAAATTATCTGGGATATACTAGCTTTCTTTTTTCCTACCTCAGTTTCACTCACAAGGAATTTTTAATTACTTGTAATGTAACTGCTACTGCATAAACTACGTACTAGCCAGTCCACATTGCTAGTTAGCTGCACCAGGAGCTTCTCCCATGCTCATCTGTGTCACTGTCTACTGGGATCAGGAGCTTTCTTAAGCTCCGGATTCACTGGACAGTGGGCTTGCTAAGAAAACCAAACTTTTCCCTTAGCTTTTAAAAGAGGGTATTCATCCTTCCTGCAGAAGAGAACAAAGTCTGGAGTTTTCAAATACCTGAAGTTCTCACAAGTTTATAAGGGCTCTGGCAAATTCCTGTATCTGTTTATGCTCAGAGTTAATGACACTGTGTTGTACAATAAATATGTTTTAAAACTTCATCCTATCGTTCCCTGCACGAGAGCAGTCCCAAGAGCTGTGCTTTGCAGGATGTCTGCAGGCTCACAGCATGAAGCTACAGAAACCATTCTTCTCCACGTGTTCAGCTCCACCTGAAATTGATAGCGGCTGGCAGGTTTTGCCCCAAACCAGGATCCAGTCTCCTTCTGGAATGTACACAGATGCAGGAATTCACAGCTGCAGTCAGGTAGTGAAGCAGGAGGAGAGGAAGTGTCTCCACAAGCAACCTAAATATCAGTTCATATCCTGGCTCTGACTGCCTTGAAAAACTGAAAATAGCCACCTTGTCCATTAGCTTTCAGAGAGCAATAGTTGCAGTTAAGTACTGAGGTACCTCATGGGCTAAAGATGTTCTGAGCAGTGCTTTCATTCTTCCAGAGATTAGAGTTTGCCTGAAATTAGAAGATTATAAACCATAAAGGCCTGTTAGGTCTTCCTACATTTTCCCACTGGTAAAAGGTGTAGGATGGAGTGAAAGAGCAGCACTATTTCATCGCTTTATCCTAGACACAACTGATTGCAGCACAGAAAGTCTCCTCTCTGGGTTGGCTACCCTGTAGCTGGATGCAGATGCTGGATGCACACGAGGCGGGAAGACTTGTTAGCTCTTCTGAGACACGTTCTGTGTAGCAGCGAGCTCTTTACTGAAGCATTTGACGCACGCAGGGAGGAAGGTGTTAATCTGCTCACATCCAAGGCACAGGCTGCAGGCTGGCTGCTGGTAATTGCTGCCCCATAAATGTGCCTGTCATGCCTCCTTAGTCTTTAAATATCCAAACTCAAAATAGATGTCTGTGCAACATGTTGAGCCCAGCACTATTGTTTGGCGAAGCAGTGTTATTCATTTAGCTCCAGCCAGCTGCTCTCTATATTCAGCCTGGAGGAGCAGACTGGAATTCATAACCAGACAGGCAGGCTGGGAAGCCATAACTTATTCCCCACACTGATAAACCCGTACATCCAAAGTACAGCAAATGAACGCCCGCTGCGAGCCCGCCCTGATGCTGAGTCCCGTCCTTTTCCCTGCCACAAATAGCAAAGACTGCAAGGGAAGCCGCCTTCATAAACAAATACCCTAGCTCTTAATTCTCGATCAGCCGCATGACATAGCGTTGCTGGTATGCTGAACGCGGCACAGAACGGCAGGATAAGCCGGCAGGTCGCACACGGCAACGTACAGCACGAGGTTGAGGCCTGCGCCTGCTGCTGGGCGGGGACCGGGAGCGGTCAGTTAGTTGTAACCACATTGCCCTCTGCTGACAGATGCACACGGAGGCTGAGCCCTGGAGCACCGCACGGCCCGGTGCCGGCCTCCAGCGCTGCGCTGCGGGCCCGCAGACACGTGCTTGGCCTCGAGCTGATGCTCTCTGCTGAGAGCTCTTTCTTTTCCTCCCTTAACACAAACAAACAATTGTCTGAGATGTTTTCTCTGCATTCTTCATCCTTTTGTGGGCATTGCGCACGGCCCCGTGCACAGCCCAGCTGCAGGCGCGCGGCTGCGGTGTGTGGGAGCGTCTGCAGCTGTGGGAGGCCCATTGCTGCACAGCCCTGCGCCCACGGCACTGCTGCTGGGGAACCGGGCTTCTCAGATAACCACGAGAAACTCGGTCTGCTTCCCCGTGCCCTGTATTGAAACATCGAAGCACCCAGTGAGTCCTCCCAGGCCAACAGCAGTGGCTGTGACCGCAGTGGGGATTGCTAAGTGAGCTGAGTAAGCACAGTCTTGACTCTGTAAATCACACTTAACATCCTTTGGCTGGTTCCTGCCTTCTGATGTGCTGCTGTCCTCTCCTTGTGATGGGCTCCCACTCCCCATATGTCTTTGAACCACCTCCAGCACCATGTGGGTTGCAGGGAGATAGCAGTCTGTGGGGCTGTAGTTCAAAAGGCTAAGTGTTGGCATATGAAAATAAAAAGGCTGTGACCCCTACTCTGGGACAGGGGTACGTTTTACCAAGGTAGTTCAATTCCCCTTCTCTGGGTTCCATTTAACTGAGGTAGAAGGAGAGCTTTAGAGAAGGCAAGTGCAATTCCACAGTGAGGAAGTCAGGACAGCAAGGAGAGTTGTGCTGAATACTCACAATGTGCACTTCATACAGTCAAGACACATTTTTTTATACATTCATTAATGTGGGAGAAACGCAGGTGCTATGTGTTCCCTAGGAAAATTTTTATCTATAGCTCTGTTATAACAATGCAAAGAGCACAGACCTTGTTGTTGATACTTTCTGTCTCAAAAGATACAGCTTTTTACCGTGAGTAATCATTAGGAAAAATGTATTACTTGCATGACATGCATGCATTTGTGTGGAAAGTGTGTTTGTGTTCCCTTTTTAACAGGATGCCCCTGAACTGGACAGAAAGACACTTCAGTACTTTAAAAGAGAATGGTGGTTATAAAGGTACTAGGCAGGAGAAATGATGCTGCTAGTTATGTATGTGTTACAGTAGTTACGTAACTCTCTGCATGTCTTCAGTGAGCACACTGCGTGCGCAGTCGGGTTTCCCTTCAAGGGCAAACAATGGTTAAAATCAGCGCAGTTCCTTGGGGCCTGAATTATTTTCATCCAACTGCTGATGGTTTCAAAATGTTTTCAAATCTCCTATGAAAACAAAACAAGTGGGAACATCTGTGAAGCTGAAGCAGCACGGTGCATGCGGGATGGGCTGAGACTGGGGAAGGAAACCGGCCATGGGCCAGCACGCTGCCAAGTGCCATCTCCACCACTGGAAGCGCTGGCAAGGAGGGAAGCTGGGACAGGAAGGAACTGAAGAGTCAAGCCATGCATGAAGGCCATGAATAAAAAGAATATAAATAATGAAGCTTTAGGTACTAGGAGAACTCCTGCCACGTAGGAAGAGGAGTAGGCTGTGACTCATCCATCCCAGCCCAGTCACTCCAGGGCAAGCGTGCGAATCACATGAGCGTGCACCGAGGGGCTATATATAGCCAGTAGGTGAAGCACCAGTTATTTATTGTTGTGTTTCTGCAGAAGGAAACTCCCCAGCACAGGAAAGATGCTACTCCAGGTCTCTTGTGTTTCCTTCTGTTTTTATGTATCTGCTTTCCCTAGCCTTATTTATGCTCATGTTCTTTATTTAAAAGCATATACTAATGATGGCAGGGTTGATAAATAATCACTAGCACCGGTGTGATCCCCTCAGGTGTTCTATGAATGCAGCAGTGTGGGAGTCCCCATTCTGCCTGCATGCACCAGGTCTCCAGCAGCACCCCCAAGGGCGCAGGGCTGGCTGGATGGCAGGATCTCCTTCAGGGCAGCCCTGCTGCAGCCATCCCCACTCCTGCACTGAGGAGCTCTGCTGAACGCCGTCTCGAAACAGAGACGTCAGCTCTGTCCTTCATGAATGCATCGCATGAGTCTTAGCTATTGACTGAAGGTGTCCACAGCCCCTGTCAACGTTAAACAGAGAAGACCATGTGATTTCTGAACAAACAAATGTTTAATACATTTAAAAACTGGCTCTCAGTCCTATTTGGAGTATCAGTGCTTTGCTTTTCAACAAAACTCTTTCAAGCAGCAAATTGTCTGGCTTTTTTTCATACATTATTTCCCCTTGTTACCATTGAAAGACTTGTCATGCAAGGTTACAATGCAGCACTTGCACTTCTTTGCTTCAGCACACACACATAAACATAATCTTTCCCCACCAATGTCTTCCAGATTTATTTTTTTCTGTCTTTGTAACACAGCCATGACTTGTAGTGTAGCACCTGTATTCCTTAAACTTGGGATGGGGAAAAGACATATCTTATTTGTTTGCTTAACACTCCAAAGCCCTCCCAGCAAACAGCCTGGGATGTTCACAGCCAGCCCTATTTTGCTGTCTCTACTTGACAAGCCCCCTCCACTGCAGTGAGACTCAGGTCTAAGTCGTGCACCTGTACTAATTTCACACTGGCCAGTTAGTGCACGCAGGTGAGTTTGATTTCCACAAGTATAACTTCTGTGGAAGTTGAGGCCTGGCAGGCCTAGCTGTACTGTGTTTGAGTGAACCCAGACTGGCTGAGTTCACCTGTTCAGTGCATGCTCTCGGTAGATTCACACTGCTGCAGTGAAGACACCTCCTCAGATGAATTGCCCTGCATAGAGTCAAATAGAAGTGGATCTTCTCTTTCACATGATTTCTCTCCCTTACTTTGCCTTTCCCAACCTGACACGCAGAGAAGGTGGGCTGCTTCTCAGTGGGAGAACAACCCCTTTCAGAATCACAATAGGCGGTCTAGAAGGCACATTGGGAGATCTCACACTAGCCCCACTCCCAGCAGATGATTTCCAGCTTACCAGCTAACAGGTTCCCCACGTTCCAGCCTGTGTGCTCCTGGGGGTTCTCTCCTCGTTGATCAAAACCTGCCTGGAAGCTTCCATTTCCAGAAGAGGGTGCAATACAAGGGCAGGGTAAAACAGCCACTTCTGTCTTCCTTCCCTACACTGACTTGTCCACAGAAAGCAAAGCAAGACTCTTACTTGATTTCCAGCAAAGAGGCTTTTAGCCTTGGTGCTCTATTCTTTGTATGCAATTTTAAATTGCTTGCATTAATAACTTCATGTTAATAAAGTGTAGTTTGCGCAAAGAAGAAATTCAATCTGCTTCTCTCTCCCCTGAAGTGAAAACATTTCTCTCTCTGCTGGGTGCACATCCCAGCAGTTCACAAACATATGGTCTTTTGGTGTAAGTGATGATCACCTAAAGACAGCATTGCTGTCTTTAGCAGAAAAGAACGAGATGTGTAACAGATGTTCGTGTACCTGAAAATTAATGTATTTTGGAAAAGGAGCTGTCACAATACACATTGCAGACACTTTTGTCACCTGTTGTATGGTTGTTTACCTGCTGCTTGTTTTGATAATGTGTCATATGGACTTTTTTAATCAGTTGGAGTGCTCTCGGGTTCAGCACTGGGCTGAACTCATTTCCTCATACCTGGCGTTTTCAGTTAGAGGCTATTCATCCATTTCTTACAAGTCAGATAAATGCATTCCACTCCATAAATAAATGTGTAAGCATATGCTTGGTTACAGTTTGGAAGATAAAAGTGTTGATCTTCAGACAGAAGAGAATTTGCTTCTCTGGGATGGATCCAAATACAAAGTCCGGACCTGACTTTGAATTTCCTGCAATTCAGAAACTTTCAGATCAGAGTTCAGGTTTAGACCATCACAAAACTCAATCCAAAGCAGACATTCTGGGCCCACACTCGCATTCGGTTTCCATTCTGCCCTCCCCATCAGTTTCACAAACGGGGGCTAGGATTTCCCCTGCTCTCCTACTGCTCTTTGCTAAACTAAACCTTGCTAAACTTGTCCACAAGTGAGCAAGGTCCTCAGTGAATATTCCCTGTTCGTGTTAAAAATACATACTATATGTCCTTCCGTGGATCACTTTCCAAGGACATTCCCACTGCTGGGATGTGGGTGTAACAGCTGGACCCAGGCTCTTCTCCTGACCTATTTCATGGCTGCTCTGTGTTCTACTTGTGAAGCATGGCAGGTGTACCGCAGGCCTACCCATCCTGTTTCTCCTGTGGAAATGAGGAGATTAATTTCCTTTCTGGATGTATAAAGCTATGGTGGAAATGATTGGCAGAACTCTGCAACCTTTGGTACACTGGTAAAGCATATAATATTCTGCCTGAATACAATTTCCAAAGAATGTTTCTAAATTTGAGTAACCATGACCTAAATTAAGCTGACCCTTAATCTCCTGCATTTTTCCAAACATAGGTTTCCCCATGTATAGCTTAACAATAAATCAGTGCCAGCACTGATCAACATAGGCCCAGATAGGAGTGAAAGTACACCTAATTGTAGCTCTCTGATAACCCTGAGGAGTTGCAGCTTAGAAGTGCTTTGCCCTGTGGGCCTGCCGTGACTTACTGGCCAGAGAACAATTTCAAGAAGCAATTAAGTTTTTCTCATACAGCATGAGTGCAGATGGGAGCAGAGCTGAGCCAGGGCACAGGCAGGAAACCTGCCCTACTCTTCTGCTCCCTTCCACAGCAGAACAGCAGCCATTTTCTTTGCAAATCCTGAGTATGACTTTTCAATCAAAGCCCGTCTAATTTCCAAAATCCATCATGGTACACCTGCAGATGTCAGTACAGCCTAAAAAATATATCCTTAAAAAGAGGGTTCCCGGTTAGTGAAGGTTAAGACTGTGCTTTGAAGCCTCTACACAAAGCTTGTGGCTCTGGTCAAGGTTTGGGTGTTTTATAAGGGAATATTCTGCTGTGTCAAGTGGCTCTGGGTTTCAGCAGTATCTGCTGCCCCATTTGCAAAGGAGTCCACAGCATAAAGACAACTGAAACAGGAGAACTGTGGGGCAGGCTGTGCCCCATGCAGGCAGGAAGGGCTCTTGTCTTCAGGTTTGTACAGCAGCAGGTGATTCTGGAGAGCCCTAGGCTTGGCTTCCCCAGGCAGTGCAGCTGTTGTCCATTGGTGCACGTGGTACTTCTCTTTTGGCCATACTTGCAGTAGGAGCACATGCTGAAATAGTACATGTTCCCCGCTGGGTCAGCATTTGCTGTCTCAGCTCGATGCAGATTAGAAGAAGGGCTTTTGGCATTGTCTTCATGTGTTTGTAAGAAGTCAGAGATGTGTCTTTGAACCAGCGTCCTTTTATTTTGCATGATTCGTTCCTTGAAGGAGAAAGCAAGAGCTGTGGGCAGGGCAAGGAGGATGCATGAAACAACCCTGTGATGGAACAGGGTGACGAAAAGCAAAGGTGATGGATGCATCACAGCATCCTTGGGATGCAGCGCTCTTTCAGGGAGGTGTCTGCAAAGCATGAGGCAGAAGGAGCAGCGGTCATCCAAAACACAGCCCTGTTTCTACTTGCAGGCACATTGGGTGCTGAGCTGCTGGTCCTGAGGCAGAGCTGAGATTCTGTAATGTAAAACTGCACTTAATTACATCCTAACCCTGCAGTCCATCCAGTGCAGCCTTTCTGAAAGAAGGCAAACCACTTTCCTTAGAGGGACTGCACACTAAGTCTTTTAGGAGCCTGGCTTACAGCAAATGCCACCGGGACGTGAGGCGGCAGCAAGAAGTGAGGGCCTGGAACAGCTCAAGTGTGGTTTCCCAGAGATGGCTCAGAGGAGAAAAAAAGCTCATGTCTGTCTGAGCCCACACCTGGACAAGAAAGAGTGTGCACACATGAGTGTGTGTGTGTGCATGTGTGCACATGTTGCTCTCCTTTCCACTCTTTGTGCCCCTCCTGCAGACCAGAGCTGAGGGTAGACAGCCTCTGGGAACAGGGCCCTGGGTGCAGGCAGCCTTAGCAGCACACTGTGCAGTCAGGACTCATGTTGGGCTCCCCACAGGCAGGCGCTGACTGGAGCATCGTCTGTAATGCATAAGGGCTTTTGTAACGCTATCACTCTTAGAGTAACCTATTGCCAATAGCGCGAGAGGGAGCTCCACGGCCATGCCATCCACAAACCAAATCAGTAAGTAACCACTGAGCAAAACACAAAATGTTTTGTTATCTTTTCTTCTGGTTAAGGGTTAGGAGGTGTAAAAATGAATGTCACCCAGCACCCCAATTCTGCCAGTTACCCACGCAAACAGTTGTTGTGCTGGTGTGACATGCCCAGAGCTGTTTCAGACATGAGATCTGCCCTGTGCCACTTATCTGCTGGCTGAATAGGGCCCCAGAAAAAAAGTATGAACAAAAGCCTGCTTGTCCTATTTATAGCTGCTTTGTGTCCTATGCCCTGGGCTGGGTTCTTCTCAAGTTTTGACCAGGACAGACAGTGCCTGCAGGTCAGCAGGTGTGTCAGGACGGGCACTCCAACCTATGGGACCATGCAGGAGGTGGCTCTGGGCGAAGCGTACATGGCTCTCGCTTGGTGACCCGTAGGTACCCAGGGGTGGTTGAGGTACAGTCACCTGCCCCAACCCGCTGGCAGCAAGCGCCATGCAGCCATCTGCTGCAGCCCCACGCAGCCCATGGCCAGCATGCCAATTAGCCTAGTCCCTAATCAGTGTGCCTTAATCCAATAAGCCGGGACATGAGGAGCCAGAGGCAGTGTGGAGCTGAACAAAAGCTGTTTATCTGCCCCAAATGGTCCCACCACGCAGGTTAAAGCTGATGGTGTCACAGTAAACAGGCAGCTCTGAGAACATGCCCTCAGCCGAGGGAAACCCCCCAAGTCAGGCTTTGCTTTCTGCCTCAGCTCTTGGGGTTTCCTCCCTTCCTCCTCCTGCTGCGTGGGAGCAAACTGCCTGCTGCTCCTGCTTCAAGCTGAAGGGTAAAGAAATGACCACAGAAGCAGGAACCTGAGTGACACCTGGCTTCCTGGCTTTGCCTATGAGTAAAATCGAGGTGTGCATTAGATCTAGCTTCTTCCCTGAGCCCAAAGTCTGGATAGATCTGCCTGTGCTTAAGCCCCTGACTCTCATCACTACCCACTGTTCCCTGCATTCCCTCCCTGATGTGTCTCCAGAACACTCCAGATAAAGTGGAGTCCCTACCAGCCCTGAAAGCACCCTTAGTCCCCCCCCTCGCTCAGTGTGTGTAGCAGACCTGTCCCCTGCCACCCGCTGGGCCCAGTTGAGCTCTGTGCTGCTGCTGCGGTGCTCCTACAGAGCCTCAGCCACCCAAGCTGAGCAGAGAGGGAGAGATCCGGGGCAGCACTTCTCTGCATGGAAAAAATGCACAAAAAAGACAGTTCTGACTGCTTTCCTCTTATAAAGTTTATGCACACCAGGTGTTTCCCTCTGACATTTCACAAAACCTCCTCTGCAAGGCTTTTGTTGCTTTCAAGCCAGTTTCCAGTTAAAAGAAACTTATAAAATTGCCTACCGTTTAACACCTGTTTAGTATCAAGGATAAGGGAAGATCCTGAAGGCCGTGCTTGCATTAAACAGCCGCTCCCTGAGCACATCACCCCTCTGGAGCTGGGAGCCCGGCTGTGGAAGCATGCCGGTCTGGGCACAGGGGTGAGCATTTGCAGCAGGCAGAGCTCAGGGATGGGCTGTGCCCAGCAGGCAGACAGGAGAGCAGGAAGAATTTTGCAGCAGGTTATTGCAGAACAACCTCACTGAGCCTTGTCACTCAAAACCTGCCTGGAACTTCAAATGTATAGGCTTAAATACTGTGAATGAAGTGACCTCTTATTGCTTTAATGACATAAATGTATAGCATGTTAACTTGGAGGCTGTGGGCACAGTAAGCCTGCGACTTTGTGGGCTGTGCTGCAGAGAGCAGAACACTGTTTTCCACGTCCAGTGCTGCAATAAGAGCAAAATGACAAAGTAATTGCTATTGTCTGCTGTGACTGCTTCCACTTCCACTTGTGCTCACTGACCTTTTCCAGCTCCATTTGGCTTTTACCTTTTCCTTCTTTGTGACCAGTTCTTGTCCACTTTGATCTCCTTCCACTGCTGCATTTTAGGTACTAATCTCTAAGGAAGAAGTATGTCAAAGCCTCACATTAAAACCCTTTCTCTCAAGTGCCAGTATGCTTCCAAAGAGCACCAGCACACAGGAAGAGTCTGAACTTCTCTTAGCTGGGCAGAGAGTGAACAGCTCTGTGTTAGCAGCCCTGTTCTTCCTGCAGCATCATTTCCTACCAAAACTGTTGAATCCACAGCCCTATAACACATCCTCTCCCTTTTCCTTGCAATCTTCCTTCCTGGGATTGGTTTCTGTGTATTGAGGGGTTTATAGTGTTAAACCACAGTAAAGGCAAACTTACACAGGTTTCATATTGTCCTTAAACTGACAAACAGCTGTCTGTCTTCTGTAAAAAAGGAGATGCTCAGTGAGGTCTCCCCAGCAGGCCCTCTTTCCTTCAGATCCTTCCAAACGCTCAGAGGAGGCATGAGAGGGAAAAAAGTCTCATGCCTTTCTATGTAAGACTTGTGATGTTGGCTTTGCTTTCAAATTTGTCACTGCGGATCAACATTTCATGGGACCAAGAAATGCAGGCTTAAATCCAGCCATCTCAGCTGAACTGTGCTGGCATGATGTTACAGGGTTAAACTCTGAAGGAAAGACCACTTCAGGCTTGAAGTACTTTTGGAGATGTTTCTACCAGCATCCATGATGGCTTCCAGAAGCCAGGGAAGGGGAGGCAAGCAGGGAGGCTGTGGGCTCACCACAAGCCAGACATGGGGACACCCAGCTGCTTTGGGGTCAGTTCCCTCTGCTGCTGCTTTTTTTGCAAGAACCTAAAGCCAACGTGCCCAAAAAGACTTGGATGCCAGTCATTTCAGGACCAGGTCTTTAGCCTGGTAAGGCAAAGGCCAACCCTTGTCAGCATTTCTTTCCCTATGGGAAAAACCTTGTGCTTTCCATAGAAAATATTCCCAGGTCGATTGCATGCCATGTAGCCAGGAGGTACACTGCTGAGGGCCATGGATGTCCATGGGCTGATGGACAGGTTTGGGCCATACTGCTTAAGTGGCACTGTAGAGGATTTGAAGTTTGTTCTCTTTCCTTTTAAAGCTTTTCCTTACACGCACATTTTTGAATTAAGTAGAAATTAATTAGGAAAGTCTGCCTATTACAAGAAGCACTATGGGATGGATTTTCCCTTGTAGCTTCCCATAGATGACCTTTATCAGTCATGTTCCATTGCCTCATGTTACTCTCTGGCTCAGCTCTCATCTGGCGTGCAGCTCAGGGCTGGGGGTGCTCCCAGCTGCCCCCAGCCCCATTCCCACCACTGCCCCACACACATGTGATTAGCTCTGTAGACAGCACCTTTTGTCAATTTTGGTTTGCTTCTGCAGGTCAATCTCTGCTGCCTCCATTGCCTCTGCAAGCTGTAAAAGCAATGCAGCACCCTCCTGTCACCTTGGTTATCTGCAACAGACATCACAGTGAAATCCTCCCACAGTCAATGCACAACTTAGGACTTCTTTTCTTTTTTTAGTTCATTTTTTTAACCAGGCCGTCTTATCTGCAGAAACATTTCCTGAGCGACTCTCATGTCTGGCTGTGGAGATACTCTCATTTCCTGGTGCGGGTATTTTGGTCTTGTGTTCATTTAATGCCTTGCTATTTCTATCCCTCCCTTCCCTTTCGTACTGAGTTTTGCTGAGCCCCAGAGCACTCACTGTGAACAGGCTGCAACCGCTGGAGGCCCGGCCAGCCCAGCCCAGCCACCACCGCCTACTATTTGCTACACATCATAGTCATAAGTTGTGCCAGTAGAGGTTCAGGCTCAATATTAGGAAAGCTTGCTTCTCAGAAAGAATGGTGGGACACTGGTACGGGCTGCCAAGGGAGGTCTCTGGAGGCGTTCAAGAACCATGAGGATCTGGCACTGAGGGACGTGGTTAGTGGGAGTGGTGGGGATGGGCTGATGATGTCTGGATGGTTTTAGTGGTCTTTTCCAACCTTGATGATACTGTGCTTCTATGATTTTATGCCCCATGATTTCATAGTATAATCAATCACACAGCCTAGCCAATGTGGGCTAAGCCAAATTTGGGGGCATTTTCTAGAAGGACATCCTCCAGCTCTTTTAGCAGCTCTGTCACGTGAAGAGGTATGTAAATCTTAGCAATGCAGTGCAGAGATAAAAATGAAACAATTATTTTGTTGAAGAATATGTTTGAAGCTTCTGACAGTTCAGTGGCTTATATGCTGCTCACACACGTGCTTTGATTTTTGCGCACTTTGAATGCATTTAGCATTGACATCTCCACTGGCCTGGCTGCAGTGGAAATCTCTGTCTGTCTGTGCACAAAGCTTCCAGAGGGGCTGTCGGGCTGAGCTTTGAATGAAAGGGAGTCCTAAAATGAAGGTTGTTAAACTAACTGTAAATCAGCCCCTTTCTGGAGTGACGTCTTTGCAGAGGCCTATTGCAGGCATGGAGGGAGCTCTTGTCAGGCTTCTGAGGCGCTCCCTCTAAAAAAGCATGGATATTGCCTTGGGATCATCCCACAGAGAGGTTCCCTGCTCCTTGGGGGAAGAGTGCCGTGGCTGCACGCAAATATTGCAACCCAAAGCAAAACCCACTCAGAAAACCTCACCAAGCTTTTAAGCTGTGAGTGCTTTTGTAACCCTCTGGAAACTAGGCTTGTGCTGAAGGATTATGGGCAGCCTGCAGTGCTGTTGCCAATAACCACGGAGATGCTGGGAGAGGTGAGCGTTCCCTGCTGAGGGCTGAGAAACACAAGCTGAGGAGTGAGGAGAAAGAGATAGAAGGAGCAAAATGAGAACAGTTAGAGGGAATTAAAGGTGAAAGCGAACTGTAGGCTTCCCCATGCTTGCAAAGCTCCAGACCCATGCCAGATTTTTAAAGTAGAGTTCTGGAGCCCCTTTACACACTTTCAGGTACCCATTTGGTTCCCTGATCATTGCTGTGATGTTGGATCAGATGACCTATAAGGGTCCCTTCTAACTCAAGCAGTTCTGTGATTCTGTGGTTTGGTTGTTTGTGGCAGCAACAACAGCCATGCAGGGCCAAATCTGTCCTGTGTGCCAACAGAAGGGGGCTGATTTTAAAGGTAAGAGCCTAATCCTTCACATTAACTGCGTTCTTCTGTCAGCTCTGGTCATGAGAACATGGTCTCCAGATTGCAGAATCTGCCAATTACAGCCATGACCACCACATTGCTTTGACCTTTGGAATTGTCTCCAGCATGGCCAGTCCTCCCAGATGCCCAGAGATGCCCTGTGAGCGCATGGGGTGGCGGTGCCAGGCCATCACATCGAGCTGCCCCACTACTGTTTGGTCCCATGACAGCATGCTGCAGTCCCAAGGCTGCAGCTCAAGTGCTAGGGAGTAGCTGTGATGCCCCCAAAGGAGTGGAGCTCAGCCATGGTCTGCTGCTGCTCAGCCTTTGCAGCAAAGAAAAAATACAGAAATAGTAATATATTATTTAAAAGAGTAAGGAATGGGCTACCATTACAAAAAAAAAAAAAAGTTGTAAAAAATCCCCTTTATGTATAGGATGATGGATAGGTTTTATTTGCTTTCTTCCCCCCCTTTGGAGACACTAAAGTGATTCTTTGTTGAGCAGTGGGAGCAGATCACAGAGCTGCTTGCTGCATCACCTGAGCTCCCTTTCTTCAGGGTGACAATGGCGTTACTCAATGCTTTTGCAGCAGCATGGGAGAGCAGTGGCACAAAAAGTGCCGTAACTCCATCCACAGTGCTTAGAAGCACTGCCACTTGTCCAAGCAAGATGGGACTCTGGATGTGGTCCACTCCAGGGCAAACTGCTGCAGTAAAAATACTTCCTCTGGAAGAGAAGCAGATTTTCAACCCAAAATGTGTGTTATAAATAAGTAACATGAAGGACCACGGGAACTCGAAGTTATGGATAAAGAAATGCACATTCATTCCGTACATGAATGTGTACCTGAAATAGGGTTTGAGCTTGGGTGGACCTGTGTGGAGCCAGGAGCTGGATTCAGTGATGCTTTTGGTCCCTCCCACCACGGGATATTCCATGGTTCTACACTGAAATCCACGTGGATGATCTTCCAATGGCAGGACCAAGCGCAGGCCCAGCGCCGCAAGCAGTGGGGTAGCAGGGCATAATTAATGTTTACTTACAATCAGCATCTTTCTGCGCCAGCAATCACGGCAGGCTGAAACCAAGCAGGAGAAGCAGGAGCCCTGCTGTTTTCGGCTGTCTGGAGCAATAATTGTGCAGTGCCACAGCACCTCTGGGAGTCTGGCACCATCCGTCCCCACGGGTGATTGCAACACAACTCAGCCCCAGCACATCTCTGTACAAAAGGTGGAGAAATATAATGGTCTACTATTGCTCTGCCTTTGGAAAGTGGGGCTGATGGCTTAATTGAGGTTGAAACAAGCTCCAGCCAGAGGGGTAAAAACCTAACAGTGCTACTTAATCTTATATAAATAGAAGAGAGACACAAGTGCATGATGAGAGAATAATGACTGACTCGGGTAGGGTTTCTATGGAGAGCAGCCATTAGCCAGGCAGCCAACAGACTAGGCTGGAGAAGGCTGCTTAGCATTCACGCCCGGATGTGCAGGCCGTGAGTTGGAGCCTGATTTGAATTTTAGGGCTGGATTTAAAAAAAAAACCTGGTCTGGAGCAAAGCATGGCCACGGTCATCTCTTTTTCCTGAGTCAGACCTTGGCCCCACTGTGGGCAGCAACCTGCCTGGGGCACTGGCTGGAACAGAAAGGCCTTCAAGGTTCCTCGCAGCGCAAACCATCCTACCACTCTGATTCCACAACTCTGTGAGCTATAGCAACTGCCAGCAGGAGCTCACAGGGAAGGGATGAGGCTGGCATGGGGAGCGATATAGATCTAAGGGGAAGCAGGGAGCGTGCTGCAGGTTGTCTCATGGGTGAACACCAAAGGCACAGCCTTAAGGGAAGTGCAACTGCCATCACCCCAGCTCACACTCTGGTCAGCACACTGTGGGACAGCCAGGGGAAGATTTAAAGGATTGGACTTGCTTAGTCTGAAGAAGGGAAAACAGAAACATAGAAACCTTTAATAGCTTTATAGGCTGCTATTGGGTGTGCAGAGATGAATGGGGAAATGGCTCCACATGTGCACTATGTGGAATGGACAGAATAGAGAGAAGATGAAAGCAAATTGCAGCCACAATTGCTCAGATGTGCAAGAAGAAAAGCTTCCTAAATGAGAAAAGAGTTATGTGCTAGAAAGGAGTGTCTGAGAGTTTGCACCCCCTCCACCAACAGGGCCTGCAGAAGCAGAACAAACCACTACTGGGATGCAGCAGTGCTGGGATGTCCATTAACACGGCCACTGCTGACTTGTGGAGCAGGGCAGGTGCAGCACAGAGAGAGGCACACTGAATGCGAGGGCCATGCAACACAGCAGATACAGAGGAGGTGCAGATAGGAAAGGGAGGGCGGAGTGGCTTTAACACCCTGGTAAGGACAAGGCAAAGCTGAGGCACACTGCAGGAGGGATGAGGCAGCTCTTGCTGCTGAGTGCAAGCACAGGGCAGCAGCACACCAAGGAGCAGGGCAGGAAAGGAGTGCTCAGCTTCCAGTGCCTGGTGCAAAAAGCGAAAGCCTTTCCTTACAGAATTTATTGCTATAGAGGACAGCTGTTTCTTTTGTGCTATCAATTAACAAGAAGAAAAAAAAAGGGAAAAAAAAGAAAACTACCCCTGCTCCTGTCAGCCTGGCTCCCTCCCAGCTCTGCCTGTGCTCCGGCAGATTTTCTATGCAACAGTCCCTCTGCTGTCCAGGCTGTCCATCACACCTGCTTTGTCCTGTTGCCTGCCCTGCTTTGCATTTGCCCATTCCCACACTCGAGACCTGCTCTCCCCTTCCCTGTGAGTGACAACCGAGTGCAGTAAGCCGCAAGATTCAATAACCCCGGTGTTATCCTATAACTGTTCCCATTTGCCGCTCTGTGTGTGCTGAACACAACGTAAATTTCTTCTTTTGAAAGAGAGCAGCAGCTAAGTACCTTAACAAACAGTGCATCTAGGGAAGTCCAGGAAAACTCTAATATTAGAGCTGCCATTAAGTCTCAAGGAAATAAAAAGGACCAGGAGGCCAAGCTCCCTCAGCACGTCTTTCATGTTGGTTTGCTACACAGCGTGATCTTGTTTTACAAGTGCTCTGTTTACAAGAATGCTATGGAAAAAGAAAAAAAAAAGTTCATTTAAGTCCCACAATCGCATAGGGCTACTTTTGAGAAAGGGCCGATGCAGCCCTACCAGCTGCTGGCCCACAGAACTTGGCAATTGTGGAGGCTAATTAAGATTCCTCAGAGCTGCTCTCTGCTCCTCATCAGACATGCTGAGCCTCCCCCTGCGCCTCAGCAGAATGGCCACTGCGAGGCCCGCTCGTGAATTCACCGATTGATTCTGAAAATATCATTACAGGGCTAAATAAAGCCGTTCCCTTTAAGAGGAAAACATCAGCGCTCTGCATAAGAATGAAGCAACGGTACAGCACCCACAGCCTGCACCCACAGCCTGCCTTCTCTCTTATGCTGCCAGAACCGAGGATTGCCAGAGGGTTCAGTGCACAGGGAAGCCGTGCTGGCTGGCTGCGAGGGGGGGGTGTCAGCAGTGAGCACAACCAGCAATGAGCACTGAGGGGACCAACTTGCACACATCTTTGATTGAAAAACAGTCCATTCAACATGAAACGACGATGTATTTGTCTTGTCTGTGTGATCACCTCTAGCTTTAAAGAGAAGAAACTCCTACCTGGTATGGATCAAGGCTGAGTGGCTGGGTAACAACACCATGTAGCCGAACTGCAGCGGCGTGCAGCTGTTACTGCAGCGTGACTTGAACTGGCAGCAAAGCATGAGACCTCCAGTCCCTTTGCGACTGCAAAGGTTTATATTGCTGTAAAACAGGTTTTATGCTAGAATCCAATCTGCTTCATATATTCCTCAGTTCAGGCTCTGTTTCATCTAACACCAATTGCTTTCCCTCCCCACGTTTGTACAGAACTCAGGGTTTGATTTTTACAGGAAGTAACGGCTAACTGTGGGAAGAAGACACCGCAGACCAGGTAGTGAGGAATCCCAGCGTGCTGCCATGCAGAAGCTCAAGCACACCCTCAGCTCCAGCAGCTGCCTCTTCCTGAACAGGCACTGTTTAGCTGCACCACTGTCAGTTAAGGAGTACTTTCCCAAATGAGACAATTAAAACTCAGGACAATTTCATTGCACAAAACCGTATTATGTATTGTAATAACAAAATGCTTTATTTTCTGGGAGTACAAGGAAAAATGTGATGTTCATCCTGGTTATCAAATGGTTCTAAGGAGGAATTCTTTATCTGAATACAGAAACACTTATACAGCTTATCTATCTCCTTTAGCAATGGGAATTCTTTATTTTACAGCTGAAGTTGGGATTTCAATAATCTACAACAACAGATTTCAACTTTGCTTGTATTCTCTAGTAGATGGGGCACGTCTGCCACTCAGCACTGCTCTTGTTTCAAAGCCTAACAGAAGGCTGAAAAGACAACACAGATGTAGCTATCACAATTCTCACCCAGGTTGCTTTGCAACAAACCACAAGACTTCACCATTACCACAACAAAACAGTGAGAAAGCCGCAAGGTAAGTTGCTTTCTCCTTTATCTATGAAGACTTCTCATTCAAGCTTTATGCTTGTGAAATTCTCATACCATCTGACTACATCTCAGTACTTCACCACACGTTCCCTTTGCAGGAATCTGGAACTCCGTTGTGAGAAGAATACAACAGGTTAAAAGTGAAAGTGAGTTATTTCCCAATGAATCTGCTATCTGTAAGATAGGTTGAGAGCTGAGATGCTTAAAAGACAGCAAACTTATATCCATAAATTACTCCTGTCTTCTACAAATCTTAAAGTAAGAGTTTAGCTTGTTAAAGAAAGGGGATGGGAGGTTCCTAAAATTGTCAGGTTACAAAGTAAGCTTTCATCTTTTAATGTGGCACAACTCCTTGCTGCAAGCAGTATCCATGCTAAGCAACAAGAGGTGTCAGTCTTACTGTGTAAAGGGGGTTCACGTTGTCTGAAGCGGGAATGGCAAACTCCAAAATAACTAATGGTTTTCTTTATTCAGGTTAGACATAACAAATGTCAGATACAGCAGTTAGTCTAGAAAAATACATTTAAAAAAATCTGCAGCAGACTGTGCTCCCTGTAACAAAATCTTTCAAAACCAGTTTTACAAATTATTCTACATTAATGTAAAAAGAAACTCAAATTTAGCATCATGGATTCCATCAAACTTCTCTCTAACAGAACATGAGTTTCACTTTTTGTAGATGTTAGAATTTGTAATATATCTTTCTAATGTATCCTGTACATATTAAATAACCTGAAAGGCTCCTCTTGTAGTGCATTAATTTAGCAAGCACACTCAGTATTTTTCCAGTACCATTCGTATTACAGTTATTCGCCCGCAAATGTAATTAATATCTAAAAGTGCACACAGTTAGGCCCCCCTCCCTCTCCATAACCTGTTTCAATGCTGAAACCCAGACGTAGACTGGAAACATTATGCTACTGCAGCTACTCTACCCACCGTTAGAAATGTGCGACTAGAACATTCTTAAACTATACAAGAACTGAATTATATACAAGAACCAAAAGGACAGTCTGTATTTACATAAGAAACTTCCACTACCACAGCTTTGTACCAAGAACTCAAACAGTGTTACAGTCGGTATTTACTTAGGTTTTAGCTGTAGATCAGTATAACAAAACCTAGCTCAGGAAACACCCTGAAAAAATGAACATATGTATTAAATATGAATTTGTTATGCCACAAGACAAATATCCATTGCTGGATACACTTACAAGTTCAGTGTTCGCAATAGAATGCTGTTCTATAAAGCAACTAAGAAGTTCCAGAAAGGTCACTGGGGGAAAAAAGAAAAAAAAAAAGGAAAAAGGACAGCAGATGTCACATGAGGAATTAGACCTGAATAACTAAACCAAACTGTTAGCATAAGAGAGTCACTGCATGCAGAAACCCCTCGGAAAAGCATCATACCGGCCTGCATAGCGTGCTGCATGGTAATACACGTGCCTAAGATGGAACTTCACTGATTATTTTTATCATAGAACTTTTCCATACCAAGTGGGAATATTTTAAGGTTAAATTCCAGATTATCCAGTTTGAGATTTAGAGCTTTACTCTCCAACAAATCCAGTGTATGAACCTATACTGTAATTTTCAAATGCTACTGTAAAAAAAAAAAAAAAAAGGCAAACTATAAACTTTTAATTTGCTATTTTACAATGAATTTTTCAAAGAAATCCGAACAAGCAAAGTGTTGTCTCTAATTTGCATTAAAGTGGTAAAACACTTCTCCTGTTTTTCCCCTCCCCCAAAAGTGCAAAAATCAAGTTGCTTCTTGGTCCACAAACATAATACATCATATACAGTGAGAGATTTTCCTCCTGATGGAATACTGCTTCCAACCCATCACTTCCAGTTTGTACTCCATGAAAATGTCAGCGTCCAAAGATGGCATTCAATTCCAGTAGAATTAATTCTACAATCTGGTTCTGGTACACTGTATGGACTGCAATGTTACCAGTCTCTTTCTCCGGTTTTAATAAGGTTGGACCAAAAACTATTGCTATGCTCTGATAGGTCATTCGGTTCTTTTCTCCATTTTCTACAACTCTAAAAGAGAAAAAAATAAACACAAAGAAGATGTATCAGTGCCAGAGTAATGGGATGAAAAGTAGTCCAAAGCAAATGAGTATTCATGATATTTAATGACTGCTGGCCTTGTAATTAGCACAAAGCTGCTGCGATTCCCTCCTCTGCAAAAAAAGTTTTGTTCTGTGATAGTATTTTTGAAATCCTCACAATTTCTTTAACATAAGACAGTAAGCATCACAATTATGCCACGTACCATCCTCCTGATGCTCTGCAAGCTTGTACAAATACAGACTGATAAATTCCTTTTATCAAGTCCAATATATGCAAGAAAAGCACAGTGGGCGCTGCCACCTCCCTTTTCTTGATTATTTAGCTTTAAGGCAGTATTGGCAATACAAAGCCTTTCCCTCTGATTCTTACCTCTTCAGGTGTCTGAAGAGCACTTGCATAGTGTCCTGATTTGGTTTTGGCAACTGTTTGATTAGATCTTTAACAGCACTGACACGCTGTCTCGGTTCTTGCTCTGCAGGAGGAAGAAGTGTAGAAACAAAACCTCAGTAATTCTGTACAAAACTTCGTAATAAAAATTAACAGACTGGGGCTAAAAGCTTTGATTTCGCGGGGCTGATATCAGAGAGCATGCTGCCACCTCCTGGGCAGCCTGTATATTACTGAGAGAACTTCAGGTAAGCCTTGTGAACATTCATAACCAAAACATTCTACAATAACCAATGCTCCTATTGAGCAGAACTTGTATCAAAAGCACAGAACTGCTTTCCATACTTACTAATTGCATTGACAAAGTCATTGAAGTGGTTGTAAGTGAACAGCGGCTCTGGCAGTTCTCTGAAAAACA
The DNA here is from genome assembly GCF_019232065.1 of Centrocercus urophasianus. NCBI lineage: Eukaryota > Metazoa > Chordata > Aves > Galliformes > Phasianidae > Centrocercus > Centrocercus urophasianus. The sequence goes on from NW_024884711.1 coordinate 33,814,353, forward strand.
TCTTTAGAGCTCCTGTGATGACATGTATATCTTCCCATTTACTGTCATTTAAGTCAAGCTTCTCATCTGAGAGAGAAAAATGAATAATTAATGTTAATAATTTAACTACAAAGGCCTAGTTAAAAATGTTAATTCCTTTTCTCTCCTGCGTTTATTGCTTTTAAAATATGGAAGATGGGTATCCTGCTTCAGCCTCTTCACTGCTGGGTACAGAGCTGCAACAGTGTGAAATCTTTTACATTTATAGGTGGCTTGAAGAGTACTTTTCAGAACAAATTCTGTGTGAGATGCTCATAAGGCTGCATCACAGCAACCTTGCATGCTCTTAGAAGGGCTAAAACACTGTCAACAATCCAGCCCAATCCAGCAATTCCACCCTAACCTGGAAGCGGGCTCTCTTCAGAGCCTGTATGAAAAGAGGCAGTCAAACTCTGCCTACTGCACTACGTGCAGTCCTACCAAGGAGGCTTTCCAGAAAAGAATCTCAACTCTGGAGGTAACACAGAATTTACTTTTAGACCTGATTAATCAGGAAATGACTGATCAAATCATAGTGCTCAGGTGAGCTACTGTTCATCTTCCCACCCGCAGGCTACCTATTGATTCCCACTATAGCACTATACAGAACACTACATACACTATAGCACAGATACAGAAAGAGGTTTTATACATGAGAGTACTGTCAAGCTAACAATCCCCACACTAATCTTGCTAAAAAACATTAACTTACAAGTTTAACCACTAGTAGAAGCTTGGCATTCTGTTTTCCCATAAGGTATGTAGTTTGGGGTTCTTTAGCCATTTTTTCCCTCTTGAATTCTATTACCACCTTTCTTCAGAAAAATGCTCTAGCAATGTCTCCATGTAAGACCAAACCTTCAGGCTGTTAGGGTGGTGGCTTTTTGTTTATTTTGATAGGGTTTGGTGGTTTCATCTTTGTGTGTGTGTGTGTGTGTGTGTGTGTGTGTGTGTGTGTGTGTGTGTTTTTACACACTAAATTCTGCAATTTTGAAGTAACCTTAAGGATGGCCATCGTTTCTCAAGAAAAGCTGCAGTTATACATTAAGAAATCATTTCTCATGAGTTCTTTCAAACTTCAAGCAATCTGAAAAGCTAAGCTACTGTAATGTAGTTGATGAAGACTTACCATGATTGACTGCAAATCTTAGCTTCTGTATCACTGCTAGATTACCACTAACTCGGTATAAGCCATCAACATCTAATCCTAAAATAAAGGGATAAACCAATTTTAATCTTTCATGCATACAGGTTCTGAAATCACTAGGCTCCTTGCTCACAGGTCTACTCTGTAAAATCAAAACCTAAAGCTGCCCGGTTAATCTTGTGCTAACGATCACTTGGCTCGGCAATAAACATTTCTCTAGATTTTTTGATGGGCAGGGCACATCACAGAAGGTTTAGTTTGCTGAAAAAGGTTTTGTACTATCAAGCTCAAAGTAATCTTCAAAGCTTCCTATGCAGAAGAATAGGAGTAAAAGAGGTACTGGCTTCAAGTTTTCCCAGTAAGACTGGAGATGCCATTTAAAATGCTTGTAGTGGGTGGAGGGAGGGATATATGCCGAGTCCAACATGCAAGAACCGAGTATTTTGTGGATGTTCCATTTTTTAATTTATGGTTAAGAAATATCAAATCAGGCATAAAAGAGCATCTCAAAGTTGTCCAGTGACCAGGTTTGCACGAAGGAACAACGTGCCTGCATACTCACTACCCAACAGCCTTTAGAAGTAAACGGGTAGCCCTTGCTTTTACAGTACTGTAACACTCAGCCAGGGAAAGAAGAAAACTGTCTCTGTGGATGCTACTGCAATTAGTCAGAATTGATTATCAGGTAAAGAATTAAATTGAAATGCCACTTGAATACAGCACATGAGTCAGTGCCCCTGAGAGGGTGAGTGTTGCCAGAATACCTTCAGACCCTGTGGCTCATAGAGTAGTCTGATGCAATACAGCACAGTTACCAGCACCATCTGACATATCCCTTCTCCCCATAATCCACTAGCCATTCCTTTACAAAAAGAACAGCTCTGATGTGTGTTGGAAGTAAAAAGAGTTGAAGTAGGAAAAAAAGCTGCTCATTTCTGTCAGCTTCCCCTCAGGTATTTAAAAAGGGAAAACTTCACCACCATCTTCACTGCAGCGCTATTTTAAAATATAAAAAAAAAAAAAAAAAAAAAAAGGGAAAAATAGCCCCTCTCTATCAAACTGTGGACCTCAAATGGAATAAAGCCTGCTCTTACAAACAAGAAGGCAGTTTGTTCAGTTTGTTGACCTACAGTATCACAATGGAAACGGTTATTTTTTCCCTTCCAGGACACAAGGCAACAGCACTGAGAAAGAAGACAATATGCTGCAAAAAGTCCTAAGTTCCCATGGAAAATGCCTTAAAATTCACTTCTGGTATTCCCTCGTAAACACCCTGATCTCAATATTATATTCTCAAATTAACAGACCATCTGAGCAATGGCAAGAGACAAGCAAGAAGCCCAATCTAAAGTACAAACAAGTCAGGAATTACAACCAAGAAATTTCAAAAAAAAAACTGGCTAAGTCCTTGGTATCAGACAGCTCCCATCAGACAGTCACACGTAACTTCTGAAAGTCTCTCTTCACCTGCAGTAAAACTTTGTTGATAAGCTCTTCTATGACTTCTTGTAATTTCTCCTCCTTGAGACCCTTACTGCCAAAAAGCTGTTCAGCATTCTCCTCGTTGTGAAAGATACTGAAGTAGATCAATTCCTCTGCTGTAAGACTTCCTTCCCTCTCCCCATACTGGATTCCACTGGATACCTTCCCACTCTCAAAAACTCATTACCGACAGACACATGTCAGATTATTTTCTCTAATAAATCAACAGCACATTAAGGATTAAAACATTCAAAATTAGACAGCGTGATGAGCAAGAGGGGTTTAAAGACAAACATAAAATTCACCATACCATGTTCCTCAACATGCTCAATGCACAGCTTCACGAACTTTGGCACCGTGCTGTTTTCTCTTTGACACAAGCTGGTGAGATTGGAACCAAACACTTGATCTGGAACCAAGTAAAGAGACTGATTTACAGTGGAACAGGACTCGAGTGACAGAACTAGTTCAGGTTAAAACCTCTACAAAGAGCAAAAAGTACTGAATACAATTGTTGCATTATTAGAGTGAAAGGGAGTAAAGTTCTGAAAAGAGTCCTTAACAGCTCCCAGAAAGAACAAGTGTCAGCAGTCACCCAAACATGAGTCTAGGGGGGAGGAACTTTTGGTACTGAAATCGTTATAATCCATCAGAAGAAAACTTAGAAGAATCATACAGTCATTACTGCAGTGAAAATTTAATGGATTCAAATGTTCTGTTGTACTTCATTCCTCTCTAGAGTTCAAAATATATAATCTTTGATTAAAAAAAAAAATCTGAACAGAAAAATTTTAACCCAAATGAAAGCATTCGGGGAGAGAAACGTTATTCTCCATTACACCTACTGTTTAATCCAGCATTACATATTCATTTAAGAAAAAGGTTTCAATATTGAGCTTATTTCTAACACATTTAAGCTCTGAAACGACTTCATAAAAGATAGAGCTTTGCACAGCTCTGACTGCACGTGTGACTGTGCATAGGCAACATGGCCGCAAGGTTGCAGTTCAAATACAAGTACTTATGGACAATGTCCATCTTTTCAGATACTGTGTGTCTTGCCCTCAAAATTACACAAAAGGCAGTGGGAATGCTCTCTGTCATAAAACAGAGCAAAAATGACAATCAGCTTTGGCAGAGAACATGTTGCAAAGTCTTAGTGTTTCACGGACACGTTAATTCTCCTTGTTCAGATCAGATGGTAGCACTGAAACGTTCCCCAGACTCATATGGTTTCATCATATGCCCAGATAACAGATGACATCCCAAGTTCAGATGCATGAGACTGAAACACGGTCTTGAAATATAGAAGCAAAGCTCAGACTCAAAAGGAAGAAAGTTTTATTTTATCTTTTAAAGGCAGCATGTAAGTGACCATCTTTGCAGTACTTAATACATTTCACTTCAGAGCTTATGCAAGAGAGAAACTGCTCTTGCATTTGAACCATGCATAGCATCTAGCCCATTTTTCATGTTTAGTAACAACATTTGCATTTGATAACTGCTTTGGGAAATCCACACAGCACACCAAACCAATTATACAGTAAGAAAATTGGTATTATTAGCTGTATGCATAAAGGCCAGCACCCCAAAACATCTCATTCCTGCTGCTCCTACTCACACAGCCAGCTGTATAAGCAGAATCAGTAGCAAAGGGTTGAAAAAGGCCACGCAGCAGAAAGGCAGACTACCAAGCAGCTGTAGCAGGTGAAACAATGCATATTAGATAGGACAAGAAAATACTGGTATGTAACAAAGTTATTTGCTGCAACTGCTTCTGACCGTAACAATTTCCACACACAGGAGAACCTTACTTGTTTCCCCCATTTTAAAGCAGCTTTTGTAATTCTGTTTTTCCATGTAAAAAATGTTTAGCACAGCTACTTCTCACTTTGATGCATGCTGTTTCAAGGGTGTTTTGTAAAAATTTTTCATTTTTTCAACTCATATTCCATTTGACAAGCTTTCATTTACTAAGCTTAATAGCAGCCACAAAGTACACTGGGCTTCAGATAAACTGTATTTTTCACTCATACAGTAAATGTAAAACTGTACAGCACAGATCCAACTGTTAAAGTTTATATCATGCTTTTAAATAAAAACAAACTCTTTGTTCCTTAGTGTCTTTATTTAAAAATCCAATCATCAGCATGCACGTGTACAAGTTAAACTTGGCTTAGCATTCACTATTGCTCATGGCAGCAGTTATGTCATTGAGAATTCACATGAATTCTAAGCTGTAAAGCAGGGCAAAAACATCAAAGTCTGGGAAAAATGCCTCCTTACTTCAAACAAAAAATTCATCACTTACAGATAAATTATATTTGCAGATACACAAATATATCAAATGCTACATGCAACAGAAGCACATCTGTTAAAGTATGCAGTTAGGCAAATCACAGTCAGATTTGGTCTGATATTTGCCTACCCATCTGCTATTTTGACCCTAGTAGAGCACCACCTATGAGTCCTGCTAAAGCATACAAACAAATAAATTAAGTTTTACAGTGAGTACCAGGAATTACCAAGAAGAAATTTACACAATCACATTAATTTAGACCTGCTCAAAAACTTTTCTCTTTCAGAGTTCTTACAAATGTGACAGATGGAAGTATATATTAAGCTATCAATCGTTTCATAAGTTGGATTCAAGATTATCTATAAAACTCATTCTTTGTGGAAAAAAAAAAAAAAACTCCCAAAAAATGTATACATAAAAAAAAGGTTAGGGAAAAAGGATGTTGGAGTTGAGATTCCTTTAGCCTCATCCTTTTTCTGCCTAAACATTTCATTTCTAATGAGATGGCACATATTTCTCTGGTTCCATCCAGACTAAAAACACCCCTGTAAAACATGAGCAAGTGTTCAGCTCAGTAACAAAGGGACAATCTTCCTTTCCCTTGTTTGCACAAACGACTATTTGGCTATACAAAATTCCCAGCTCAGAGCAGCAGACCAAATGGACTTTCTAGCTCAGAAGTGCTGTGACTCCACAGGGGCTCCTGGGCTCTCATTTTCCACTTCAGTTTTGCCAATAATGGGATGAAAAGGACATCCTTGACAAAGTTTAGTAGCTAACAGCATTGCTCAGAAGAACAACAAACAATCACCAGTTTCACTATCCAAGACTTGTTAGGCAGGCCACATTCATGTTTTACTCTAAAACTAGACGACATGAACCCCATTTTACACGTGAATTATCAAATTCAGTTTCTCAAATTATTTCCTTTGTTAAAAAGGTTCATTTACCCTTAATGTAGCCTTTTTCACGGACAGCCTGTAATGTAGGTCGTCGTGTGAGAAACTTCTTGAGCTTCGTTTTGGTCTTTTTCTGGTCTGTGGCATCTATATTGCTAGGCACTTTCACCGCTGGAAGTAAAAATACAGTTAGTAAGAATATTCACAAGAACAACTTTTTTTTAAACACTGGTTCCTTGGAAAAGAAATTCGACAACAAATACAGAGAAACACAGAAGAAAAAAAAGAAAATAAACCATTCAAATTCACATTGCATTCACATTTTCCTTTTTTTTTTTTTTTTAATTTCTTGTACACAGCATCCATTCTTCAAACTGCCAAGAGGCTAACCTGTCACCAAGTGCTGTGTGTGAAAATAACTAAATAGTAACTCAAAATAAACATGGAATTTAAAACATATAGCTGTGTTTCAGAACTAGCCCTGCCTCTCACCAAGCATTTTAAATTAAATACTTCCTTGCAATCTACGTGCAGCCCAGAAGTAAAGGACAAAACAGATTGCCTGATTAATATATTTCTTTGCAAAGAAAAATTTCTGTGGCTAGAAGAAATTTCTTTCAAATTCCGAGTGTGAGATTAAAAATGTTTCATTTATGTAAATGATCCAATATAGGGTTAGCAACTTACTGAAACTGAAGTGTAAGTTAACAGTGAAAATATTTACAGGTGCTGCACCATGGACAAAAAAGTAAAACTATCCAAATCTGTTTCGAATAAGGGCAAAGAGATTCTTTTGCAAAATAATTTATGCCAGAGAAAACAAAAACATCCAATTACTTCTACACATTGGACAAAAGTGAGTATACCTTGAGAATAGATTATTTCTTTACTGCCTGTTTTCTCCTACTTTTTAAGTATGATTAGGAAAACAGATAGAAGTCAGAAACTGGCACCAAATGGAAAATGTTCTCTTGAATTCTTTTCTGTTTACACACGAGTGAAGACAAGGTAATTTTTTTTTTTTTTTTTTTTTTTGCATTCCTAAAATCAATTATTGGAAAGTTTTCTACTCACAACGAAGTTTCCTAGAGTCTTTATTCTCTTTTTCTTTGTCTTGTTTTTCCACCCCAGGAGAATCTGGTACCTCATCTTCTAATGCTTCATCAGATTCTACTACCTATTACATTTAAGAAGATAAAGGTAAGTTTACCAATTCAGAGAATACACCATTAAAAATACATTTCATGTAGACTGCTCTACAATACACTGCTATTTTCCCTTTCACTTAATTCTTTCCAGAATTCTAGATGCCAAAATTATCTTCAGAGATGATACCATTCTTGCTGGCAGTAACTTTGAGAAGCATTTGGTCATAAGACCCAATACTGACAAAAATTTAATTACATCAACTTCTTTCTTCCTCTCAAATTCAGTAGACATCAGCTGTTTCATTCATATGTTCTGCAACAGAAGCACCTGACTGATAAAGTCAAAATCAATTTCTACAGCATTTATCCTGTTTCTAATCTCCCTAGTTTAAGTTTTCTGTGACAGAAACAGACTGCCAGTTGGAGAATTAGACCTCTGTCAAAGTACACACTGAATTCAGTCCAACAGAGTATCGATACCAGCGTCCAAAAGCCTTGCTCTGTGGATTAATGTTCTTTCAGCATATTCTCAAAAAGAACAAAAAACCCACAGTTAAATGGAAATGCAAATCATGTTGCTGTATGAGGGCAGATGCTGAAGAAATTGTCTGCTGCCTCACACCTACGTTGCATTCCATCAGGAAACAAGAAGAAAGCTTCCTTTGGTCTCAGTGCATAACACCAGTTAATTTGCACTTGAACTTGCACAGCAGACGTGAGCTTTAAACAACCCTCATTCCTTATTGTTTTTCAAAAGCTTCAGATAGACTTTTTAAAATGTCACCAGTCAATATACTCAAACATTCAATTAATGTCCCTGCCAAGGATCCAACTGCCACTGACATCATGTGAACAGGATTCTCTTCCTCAAAGCTTTTCAGGATTGTTAAGTTTCAGATCTCCTAGACCGGAATATATCACCTAGAATTTAGGTTTGTAAAATGGACCAAGTCAGAATTTGTGTGTGTAAAAACAGAGCAGATATCCTTCACAGATACTCCTTCTATATAATATACTGACATAACAGCTCCCTGAGGGAGGAGAGAGACATGAATCTAAGCTGTAGCCTTCCTTTGGGCTTCAGATCTGAGCAAGCCACAGCCATCATTCACATTCACAGCTACTATCACAATAGAGGGTTTTCTTCAAACTTAAGTTTGTTTCAGATCTGATTCATTTTTGCACCCAAAACTTTCAGTGCTTCAAATTATCAGATGGTCTAAATCAGGTATATTTTTCCCTGTGCAGTATTAGGTCTCTAGGCTTTTGATTCACACTTCAATTTAGCCTGAAGGGAATAGCAATAGCAGATGCTGAAGTAAGCATTCTTTTGTTGGTCGCCCTCCCTTTCACTCCCCCTCTCTTTTCTTGAGAGAAAAAAAGCTCATTTCTGAGGAGATCAGTCCACACCTCCCAGTTCTTAATCCAGTGGATCACTGCTCTTTCCTTGGCACAACTTAATTTTATTTCTTATCACTGGGAATCATCATATCCCCAGCCCATTCCCAAGAAAATGACAAAATGAAGATGTATATGAGCTACTTGGAGTAATTACATACATTATTTTGCTAAAAAATACTACCTTGAAATCAGAGCCTTCATGATTCAAATACCTACCTGATTGTTGATGGTGTAGTTAAGGACTTTATACCATTCATTAATGAAGCTGTCATTATCAGACTGAATTAGGAGCTCAGTTCCCTGGCGGGTTTTTAGCTTTAAAGAAACAAAAACAGATGTCATCAGAACTGATAAACATGCTAGAACTCCAAAATCAAATTACATGAAGTTAAACTTCGCGCTGGCACAACTTTCAGATGATAAATAGCTATGCTAAAATCAGTGAAAGCACAAAGTAAGTTGTCTTAAAATTGAAAAGCATATCCTGTACAAATATATTAAGAATGGACATCTCCTGCAGGTACATAAGTATACGATTTACAGAGAAGAAATGCAAAAAACCTGAAGTTTTTAGAGACAATTTTTGAAATTGCTTGAATGCTTAGAGTTTTGCATATAAGTAAAATAATTTACCTCAATGACATTCTTTTTGCTGGATTTGTCCTTTGAAGCCCAGTCAATCAATGCCCCTTTGAGATCCACTGTAAATTCTGGCTTGGACTGATTCACACCAAACTTCTGGAAAAAAAAAAGGAACAGTGACAATGAACTTTAAGAAAAATACAAATAACAAAAGCTTCCAAGATACATAGACTTGCAATTCCTGAATGTAACACACTGTCACTGGATTCACAGCCTACGCAATTTAAAGCAAACACAGCATCCTGCCACAAATAAACTATCATAATACCAGAAAAACTGAAACAAACAAAAAGCACCAAAATCTCTTTATTCATGCCTATTATGAACTGCTCAGCCTAAGGATTTTAAAATTCCAGTAGTTTTAAATTCTGATCAGATTTCAGCAGACTTGTTCCTGTTGAAAGTGGTAGAAGTCTATGGAGAATTTGATCATAGCTTGATTCTTGTGGAAAGTCTCAAGCATCTTCAGTTTTTACATTCTCAGAAGAAAATCTCTTTTTAAATGTTCCCAGTGATGCTTTCTATATTAAATCTATTCAGTATTTTCCTTTAGCATACCCTGGTAAGTAAACAGAAATCAATTTCACTGTCTAGCTTCTAAAAAACAAGTAACCAAAGCAACTAAGAAGCATTTAACCCATTATCAACCAATTTGGAGGAGCACAGCATGAATAAGAGCTATCTTTACTTCTTACTTTACCACTACGCTGGGTATAGCCAAGTACTTCTACCAGGGTCACAGTATACACCCCATAGCTTTAAAACATAATTTCTCAAGGAAGACGATTTGCAAACAAAAAGCTAATTGTTAGTAAGTTTTGTTTGCTTTTAATGTATAGAGAAAGCATTAAGTCAATTGGCTGCAGAAGAAAAAAACTGATGTACATTTGGGTGACAGTCTATAGCACCAAATCCATCACAAAGCTTCTTTTCTAGTTATGAAATAATAATAATTTAAATATATATATTTTGTGCTCATGTGACAACATTCAAGCTGACCCGAGTCTCAGGACAGCATCCTTGCTGCAAACATCACAAGGCTTCCAGTCTGTACCACAACAACGGCACCTGAGGTGAGAAAACACAGCTCAAAAAACAGAACTAATCTGCTGCTTCTGATTAAATTCACAGCAAGGATGTTAGTTAATGCTAACTGTTTTAGAAAGGCTGTTTACAGCTAGAAAATCTTCCTACCTGATTCCTAATTAAATGATGATCAGAATGAAACAACATAACCTGTGAAATATCAGAATGAAAGAATACTTCTAATTTACAGTGTCAACTAACATCTGAAAAAACTGCCTGCTTTCTATCTTGATTCTCAGATTTCTCATTTAAGGATGTTTCTTAATAGCTTTTGGTTTAGTCCCAGCTCAGAAATGGAGTTCACAACAACCTTCGTGCATGTTGGAAAACATTTAGGGATTGCCACTGGAGAGAGCATGAGACTAGAGCTCATGTCCTCTACAAGATGAGGGATTTGTTACCAGTGCCTTCCTCATGATGCTGAGCAGCAAAGGAGATGACCTGCAGTGGGTGAAGTCAGTTAGCAACAGCCACAAGTGTTTCGACCACAAGGAATGGTTCCCTGCTGCCCTCTGGTATGCCCCACTATGCAGAACTCCAGGTGGCAGCTCCCACGTTAACTCAAAACACCACTGTACTTTTTTTTTTTTTTTTTTTTAAAAAAAAAAAGAGCCTCACTACCTTCAGCACAACCTGAAAAGCACAGGACAATCCCTCCAAAAAAGAAGAAAAAGAGCCAGCTATTAATGGTGGGAGGGAACAGCCAGGGAACAGCCAAGCAAGCACTCTAAGCCTCCCTACAAAGCACTTCTGATCTACCAGAGTATCACAGACTCATCACAAACTTAGAATTTCCTTGAAGAAAGAAGTTTAACCTTCCATCTCTCCTACGAGCTTCCCTACCACGGTTCTTATCTGCTCCTGCCTGTGTGGAGATGAGAGGCCAGCCACCACTGTCCTCCTCAAAACCTTCCAGGAGCAAATCCCAAGCAAGGCTGCCGAGATGCTCAGCTTACAAGGGTTAGCTAGAGGCAACTGAATCCTCCTGAAACACACAGGTTCTCCTGAGTGCAACAATAAGAAAAGTTGTCCCTTTAGCATCCAGGAAACAGAGCACATTGCTAGGTCAGCACTGGTCAAGCTACATTCAGTCCTTACTCCCAGTTCTGACTGCAGTTCTCTTTTCTGCTCTCAGAGAAGTTGCAGAGAGCAGAAATGAAAGAGAAAGAGGGAAGAGGTCTAGAACACGCTGCTGAGAAAAGCCCTAACATAGTAAGTTGTCCTAGAGTCTCTTCTGACAGATTTTTCTAGGAGAAAGAAGTAGTCATGGGACGTGTTTATGCAATTTTCAAGGCAGAGATAATTTCCCCTTTTTGGAAAGTGTAATGACTGTTGGTTTTTTTTCACTCAGACACAGATGCTGAGTTGCATGAGGACTGCCTTGGAGTTACGTGCTGACATCAGAATCACACTTTTTCTTGTTTTCAGGAGTTGTCTCCACATCATGGGTGCACGCATAGGACAAACCACACAGCCAGTAGTGGGATATATTTCAGCTTTTTTTGGAAACTGATCTGGCTTTTATGTATAGGAAGACACTGGGAAACACAAATGACACCAGCCAGTCTAATAATTCTGTTCCCAGTCAGTTTCATAGAACTTTCTAATTCCATGTCTTCTTCAGAAATACTGCCAAGGGACAGATGCTTCTGAAGTTCTGTTACCAGTCCCAAAGAACTTACAGCTTGAACAAGAAAAAGAAAAAACACCAAGACATTCTATTTTACCATGGCAGAATTAGAGAGATTTTCTGAAATCTACTATAAGTATTTACATTTCAAACATTCATCATTATTATCAGCTGAGCCCTGTATACTCAGCTGTGCAATACTGATGAACTACAGCAATGTACATACAGCACTCTTGTACGCTGTAAGGAGTGGTATGACACTGTAAACAGAGCTTGCCCACATGAACTGTGAAGAGCCCTTATTTCCTTGATCTTTCAGTGGGAAGTTTACTCACTTCTGGTTTACCACCAGCACACCCGACACTGAAGAAATGCAGCTATTACATAAGGTTGACAAACAAGTCCTTCTAGCAATTACTATTTGCTGCTGTTGTTTTTCTTTTTGAAGCCCCATCACAAATATCCATCAGTAGCTATTACATCTCCTTCACAACAAAAGAGAAAAGCTTTCAACATACTGAAAGAATTGAAAGAGAGATGAGTGAAATCCACTATTTCCCTTACAGAAAACAGCATTTTAAACAATATAATAATGCATAAAAATTATGTGGCTCCCACACACACAGGTTCATTGGACAGAAATAAAAAGAGCTGCATCATTTTTAGCACAAGTTTAATTGAAAAAGCCTACAGTTACTGCCTCCTGACAAAAAATAATAATAATAGAGCCATGGTAATCAAAAAGTGTCACGTTTCCAAGGATCTTAACGGAATCCAAAATATTTAGCACTCTCTCCACTCTTCAGGGAGCATAGGAGAGATAGCAATGTAGTTACAGTGGCCACCAGATTACAGTCCTCAAAACGTCAAGAAGTGATACATTGCTTTTAATGTTATATAAGATGTGTGTATACACACACACACACACACACACACACTTGACTGTGAAAGCTTTAGTTTGATTCTGGTTAAATTAATAATCAGCACTAAAACACTAAAAACTGCTTTTATAGTCAGTCAATCCTCTTTTTCCTTCTAACAAGAATCTTAACTATTTTCTTCTTTTCCACCATGAAACTATCATATTAGCTACCAACACTTTTTCAGTTTCCAATAAAGAGTACATCCAAGCTTTGCAGCTACCCTTCAACATATGACTAATACAGATGCTTAAATTATACATAAGGAGTTCTACAAATTTATATCAGCTTTATGTATGTAGCATATAGCCAGAATGCCATGGAGCTCTTTTCCTTTTTTTTTTTTTTTTTTTTAATTTCAGTTATAGCTGACATTAACCAATATCATGTACATTGATGTATCAAAGGCACCACAGGAGCCTTAAAAACAGTCTGAATTAGTTCTGTTAGAAAGAATTAGACATAGTATCTGTTAAAAAGAAACAAAATGTGACCACATCATGCTGTTTATTAGTTAAGACGCTGGTGGTTCAAACGTTAGGCAAATCTGGGATTAGAATTCAGGCGCTGATGATAATAGCTGATCTTTGTTCCATTAAAACAACTACAGCATTATTACAATACACTTTTGTTAATTTGTATCTTAAAAAAAAAAAAACACTTTGAAAAATAGCAAACAGGATACATAAGATGTTATTTGAAGTGATAAAACTTAACTTTTGGAATGTTTAAATTTACTTTCAAGATTAGTGGCAAATGGCCTTAGAGCGACAAGAGGCATGCAACAAGAACACATACACTGAGAGCTGCAACTTGGGCAGAGTTTACATAGGTGACAGCAGGTCGACGACTGAGAGCATTTTTCCAAGAAGAAAGCAGCGAGAGCAAGAGCTCAGGGATTGAGAGCCCTTGGCAAAATGACTTGACGAGAAAAGGAAGAAAAGTGATGAAGTCACAAAACAATGCACAAAAAATGATATGGTTACATCAATTATTAGACACAGCTAAAAAATCATCTTCTGCTAGATGAAGAAGCAAAGAGGAAATTATTCTCTCATGTCACATAGACTTGGCTTTACTCAATTAAAACATTGATAAAGATCAAAGTTTCTGACAAGAGAGGTGCAATTTTTAATGTCCCCCCAAACAATCTTGTGTGCAAAGATCAAAAAGAGCATGTGCTGCGTAAGCCAAATGCAAACATGCACAGTTGATGCTCTCCCTTGACATTCTCAATTTAATTATAAATATGAATAGTACCAACAGAATAAAGTTCTGCATACTGTCAGTATTCAACTGTTTGATGCAGAAATACTCTTACTATATATATATTAATGATCACAATACTTTTGCTGCACTTAAATTATCAAAAGAATTGGTAACTTCTTTTTTCCACTAACGGACTGTTTGAAAGATGTAACACAGCTAACACTGGTCTCCCCAGCCAAGCAGAGTATTATTATTGTATTACACAACTATTATCACTATATTACACGACTATTATTATTATTATTTTTTTTTTAAGCAGATCATTCAGTCTGGCATACATTTATTCATTTATAACTGTATCATACAATCAGGAACAGTGATATAATAAACAGTTAAAATTAGTATGCTGCATATTTTTGTTTTGCTTTTTTCCATCAATTGTTAAATTTGGATTAAGAGCATTAAAAATTTTTTAGAATAAAAAAATAATAGTACTCTTTGAGACCACATATCAAACCAACTATCAAACCTCATCCTGAATGGCTGGGAATTTTCCAGTTCATGAAGTAGAATAATGAAAATGGACTTGATTGAATAATAGACAGTGACTAAAGGGTATGAAAGAAGACAAGACCAAGTTTTAAAGCTTTCCAAATCCTAACACGTCCTGCTTTGGAACTCACCTTTTAAGATTCTCTAATATTTCTTCAATATATTTTGTCAGTGAAGATAATGTATGAAAAAGTAGTTCACAGATTTTTTTGATTTTTTTTTATATTATTTCTCTCACTTGCAAATAATACTAACTATATTTACCCAGCATCCCAACATTTGCAGATGGGAAGGTCAGTAACTTTCAGGTGTACATGCTTCTGTTCATTTTTCTGCGCTTGACCCTCTGACGTGCATCATACCCTCTTCCTCTTCCCACACTCAGTATGGGCAGATCTCCTTAAGTTACAAAGTCCACTTTCTATAACAAACAGTGCAGTTCAACTTATCTCATGCTTCTAATCCTTATTATTTTTTCCTTCCCTACTGTTTTCCACCTGTTTGACCACCTTGTCCAACTTCACCATTTCCATTCCCTGCTACTCCCAGTGGTTTTTTTTCAAGCAAGTTTATCCACTTTTGTGCAACCACCCCTTCTGCAGCAACAAAATGGCAAAAAAAAAACCCAAACTCAGAGCTTTGGAAAAGAACAGTCAGTATCAATTCGCTGCCCAAAAAACTGTAGCAGCAGAAAGTGAGTCAAGTAGAAAAATCAGCAAAGCACAGCAGCATAGCTTACATCGGTAAGAAGAAATTTTGTTGGGCAAGATGCAATTTTGTTATCAGTGTGACAACATCCTGGAATAACTTTGTATGACCTCTCCTTAGCTATTATAGGAGATCTACATTTATTTTTAATATCAGACTTCCAAAGTAAGTAAGAAAGCCACAGGTAACAAACCATTTTTATACTGATTCATGTAGGAATGTAGCAGGATTATAGCCAATTTAACTATAATGTTATTAAAGTAGAAATGATATCAATATTGAAGAATCATTGTCATTGCCTCCAGTGTGAAATTTTTCTTTCAAAATAGATGCAAATACTTATCACACGTTATGTGGTTATAAAACAAAAGTTCAAAGCTATCACTAAACAGTAAGACAACTTTTTTTTTTTTTTTAAGTTGTGCATACATATTGGTATTTAAGACCAATAAACAACAGGGCTGTAATTTGTTGTGCTTTATGATATCAACATTTAAAAGAAGGTGAGGCCTTGTTGCAGAGCTTACCCAGCCAGTTCCACTTCCTTGGGTTTTAGTGAACAGCAGTGATGAACCTTGTAACACCGCCCAGGATGACATCCAATTCTTTCTGTAAATATTTGTAAACAAAACATAATAAATTGACTTTAAAAGCAGATACTAAAGCTGTGTGTCACTGCTGCCCAGCTGACTTGCATGTTAATATACTTAACCATATATATTGTCATCAGTGCCATCAGTAAATCTTAATTGCTTGCATATTTGCAGAAGTGAACATATGTTAATTGTCCCAGCCTGACCATCAAAATCTAAATCAAACAAACCTAATTAGTAGTGGGAGCAGCTCACCAGAAGGAATGCCATACAATTATAATTTCAAAAGGGCTAATCTGGAATGCTCAGCCTACTGTGTACTAAGGAGATTATGCCAAAGCACTGCATAATTCTGAAATTGACTGATCACATCTTATTGGGATGTACGTGCCCCACTTTTATGCAGTAAGCTCATTAACACCAGCAACAAAATATTTGTTACACATCCAAAAAAATACAGGAAAGGAACAAATCAGTTCTTTAGCTGTCTGACAATTTTTGTGCCTAAATATCTGCCCAGAGGTTAAAAATAAAATAAAATAGAAAGCTTTACAAGCTCTAACAATCCATTCCCACTGCCTAAACATTAATTATTATTGAACAGCTCTCAAAGTGACAGGAGGGTCACATTGCAGTATTCTGGTAAAGCAGCCCAATAATCCAGATCAGTGATTCCAAACAGATTTGCCCTAAGTGATGAGGGTATACTGCACCAGCAGCAGCTTGTATGAGCCACCATCTACCTCTTCCTACTGGGCTCTTAGAAGCAGCTCTGGGGAACCAAGATGGAGATCAGACCTGCTGCCCACCTGGCCCTGGACCAGGGCAGAGGGTCTCTGGAAAATCAGCTGTGTGCTAGCAATTTAATCCTTAAAAAAGAAATAATGCTTCATGTTTCAGAAATTTGGGAATGTTGATATAGATGTATACAATAGTAGACCTAAGAAAATCCCTTTCAAAACATTACAGGTAAAAAAGTAAACCTAAATTAAATCTGAGGAAAAACCACATTTAGACACTATTTGGTACTGACTCTGCAAACACTGGAATTAGGTTAGACAGTATTAGTTGGTTTTACATTAGGATTTATAACGCAGGTGCCCACCCTGAAGCAAGAAAAGGAAACTACAAATGAGGCCATTCATCACATACAGGTAGAGTAGCATTGATAAATATGGAATCTCTTGCCCACTCGTATCTACACGTACTTCTAAAAGTAGAAGGACCTACCGAACTTTCTTCCCATTTTCTGTAATTTTTGTCACATTCAATAATCCATACTTCTCTTGACCCTGCAAGATGGAATAAGACAAATTAAAAAGAAAATTTGCTTTTATTGCATCACATCACTGAATTCAATCCCCTCGAACAATCAGTATCTGGCCAGTGTTGTAACTTCAAGAAACTGCTGTAAGTATATTTAAACAAGCAGCATCAGTAAAATCAAGATTTTTCATGGGAAAATTTTAAGCAAGGATATATTGATTTGTATAATAGTAATTTTGTGTTTGTGTCTGCCACTAAAAAAAAGGAGATATCTGACAAACAACCTAAATTCTTCAACAGAATTCTTCTAACTCAAGTTAACTGTATATTTTAAATAAATCATTCCTGAACTGCATAAAAATACTAACAAATTAGTTTTCAAACAGATGAGCAAAACATTCCATGTCCTATTTTTTCCTAGCCCCAAGAGAAAGATTAGAATTTTAAGCTACTTAATTATACACTGTGGATGAAAATCATTTAATTTATATGCCACTGTACAACTTTGGAGATCAAGCAGTGAAAAGCAAAAAAAGAATAACAATGAACTAGAAGGGTATGTTTAAGTTACAAAGGAGTGAATATTTCTAGTTTCTGTACAAGAATAAGAAAAATAAAGCATATTTTTAAAAAATAGCGCAGGATAAAAAGGAAATAGTCAATTTGCACCGTCCTATTGCACTACTGCACTATTAAGAAGTAATCTATTAGTTGAAATAATCAATTAGGGAAAAGATTTAAATTAGCTTTATCATAACAAAAACATCCTCAATTTTAGATCCACTGAAAATACAAGATATTTAGAGGAGAATGTTAGAGAGAACATCTCAAATTTAAGCAGACCACGGAATAATCACAGAATACAGAATAGAAGAGGAAAACTTTACTCTGACATTGTCTTTATCAGAGACACAGAGCTGTATTTCATGAATCTTACAGATTTTTATTTGCATGTTTTATGTGGTTTGCATTAAACACAAGAGATGTGTTTTCAAAGATAGCGTTTATCTGGTGATTCATGCTGTTATGGCCCATTAGTAATTGCTCGTCTTTAATATCTCTACTGAGGCAGAGTGCCTTCCCAAGCCAGTGAAAATACATATTATTTTCCAAAAATAGGACCTCACTGCCTGGGTAACCCATGCTCACTTTCTCCAATATTCTGCGGTATTAAAAAATTGCACAGGGAACCGTTATGAATGTTCTGAAAAATTAAAAAACCTACTTGGAAAGCATATCATCATGCCTTGCTTAACAGCAACACTAGAGGGTACTAAGGAGAAAATTATGGTAATATTTAACTGGAGGGAAGAGAAGTCTAAATAACAAAACACAAAAATACAACTTTTTTTTGTAATAGTAAGTTCCAGAGACAGCTAAAGAGAGCAGACTTTTCTCCTATTGTTTAAAAGCAATAGCAAGTTCTGCTACAAAATCTAACATCTCAAGGTCAAACAAGCGTTCACATTTAAAACTTCAACAGAGGCAAAAAAAATCTGTTTAGCATTCATAACAAGTCTTTAGCAAGTTGAAGTTTTCCTCCCGTTATTCTATGAAAGCAAAAAGACAAGGCTTATTTACATAAGGCTCTCAAGATTACTACAAGTTTTCAACAGGTGAAAACACAAGTGAAAAATGAAGGCATCACATCATATGAGCTATTAGTGACCAATGACAGTGATAAACACAGTGGATACAGAAAGTTTATTTCTGCTTGTAAACTACCAGGTTGCTAGGTATGAAGTCATGACTTGGAGGAAAAAGTCAATCCTACATAATTTGACACAACTAAGCTACACATCCACCACTCTCACAAAGCTGTTTTTAAGTCAATTTTTTTTTTTTTTTTTTGAAAGCCCAGTTGGATGCAATACATTCCTTGTACAGTGTCATTAGTTCTATCCCGTTCTTTTCTCCCAGTAACAAGCAATTATCTAATCACAAATAGCACATTTCTACAACATCTACTTATTTAAACAATCTCCATACTGACTGTGGCTTGATGCTTCGGTGAAGAAGGAGAGGACTCATTTTCAGGAAAACTGGCCTTAGAAGAGCTTGATGATTCCTATAGAATTTAAATAATTAGTATAAATTATTCTTTCTCACAATGTTTTTTTTAATTAAAAAATAAAACCTTTTCCACCCCTAAAGGCACACTTTCCAATTTCCCCCCGCTCTCACAAAAATAGGTTGTTCTGAGCATTCATGATATTCTGAAATACTTGTATTATAAACCTGCTTAACTAAACAGTGTTCTTACAATACTTACAGCCCAATCAAACCAGATTATTAAGCATGTACCCATTTGAAAAAAAAAAAGTTAATACATACTTTATCAGCTTAAAGCAAAGCCTTCATCCATATTAAGGAGCAGATTTCTTTGTATGACTGCAATCACATTATGAAGCACGTTTGAAATACAAACAAATTACAAGGCACCACATGGAAAACGAAATTTGAAGAACAGCCTATGCTTCTGTGCAGACAATAAATTTAAGACCAGCATAAAAAATAGCTGTCCATACAGAAAAGTTTATACCAGCTCTATTAACTTCTGGCAGTTGATTTCCTTATAGTATATGACCAAAACTTTCTAGAGATTCACATTTTTCTTCTAAACTACACATTGATGATGGAGCAAAAGAAAATGTCTGAAAAACAGAAAAAATGCTGGAACCAAAAAGGCATGTGTGTTTCCTCTGAAGTATTAACCCCATAAAAATCTGGTAAGAATTTCAAACAGAAGAAAAACAGCATTTGGTCTCTGTTACTTCTCTTGCATTTCTCTCCCACCTCCTCAGATGGTTGGTGAAACCACCCATCTGAAAACCAGTTGCTGTTTTTATATTTATTTCACTCCATAGTTCTCACCACTAAGCAGCTCTGGAAGAAGACAACTAGTACACATGGTCATTAACTAATCCTTTACCACAGACTGCCTCTAAGCAACACATGTAACAGTGTCTACCACTGATAACAACATGGATGCATCGATGCACTAAACAAATGAATGGCCTCCCTGTCCTTCCACAAAACACTCATGGTACATTCTTAATTTTCTTGAAGCATAAGCATTGTGCTTTATATAAAGTTACATACAGAAACCTTATCAGTAACAAATACATGATGACTGCTTATTTTAAAGCTGTTAGAACTGCATTAACTAAGCTACTGACTTAAGACTTCACAGATGCGGCTTATACACAATTTCTCCTGGTTACTACACTAGACATTTGTACAGTTGCACATTTGTTTCACTGGGCTTAAGGTCTTGGTACTAGACTATTGGGTCTTCAAAGTAAGCAGCTCCACCTAATCGATGCTTTACATGAGCATCTTCATTTGACGCTGAGCTACATAGAAGCCAGCCCAAAGCAAATTTAAATCCTGTAAAAAAAAAAATCTTCCTTTAAAAGTATGGCCAAATTTTTTACTTTATTGCCAACAGAAGTGTTTATACTGTGAAATGTAAACTTTACATGGAGCTAGAGGACTCCCTCCGGCTTTGATTTTGCAGAACTCCATCTGGCCATTCAAACACAGGTGACAACACATTTGATACATAAAGATGCTTAAGAGGAACAGGAAGGATGAAGAAGGGCAAAGAAACCTTGGAATTGCTAAAGCTAAACTGATGCATCTAGATGCAGAGTGCGCCATTGTCAGCCAAGCACGATCCCTGGGTCCTCTGCACTACATATGACATTCTAAACTGACAGCTTCAACACTTAAAATCAAATTCAATAAATTCTATTCTGAAGAACTAAGTCAACTCATGGTAACTCACTTGCTTCCTTTTCCACAACACTCCATTCCAACACAAACTACTGGGATATTCCAGAAGTAACATGTCAGGCACGTAACATTCTGAGCAGTAGATCCATTTTCATTACTACTACTGTGTTTTGTCCACTTGTCTTTGACATGGGCATGTGTAATTGCACACTTACCGGTCATTCTCCATACTCCCAGAAATACACTGATGTCATTTCACTTCTCCATGTATCTTTACAGAACAGAAGTGTACAAGCCAGTTTGTTGGCATCTTATTGTCAGTAGCCTATGCTAACACTTCAGCATTAAGATGCATTTCTGTTTCCATGAATCTCGGGTCAGACTGCTGTGAAGTTCCAAAAATCAGCAAGCCATTCATTACCCCTACAACACCAATTTCAGTTCCTCTCTGCTTACATAAGTTCTCCACATGCACTGGCAGAATGGCACAGTGCAAGTAGAAATGGCTATGATAGAAATCAGACAAAAAAGACACAGGCAGATGAAGAACAACGGAGAGGCGCTGTCCCCATGCTTGCTCAAACATCTATTAGTTGACAGCCCCCAACAGATTACCAAGAACATGCCACAGAGAATGAACAGAAAACAGCTTCTGTTATTACTGACTCAGCTCTGTCCTGACTAAACTCCCTGCTCAGCTCTGGAGGCGAAATAAAACCAAGCATTTTAGCACTTTCAGTACTGTGCTCTGCCCTTAAACAACATTCCAGCCCTGCTGTAATCAAGCACAACTTCTCTTCGCATATTACAGAGGAGATCAGCAGAACTGTCATTAAAGGGATTAGCTCACTACATAACACCACTATTTGTATCTCTAATTTAGAATTTTTGGTTTAGTAAGCAAAAGTTTTATTTCAACTCTATGAATTCTTCAGCTACTCATCTGCCATGTTTAAAGGGGATTCTTGCTTAGCGTCTCCTACAACTAAAATATTCAGGCATGAAATATCAATATACCTTACATGGGAACCTTGCCCACATTCACAATTCTTGAATTTAAAACCTTTCCAAAGCCTGAACTGAATTACAGGAAATTCCCAATTATAAGTAAAATGACCATAAACATCAAACTCTGAATTAACATGAGTTATTTCAAGGCTAACAAGAATAAGGCTACCACTGACTAAGAAACAACAGCAAAATTATCAAGCAGTCCTTGGATTCTCTGAATGTTATCAAACAGTGATGCAAAACATAAAACGAGATTTCAGAAATTCATACATGGCAGTTTCTTTTCAATACTTCACAAATCAAAAACAGTTCACATTGCAGCATGCTGTTTAACTTGCTCCTACCTTATCGTTGGTGTCCAACACAATTGTGCTGTGTCTCCATTTTGTTAAAACTATCGGTTCTTGTAGCCTCCTGTCCAGACTCCTACTCTTTATTATATCTCTTTGCTGCTGTGGTGAAGCATTATACTAAAGAAAAGAAAAATCAAACTATAAGCAAGCTCTAATTCACACAAAAAAGGCCTGCATCTTCACAGTACAAACTTTCAGATTCCTGATTTCATCCAGGTGTGTGAAATTAGCCTTTTCTAAATTTAGCTCTTAGTTTTCAGAACCATCCTGTCTACTGTAGTCCTCTCGACAGACAGATGTTTGATTTCCTGGACAAAAGCTTTCTGCAAGCAACTGCCATATCAACAACTAGTATGGCATTAGAATAAACATATGATTTAATCATTCAAGTCTTCATATTGCACTGACAGTAAAAAGCACCTGTCATGACATAAGACAAGGATAACCCTGCTACTCTACAATAAGCCATGCAGATTAAGAGCGTTTAACTGAATATGATTCTATTTGGCTCCAAGGTTTCCTATGCTTAGGAGAGTAGATACTAAGAAGTGAGGTGAGGACTTCCTTTTTCAGAAATACCTACATCAACTATTGCTAAGGGAATTTGTTAGTGTGCAACACATCTAAGTGCAGAAAACAAGTATTTAGCAGGAAATAATTTTAAGACTTGGCAAAGCATTAAGAGCAAGGGAGACACAAGTTCTATGTTCTGATAAGCTCAACAGCATTCAGAGATGAACAGGTTGAGAAAATATAAAGGCCATGAGAAAGATCCAGCATTTAACTTCCATTCAGCTTTGCAGCATACAAATAAGTAGCAGAGACATTTAAAATCATCACATTATAAAGAACTATAAAAATATTTCAAGCAAACTTTCACATTGAAAGAACAAACAAGAAAAGACAAAAGATTTGTTTGCTTTTTACAGTCAGTAACAATCTCATTCTCTCTATTCAGATTACAAGACTGCAATCTATACACAGAAACAGAAGGAAATAAGCGTGACACATAATGGACTAGAATTCAAATGTAGCACAGGAAAGTAAAATACTCATTTTACTGAAAAAAGGCAAAAACTATCCTTGACATGACATTGAATTCTACAGTTTTGCTACCAATTTACTCAGGCCCTCCAATTGCTCCAATTGCTACCAATAAACTCAGAGCCTCAGGTCTTCAAAGATGATAACACATACTGACGAAGTACAGCAAAATTAAAGCTCAATAACATAAATTCCAAATTCAAGATGAATAACAATTAAGTTAAAGTTAGTGCTAAAAATAACTACTACTACCACCATGGCAGAGACCAAGATAGAAGCTCTGCATTTTAAAGGGAATGGAGTTCATGTTCCAATAAGTCAACAGATACTAAGAAGCATTTAAATTATTTCAACATGCAGTGAAGTGTTAAAGTACTCCCAGTTGAATAAATGTTGTAGTGCGGTGAAGAAAATTCAGTACATCATGTACAAACAGAGGTGTGCTGGTTGGCACCGTAGAGATTCGCATTTGAGACTGCACTGACTTCATATTGGTTTCAGCACATTTACATTCATACGTCAACTGCTACCTTACAGTGAGGTTGAGGTTGAAGTAACTTTCAGTTTGTTCCTGTGTTAAATCAAAGATGAACCACCATTCATGCTGCAAGAAATCTAATGGCAGCTTACTTTCTTGTAATACAAATATCCATCCAGACAC
Source organism: Centrocercus urophasianus (assembly GCF_019232065.1). NCBI lineage: Eukaryota > Metazoa > Chordata > Aves > Galliformes > Phasianidae > Centrocercus > Centrocercus urophasianus. The sequence goes on from NW_024884711.1 coordinate 33,838,160, forward strand.
TCCTACCAAGCAAACTGTGACAGCAGTCTAAGCAATATACAGCAAAACTGCTGACATTACAACTAAAACCTAAGCAAGTTTCAACTATACTATGCCTAAACAGCAGAAGACTGCTATAGTGTTCCTCACAATAGTTCAAATATGCTTTTGCTATAAAGTGAACTGTTTATTTTACATATACACACACGTATATATACTTCAGTGACATTAATGAATATTAGTTATGGAAACCTTCCATGCACTTTCCATTTGAGAATTTTGAAGAACTCAAGCTGTAACCACAAAGACTTCAAAGTATCTTGAATTAAAATCTACCTTAAGAGCTAGAATATAGTCACAGACTATTTACAGGTGATCTATATTTAAAAGGTGCCTTTGATACCATCATGAACCACTGGGAGTCTGTTTACCTAGCAGGTAACTCCATCCCAAAGGAAAAAGGGCCTGTAAGGCAAGGCTGACTCTCCAGTTTTACAAAATATACTGCACAAGAAAGCAACAATATATAGAGCTAACAGCTAACATTTCAGGAACACTGCGCTGTGCATCTTAGCAGCTTCAGTACTTTGTGCTGGTGATACAAGCAGTGTTAATAAACTGACAAAGTCCTTAAAAAGAACATTTGACATCTCTCTCGCATTTTCTCACAACATAAGTGTCAAGTAAACTATTTTCAGTCAAATGTTCATTGTCAGGTATATTTTCCTCCCTGTGAACAGCAGAATAAACTACCAGAGGAAAAAAGAGAAAGCTAAGTATTTCTGGGCTCAAGACAAGCTTCTGCTTCTAAAACAAAGGGAGTGATTTGTGATATTTGTGATTTCCAAAAAGAGTTACAGTGAGATACAGATACTGCTTTGGACTCTGGATTCTCCAAGCGAACTAACCATGAACTACAATGGATAGATGCTACTGGTTAGAGAGAAGCAGCCAGGGTGCCAGTGATGCAGTTAGATTCCTCTTTACATCTTCGGTGTCACCTTGAAGACTAAGGCTAGGTAAGGGCCGTAGAGAAGTCATCCTATGACACCACATGCCCTAGCATCACACCTTTAAAAGTTGCTATCATTTTCCTAATTCTGAAACTTCTAATAATGCAGCACAGAACTCCAAACGCACACTACTGCTCTTTGAAAAAATGTCCCCAGAACTCCAGCTTGTCCCACTCAGTTACCCCTCCCTAGCACTCCCAGCTTCATCCTCATTTCACGGCCAGTTCCTCTTATCAGCAAGTGAGGACAACAAACTGTTCATACTCCTACTGCATACACCAAGTAACCCTGACTCCTTGTTACACTGGTTCTTGGTACAGGGTGAAGACACTGCTGATATTGATTTAGGTAACACAGGGTTATTTTCATTGTTGAAGTCATTCAGTGCTTTCACCAGCTACTTGAAAGCTTTCTTTGCCTCACAGTAAATTTTTCTAACCCTCTCAACTGGCTGAATAACTTATATTTAATTTTAACCCGATAATGGAGCATGGCTCAAGGCTCTGTCCTAGCCTAATTGTGACTGAAATAAATGCAACACCTCCAAGCTATTTGTAGCAGTTGTCCTCATTCTTTGGGAGATGACACAGATCTGTCAGCTTCAAGACAGAGAACAAAGATTCCTCTTTGTTTGCACTAATAAGAGACACAGTCAAAGACAAGGAATTGGGCGGGTGAAGGGAGAAGAAGGTGGGAAGCAGCTGACAGTGAAATTTGGTAAAGACCCAATGTTAAAAGCAGGTCAGGGATTAAAACAGGAACATATAAGAATATTCTGACGTCCCATTATCCTTTATCACCTTATCTACTCCACTATATTATTTGCAGTTTTCTCAGTAAACAGTTTGAAATTATTTTTGTTCTTTGATTGATTGCTTCACAACAAAAGGATTTCACCAGTGCTGCAACTGTCTGGCTTTGAATAAACTTTTCACTTCTGTGACTGAAGTAACATCAATGCAAATGTTTTGCTATTTCTTATGAACTAAAAAAAAAATGCTTTTTTCACCTTACATAAATAGAAATAAAACATTTCTTCACTGCCTGTAAAGGACCCTGCCCACACCTTGCTTTCTCTCCCTGGAGGATTAAGGCTCCTCATGTTCCATCTGTACAACAGCAGAGTTTCAGGCCACAGCTGCACTGAAGGAACAGTGCAGGGCAGGAGGCTGCTGCAGAAGACAGCTTCCATTGGAGCAGAAGTGATCCAAAACCCCTCTGCACCCACTCTACTGACTTGACTGCCCTGGATGTTCTTTGCTTCACCTTCTATCCCAGTGGGTTGTTTGATTTTTTGATTTGTGTTTGTTTTTAATAATCTGCAAGAACAAACAATTGAATGTAGCCGAATCCACAAGAGGAAAGGGAAAGTCTTCTGGAAGATGTATTACAAGTTGCAAGTAAAGATTAGTATCCACTTCAAATAATAATTCAGCTGTCAGTGAACATAGGGCAGAAAACAGGAAAAGTCTGGGGTGTGCATCACCTAGGTGTGGTGAGAGAAGGGACTGTCCTGCTCTGCTCAGCAGCCTCACCTTGAGCACTGTGTGTAGTTTGGCCACCACAGCATCAGAAGGACTTAAAACTATTATAAAGTAATTGTCTACAGGAGGGCTGTGAAGATGTAGAACAGAGAAGAAGGCAACACGTATGACTTCAGTGGCTGAGGTGCCTGGCTGCACTCAGCCCAGAGCAGAGGAGCTGAGCGGAGGCCTGATGGCGGCTGCAGCTCCTCACAGGGAGCGGAGGGCAGCGCTGAGCTCTGCTCTGTGTGACAGCGACAGGGCTGAGGGAACGGCATGGAGCTGTGTGAGGGGAGGGCAGCTGGGCTCAGGGAATGGTTCTGCACCAGAACCACCACCAGGGCGGTGGGCAAAGCCCTGAGTGCTGGAGTTCAAGGAGCATCTGGACACTGCTCACAGACACTGGGTTTGTAGGTAACTTTTCATGTAGTAAGGACCCAGGAGTTGCATTTGATGATCCTTGTTGGGTCCCTTCCAACTCATGCTATATTATGATTGTGTTCTTCTGTTCCACTCCAAAAAGTTGGGCCATGCTCATCACAAGTGTTAACAGAATTTTTCAGCAGTTGTCAAAGCTACTCCATGCACATGTTAGTTCAGCCAGAGGCATTCCGCTATTCCTAGATGTTACATAAATGTATATGACTGGAGGGCTTGTTATAAGACTGTCTGAAGTAATCTATGTTGTAACTCACCCTCCTCCCCTAACACCATCAGATACTTGTTTTTATATACACGTACAGTAGTGAAGCACTAATACAGAGCATGTTCACATTTACAGCCAGTGCTATAAAAGCAAAACTTTTTCATGTTACAGTACTATCTCAGTACTGTATCTTGGTTCTAGTTCTAATAATGTGCAGATTACCAAGAATAATCTAAAATAAAAAGCATTATCTTTTTTTCTTTCCTAGTTTAACAGCATCGCATAACCATACTATTACATACATTTATTTTGCAATTAATTTTGAATAGAAACACAAGATCTAAATATGTCAAGGGGAAATAAAACTGATATTGAGTACTACTGTAGACTCCACCTAATTTCTTTTTAAAGATCTTTTTCCAAGTAACTTAATTTTCATTTAAACAAGAGTGGCAGTGCTGAAGTCTTTCTATGGTCTTTTCTCTAAGCATTCATGAGAGTTTCCAACAAAGATAATTTTTCTTCAAAGCCATTCTGCAGTCTATACTGTGTTTCCAGTTCATTTGTCCCAAAGCACTTTTGGAACCAGTCTCAGCAAGCTTTTCGGGAGACTGATCTTCAATCACGCCTCAACTACTCACATCTTTGTAACGTTTTCACTGTATGTTCATCAGATACAGTGATGCAGACTAGCTAAATATTTTGCTGAAATGTTTAATATATTAATTAAAGCTATAGGTAGGAATTTCTGTCAATACATAAGACTGTGAATTGAGAACTAAATTGCTAATATACTTCTGTTAATCATATATTTGCTGCCACTAAAGCGCTTTCAAAGATCACTCAGTAAGGAACTAATAATAGAGTCTAGTCAGCAGAAGAGAAATAACTTAAGGAAAGTTCCTAACAGCAATATTTGATAATTTTGATATAAACAAGAGGCAAAGCAGATCAGACCACAGATCAGACCAAAAAGAGAGGCTAGCTATCGTTCTGTACATGGTTACTAATAGGAGGGACCTCAGAGGCTTACACAGAACCACTAGAATATCATGACAAACACACTAAACCTCCTCTCTTTGTGTTTATGTCTCACACAACAGTTCTGGTTTATCTTTGCAGCCGAATTAGAGCCAACTCAACGAGTTACTTATTTCAAAGCCAACCTATTTTAGTAGAAAGCAACTTCTTCACTGTCAACTTTGTGCAGGAGGCAAAGAACAAAGCACCAAAGAAATTACTGCCCTTATTTACTTCAAACTATAAACACCTAACTATCAATTGTTTCCACCAGAACTTCTTGAAGCAGATTTTTACTTTTCTACTTAATCTAATAGCCAATCAATGGCTAAATAGCTTTCAAAAACAATAGTTACCAATTCATTATATATATTAGAAAATGTTAAATATTTAACACATCAGATCAACACTGGAGAATTCGTAAAGACAACTCAGCTCTTCAGTAACACAAATTCTTCAGCTGATCTACCAAAAGAGCCAAGCATTTAGCTACATTCCTAAGTTTAAATACTTGTCCAAAAGCACTATCTATTAAGGCTGCTCCTTTCTAAGTAGAAAGGACACAGGCTTTAGGGAAATAATAGCTGAGGAACACACTCTTTGGAATACTTAAGCATGCAATTCTCCGAATATTTATTATGATCACCTTAATACATAAGACTGAACAAACATCCTAACACTAGAAAGGCACATACAAAAACATAATTATGACAAGCGTTCTGAAAATGAGAATTATATGTTATTAGGTACATCCTCCGACTACCTAAATCTGTCAATTTCCCATAATTTTTTTTTTCACTCCATTATTAAGTACCAGTTTATATTTCAGTTGAAACTCTTAAAGGTCATTCTCAAAGACACCTTAAACTGTAGAACCTTCTGTTTTTCACTAATTCTGTGTATAAAATCAGAATCATAAAGTGTACATGGCAAAATAATGCATGGCAAAAATAATGCTCTTTGGAGTGTACTACAAAGAAAGTACAATTTCTCAGGAATATTCTGTAGCTTAGAAAATTTACCTTTTTTCCCCTAAATGCTTTCTATTTCATGAAAATAAATCACAGATATTACTTTGCAGCCTTACAGGAAAAGCTAGGTTCTGCAAAGACATCACATCTTTTTTGCTATTTGAATAGCTACATCATCTATTTTTATTACGTCTGTCAGCGTGCTTTTCTTCTTCACAACTTGAAATTCCACAAAAGTGACAGAAATAATGAAGTGAAACCCCTAAGTCCTCTTGTTGTGTCTAACTGCCACTAAAGGCCTCATAGAACACTAGGGAGTTGCCCTAGGGAGGAGGGCAACAGTCCAAAGTTTCTTCTTCAGGTCACTCACCTTTGGTAACTCCCATTCTGATCGGGAACCATCAGCACTGTAGTAGTATGGTCTACCTTGTTCATCTGCATGTTTTAGCCACTGTAGAAAGAAGCGTGATGACAGGAAATGTAATTAGTGTGACAGTCATAACATAGCCAGACTCTGATAATTTAGGATTTAAAGTGAATTTGTCATAAAGTCCCATCCACTTCAGCAGGGTGTGCAAAGTAACCTCCGTTAACTAAGTTTAGCCAGTAGTGAGAACATAGCAGTTTTCAGCTTCCTGCATTCAGCTCACTATCACTTTTTCCTTCTGCAGCTCCTCAGGCAGAACTCCTGCAGTAACACAGATACTGAATTCCTGATGACTCATATAATCTACTAAGAGATTGTGATAAACAGATGTTTTGAAGATTACACATCTCACTCATCATCATTATGATGTCATTTTAAGGAGGTATGATCTTTACACCAGATCTGTGGAAGGATTTTATACATAAGATTACAAAATTTCAAGTAGCTAATCTAGCAGCTGTTGATAATTTAAGAGATTACTAAACAACCTTAACTCCATTTTTATAGCATCAACACGAGCATGAGTTGCAGTCTAAGATGATAATACAGATTCTGTAACCTCTAACAGCAACTCCCAGAATCAAAGAGGTAAAACCATGGTGACTATAACTAATGGTGCAGAACAAACAGAACTGTAGAGAGCAAAATTCTACAGGACTTTTGAACAGTAATATACATGGAAAAACTCACACCTCAGGTCAAGTAGGTTTCACAAAATTATGCACCAGTAAGTTTGTTTTCTATCAATCCCAATGTAATTTTTTTTTTTAACGTTTACCTATTTGCCAAAACAGAGCATGCACTATAGATTTTCAGCAGAAACAGATCTGAGAAGGACAAAAATGCATAACTGGCATAAAACTCAACTACTCAAAAGCTTCTTTAAAAGCACTTGCATACGTTAAGTGGAGAACAAGTGATGCTACAATAAACGCTCCTTGAAAGTCAAAGAAATCAAAACAACTTCAGTGGACAACTAGAAAAATAGACTGCTTTACAAATATAAACAAATATTGTCATTTTTTCTTCATGGGAGAAAATTCCAGGATACGTCCAGAATCATGCTAAGTTGTCAGGAGCAATTCAGTAATTAGAATAGAACATAAATCTATGATACAGCTATGGTGTAAGTACAAAGTTTGTCTACAGCTGAAAGCAGCACTGAAAACTTTTTAAAAAGGATGAAACTGAAAAAGAAGAATTTTCAGTTTGAAACCATCCCATCTGGGAGACATCTGTAGACAAGAGCAACACTTAAAAGATAATAAGAACGTCATTATATGGGTATAAAGTTCATTCCTGAAGCATAACCAAGAGGATGGAAGGTGGGGAAAAAACATACACATTATATATTCATTTAAAATAATGTGACACCAACGAAAATAAGAAAACCTCCCCCGAATGGTGAAGTACATACGTGAGAAAAAAAAAAAAAATAGTTCATCTGAGAAAGTTTCATGCATATTTAAAAACAAAAAGGTAGATACCACTAAGGAATGCTATTCACTTCTAGAAATGAAATCTGCATTTCTATTAGTGAATTAGCTGAAGAAAGCATGTGATGAGAAGAAGGAAAAAAGTACCTTTTCATTAGTATAGTCATTGGTATATAAGGTTTGACCATGTTCATCCAACTCTTCTGACCAACCCTTTGGAGGAGAACCGTACTGACTATCTGACTGGCTGTAACAAGAACTGTGGTCGTTTTCTTCTGATGAAAGATGCTACAAGTAGTCAGAAACATACAAGGCAGTTTTGAGAATGAAAATGCTTTAAAATCTGAAAGATCAAAGATTATTTGACTAGAAAGAGAATAGTAATAAGAGCAGGAAGTTCACATTTTTATGCCTTACATGAGAAAATGAGCTCATAAATAATCAATAATTGCTAGGTAATTAAAACAAAATCAGAACACAATTTATACTTTTTCTTTACTAACCCAGATTCTGACTACTCAAATTCAAGCAGTGTCATATGACAGATTCAAACCTAATTAATACTCTGAATCTGTTGCCAATGTAAATTTTATTCCCACCAATTTGTATTACTGAATGACGAAGGAAGCTAGCTTTCATTACCTCTATTGCTCCAGAACACCCACAAGACATACTACACCTTGTGTTTCTGGCATCATCCCAGCTTTCATACTTAAATTCCCTCGTTCTCTTTCCAAATAGTTCATGGAAACCAAATGATCATTCAGGATAACTTCAGCTGAATCTGTCTATGTGTATGATGCATCCTACAATGTTAGCAATTTTCAGTCTTTACCTTCCAGTGTTGGCACGTGACAATTTAAAAGCAAGACATTTTTACGTGCTAAAGACACAGCTAACAGAATTATAAGATTATCTTCTAAAGGTAAGAGTGAATTATAACATGGAAACAAGTTTGATGCATGAAATAGAAGAAAGGTTTTGCACACACATCAAAACTTGTGGTAACTCACCACGTGCATGAGGGAAACTCCCTAAGCTGACACAAACTGACTACTAAGCACAGCAAAATCCATAGATCACTTCTGGTCACTCATAAAGCAAATGTCCCCTACAGCCTACAGAATGCGAGCATTTAAACTATGCATTAAACAATCTCATTTCTCACCTATAACACAAAAATCTGAACTGCCAATTTCTACTGACTGAGGCAAAAAGTCTTCAGTCACATTTTTACACTTGGACTTGAGACTAACAAGTTGAAAATGCTGCTACAAGCTCCTCTTGAATAATTGCTTTATAACATAGCAGTAGTGTGTACACATATTTAAGTTAACATAATATTTTAATGTTCTAATACTGATTAGAGAAATGTCAGTGCACTTACGGTAGCAGACTTTGGAAATATATATATATTTAATAAAAATTACGGCCAAACAAGATAATGTTTCTTCCAAATAATTCCTGATGCTGAGGAAAGCAACATACAAATTAAAACTAAATATTCTCCTAGGAGAAAAATAGAAACCAGCCTGTTGCTCAGTAAGAATGACTTCACATGTCTGTCTGTAACATACTTATAACACAACAGTTCTGATGTTCCAAGGCTCAGCTAATCCCATCAGCATACTGTCTAGGAGTTTAACTTTAGCTGATAAACTTAAATGAAATTGCAGAGCTGTTACAAAGTTTATCAAACCAAAGTCATTCTTTAACACATAAAAAAAAAAATGCTGAAGTTGCTTAAATGGGCATTTTAAAAATAACACTGGACAAACCACGCTCTACGACTTCTGGTTCCTCTTCCAACACCTTTCCAGTACTGCCTCTATGCTTCCTACTTCATGTAGCCTAATATTTCTACTTAAGAATCCCAGCCCCAATCATATTCCACCTCAATCAACTAAAAACATCTAAAGCAGACAGCTACCAAATCTGTCACCTCATTCTACTGTAGCTTAGCCTGGTATCTCAACCTTTACGTATTTGGTAAAAGTATTCAACACCATAAATGAAATGCTGAACGCAAACAGTGGACTGTGAAACACTCACAAATGAAAGATTGAAAAGAAGAAAAAAGTGGCTTCAAAACCAACCAGTAATAGCATAGCCATAAAGGACGAATTACAAAAGAATCTTGCACTATTTGAAATTTTTCAACTAGACAAGTTTATATTAATCAAAGCACATATCATCCACTGACCTTACAAAAAAAGAAATTGAGATGGATAAGATTGTTTGATGGCTAGAACTGGTAAAGCCAGTACAGATTGGCCTTCAAACATCATAAACAAGTGAACGAACTGAGCTATCTGATACAACAGTAAAAACAAAGCAGTAAAGAAGCTTCTGAACATGCAACTACGTGGTGAAGTGGTGGTACAGAGGTTTGAGTCAGGAATCATCTGCAGATGGTGGGGGAAAGAATTTTTGAAAGTACTCCCATGAGAAGAAGGAATAATGATGACATTAGGAAACCAGTTACACGTTGCTACGTGAGTTACTACTCAAAAAATAGATAAATAAAAGCAGTCATTTCTTCACAGAAAATCACTCCAGAAGAACAAAATTGTACCTAGCAAAAGAACAGCCAAGCGTGAAATTAACAGATAATTGTCAGAGACTGGCAAACTGAGTTTTGCCAGTTTACCTGTTGCAGCCACTAGCTGGTGGCAAGAAGGTAAGACTCTTTAAATGCTTGCAAATACCATTGCTGCTCAGAAGGCCATTCCCAATGGCAATGAGAGGGCTCCCTTTTGCTGTCCGCCCCGTTTCTGGCACTAATGGCCCAGAGGCAGATTTCCATAACAGGACGCTTCGCAATCTAAAATTTCTGAGCAGTATACAATTAAATTTTAAAACTAAACAACATAATAGCTCATGTGTGGTTCAGGTGGATTTCCTCGTATCTGAAAAAGGTATATGAAAATAGAAGATTTCTTGACATATGTTTGCTTTTTCTTTCAAGCTTGATACTGATTAACCTCAATACTGTTTGAATACAAGAACACTGTTTTAAGCATATTTAAACAGTAATATTCAGCTTCCAAATATTCCTTTTCTTTATCTGAATCACAGCAAATTGAGATAGACTAACACCACTTGTTTAGGTCTGCCTACCAAACAGCTGCACATAGCACATTAGCTACTCAAATATTATCCTTAACTATTTTTTAATGCAAATAACTTCTGTGGGAAAGCTTAACAACAGTAAACAGCTCTAAAAAGTGAAGGATTTGCATTACAAGAAAAAATAGCCTTTATAGCTGGAACATAACCAGGTCAAAAGTTCCTACAGCCTTCCCCAAGCATTTGCCACCATGAGACCCAGACACTTGATTAGACACACCTCCCAGCACTGTTACTTATGGTCTCTTCTTCTCTAAGACATCCAGTTATCATTCGCAGAATTAAGAAAATGATTTCCTCAAAGTTCACAATTTTCCCTAACAAAGTATTACTTTTAATTGCCTTTTTCCTAGTTTTCTCTACAGATATCCAAGGCCCCAAAAAGAAATCATTGATAAGTGTGTAAATTCATTTCTTGTAAGAAAACAGTTAGATAAAAATGTATGGAATTGAATAGAAGCCTCAATTTCATCAGTGTTTTTGATGCTGTTGGAAAGTGCTATAAAACATCACTAAGTCTAGTTTTAGCTCCCCAACTCTCCAATGTAGACTTACTGCCACAGCATTAACCAAGCAGGAACAAACACCTGCACGTACCTTTCCTTTGTTTTACTGTGGATTTAACTTACACTGATAACTCCCCTCGCATTTCATCTCCCTTCCCAGTTTCTAGAAACTGCCTCACTTCCTGTCCTTCCCCCACTTCCTTTATCACCCCAGAAATGTGCAGAATACACTGACAAAGAGAACATATTCCACATCAGAAAAGCTGCAATGGTTTCCTTACTCCATTGTCATTTAAATTCCTGTTAGTTTCAAGTTCTCCTTTATTTTCAAAAGGAAACCTGCAACACCTGATGAGGCACTGCCAGGTACTTTCACAACTAGTACTCAGGCTCATGATCCATCTTGTACACATTTCATGTACACATTTTCATATACAAAACTGACTGAAGTCCATGGTTGATGGTTACTACATCCCATGAAGCCACACGACTGATAAGACAAATGAAGACAGCCCTTGATACCTCAAAATTCAGAGATATCAAGTTCCATAACAAAACAGTATTCAAATGCATTACAACCTCATTGTGATCTCAGAACAAACTACCTCATGATCTGCATGGCTCTGGGAATCCCCTTTATTAATGCTTGCATCTCGGGCCCAACGTGGAGGTTTCCAGGTTCGTTCCTGTGATCCTCTGTTGTAGTAATAACAGCGTCCTGTTGTATCTTTATGGGTTTCCCATTCCCCATTTATTTGGACTGGAGCACTTGTAGGTAGTGGTGGAAGTGCAGACTGAGATATTTTCAGTTCTTGTAAATTAGCATAAACTGGTGAATCAGGCCTCCCTTGGCTTGGTGGAGTAGTTGGCTATTGAGAGAAGAAATGTATTATTAAAGAGCAAATGACTTTTATAATGCTCCCTTACAAATCAGCATGTATTACAAGAGTAAAATTAACCAACACACTCCTCTTTTTTTTTTTTTTTTTATTACTTATAAAAGCACAAAGGAAAGCCACAAGATACCAAAAAGATTAGATTTTTTCAATATTAAACAGATGTTGTTTGTGACATTTATAGTTCACATTTCAGCATTTCTCCAAGTTGATAATTGCCTTGCAATGGATTTGAAATGCAATAAAATCTTCATCAAATAATTATATATTCTAAAACTTCAGCTATGCAGTTAAAGGATTGCTCAGTAGCTGTAAGTAATATCTTAAGATGAAACACATTATTTCTTACATGTTACTTCATCAATTAAAGATGGTTTCCAAGTCATTTTCGTCCCCTAATACTATATAAATGATGGCGAATATAAAGCAGTGCTTTTGTTTCTCAACGAGAATTCAGCAGACCATTGAATTTGAAAGACAAATCTAATGTGGTGCTGCTGAAACTCCAGAAAACACTTGGGTGGTTTATACCTGTAAGCCTTTCCAAATAAATGCTTACTTAAACTCTTTTATGTAGTAACACTGTGAGCATTCTGATTACCACTCCCTTCTTACAGAAATTATGTGGATACTTATTTAAAGTGCCCAATTTTATTCATATATATGCAAATAAGGAGAACAACAATTGTCCACAAGGAAATAAAAAATTAAGGACAATTTCACATTCATATTTTGTGGATATGAAGACCTGCAAAAAGCATAGTTAAAAGTCTGTGGTACTCACTGAAACCATGAGTACTTTCAAATAAGCCACAGAAGTGGTTAGAAGAAAAATATACTTTTGACGTTCAATTTCTGAAGGGCAGTAGAAGCATGTAAAACACACCATGCGAAGGATAAGAGCATGTGTTTTCATGAGAACTGTGACCAGGAAACTGTGGAACCAGCTTGCCATTAAGCCAAATTGAATGCCTGTTAACATAAAGCCAACTCTCTACATCACGGCATTTATTCAGACACTCTAAAGAAAGAAAAATATCATGCAAACCATCCCTTCCTCCCCCCGCTTGCTTTTAATTTAGAAGCTTTGCTGTAGGCAAGCCCTTGTGCCTCTTGCTGCATCTTTCAAAGGAAAAAAAAGAACATATTGCGTTACATAAAAGATCCTTTACGATGTGCTTTTAAACATTAAAATCTTAGACTGCTAATCATGGCCACATCTAATCATAAATTATTGGGGTTTGCTCAGACAAGACAGGATATTGTACCACACAATCAGATATCAACTGCTTGCACCACAGCTGGAACCAAATATGGGCAATATCCACAACCAGAAGGGGAAACAGCTAGAGAGGAACTTAATGAGATTAAAACAAGCACAGACCTGTTTTGTGAATCTTTAAAAGTGAAAAGACAACTTACTGCATACAGCAAGTACAGTGTGTTTAACTGGAATATACTGCAAACCTGGGGGGAAGGGGTATCCGCAGCACTTGCAAAATCAGCTGAAAACAATTAGCATCTCCTCCATCAGTTCAAAGGAAAGAAACCTACTACAAAACTTTATGAAAACACTACTTTTCTACTACCCAAGTCTCTCCTTTTAGAGGGGCAGAGAGGAATGCTGGAACAGCTGGATTTGGTAAAGTACTGTTTCTTGAGGACATTAATAGCATAAGGAGCACTGCCATAAATGTTCTCAGGAACGTCCCTCGACTCCACTGAACACTGAGAGTGCCCTGCCTGCAGCTGCACAGGCCTCAGCCTCACACAGCAATCCTCAATTTTTGCTTCCACGAAAGACCAGAATTGATTTCGGCACTGTAACTAGAACAACTCTGGATGAAGCTGCAGGACCCATGTCACACTAGAATGATATTGGCAACTCAAGGCCAGTGTGCTCCATGTGCTGCCACGCAGCTCAAGCAACACATCAGTTACACTTCATACACTAATGTGTGATGAAATTGTAACGTGTGTTTTTCTTCTGACTGCTTAACACTTCTAAACTAAAATTTCTGGTTTACAAGCAGAAAAGTCAGAATTTCTGCCCAGAACAGCAAACAAGGCAGCTATGAGCCCTGCCAGCCAGGGCAGCCAGCTCTCTCCTGAGAGATCTTTTTGGTACAATTACAAGATTTAAGAGACACCCTTTAAGTTATTGTTTTTAGCAAAGCATGAAAAATGCAAACTCATAAATCTACCTTCAGCACACAGCTTAGCTTTAAGTGCATCCATGGGGATAACATTCTTATCAGGAACTGCTCTGAACAACCGCTTGGCACGCAGCAGCACTTCCCCATACCTCTGGGCACGCAGTGAGGTGCGCTGTTGCCTGCAGTGCTCAGTTCAACAGCACCCAACATTACCAATGTTAATTTTACCTGGTAAAAATTTGTTTATTAATAAAGCAACTTATAAAAGCCCCATGAAGCGAACTCTGTGTGCTGCCCTGAGGACGCCAGCAGGAAGGCCTGTCCCTCCCCAGGCAGCTCCCACCAGGCAGCCCTACCGAGCTCCCAGGCCTCCCACACCCCTGCCATTGTGATGAAGGTGACTGCTTCTAGTTCAAGTCTGCTCTGCAAAACTGCCACTAGTTTCAAGTCAAAAAGCATATTAAAATAATTTAACTGTTTTCCTTTCATTTACTAAGCTCATTGGTAATGTGTTAATAGGAGTAAATAAAGCATTACCTAAATCAAAATCGTTTATAACAATTTCCATGGCTGTTTTCCCAAATGCAGATAAATACAGGTTTGCTAAACACCAAACATTTCTGTAAGTACATGTGGACTTCCAGTTAGAACTTCCCTCCCTACTTCCTTTTTTGTCCTACAGAACTTCCAGTGCTCACATGGGCAGAATTAAATCTACTGAAAGAGACTACTTGTTCTTGCAACTCTGATAGCGAGAAAATATGTAAAACACGTCCTTCAGCATGCACACGCACGTACACAGAAGGTGCATTTCAAGCTTCATCTGCCTCTTGGTATGGTTTCAAGCTTCTTCCTGCTACTTTCTCTAACTGAAAGCAGTGAAGAACTCTTGCTAGGTAGAAAGTGGTGAGGAAAAATGAGAAAGGAGAAGTACTTCTGCAATGTCACAACAAGCGAAAATTACACAGCCCTGTAAGCACAGTGTCAGCCTTATGAATACAAAGGACCTCCCCGTAACTCAGTAATGCTCAGTTTGATACATTCGAGGACTGCTGTACTTCACTCAGTTAAGTTGCAGTATCAGCAAATGAACTCCAAACTCGCAAACTGATAATGAAGACTTACACACAGGAAGAAGTTTACACAATCAACTCAAAACGTTCTTCAAAATCAGACAGGATGTGTGGCACTTTTGGAACTCAGTTATTACACTGGCACAGTAGGAAGCAGACACATGCCTTTAAATAAAACTTGTTAATCATTCATGAATGAGCAGTCAACATTTTCAAATGCCAGATATGCTATCAGGCCTCTGAACACACGCTTGAACTCAGTGCAATGGAAAGCAATCTTACTATACTTCACAAGGTACTTTTTCATTATCAAAATGCTTAGAAGCTTCTCAAGAATACCTTGGGTATTAAAGTTACTTTAAATAAATGGCTTTCTTCAGACAGCAGTATTTGTTCAAGCATCCAATATTAAAGCAAACAAACAAGGAGGTTCAATGCACTCCAGCAGCCTAAGACTGCAGTTCTAGTAAAAGCAAGGACAAAAGATCTCTTCCTATTTGCTAAAAATATGTTGTTGGTTTCGGCATTGTTTGTTTTATAAGCAAGGAGAACATACTGTATCAAGGACGCAAATAATTCAGAGAGGAAAAAATACCCTGAATCTGACAGTCACCTTTTACAGCACTCAAATCCAACACAACAGCTTTTAGAGCATAACTGCTTCCAGAACAAATCACAAATGATTTTCCCTGCATTACAAATGATTGCTTTGTCCTGCTTCTGCTCACGGCTTTTCTGAACGTTATAACCTTGAAATTAAGGGCCTCCATTTCAGTAACAGCATTTAGATTTCTACAATTCACTGTTAATGAGACAGAAAAGGTCAGGTAGACCTTATCGTGATGCACTAGATCACACTCAGCAGATCACCCATATTCGTGTGTAAGATCAGCAGAGGGAAATGGAGAATCCCAGTTCCCACAACAACCAAGCTTCTTACCAAAGAATTGCCACTGTCCTTTCAGCAAGTCCTGAGACTTCAATACCAGCTTCATTCCACAAGAATGATATCAAAGTAATCTCGGAACCTCTACATTTTCATTTCAAGAAGTGACAGCTTCAATTGGAATCAGCTTATCTCCTCCTTTCTCTTCCTGCTCCCTGCAAGGCCTGAGTTTCTACAAACATGCTCAGGATCCTACTTTCTTTCTAACGTGTTTAGGCACATCCAAAACTTCTTATATTCTCGGGTGTTCCATGAGGGAGTTTTTCAACAAGTTCCGACTTCACAGGTAAAGATAAACTCTTTTAAACAGCAAAGTTAAAATGGGAACCCAAACAATTCTGTGTGCACTGACTTTCCCTTGCCAAATATTTAACTACGTAGTGCCTTAGACTGTAAGCCTATGATATGCATTGAAAGAAAAATTATTACGGGCCTGTTAATACCTGATCACGGATTTACAGCCAGCCACAGTAGTGCAAATATTATTTAACAGTACTAAATTTCATCCATTGATTTATCATTATAAAGTGATAAATAAAGGATATAGTGAAGCAGTACAGTATCAAAAACATCCTGTAAAAAAATCTCAAATATATTTGCTAATTAAAGGCCATTCAACAATTAATGAAACAGTTCAATGTTTAAAGCATCACACTCACACTGCAAGTGATCCAAGCAGTCTCAAGAAAGTCATTTTTATAAATGGCTGGCCAATAACTTTGCATCAAATTGATAATAAAAAGAAAGCATGTAATTTATTTTTCCTAATTACATTTTTTATCAACTTTGGTATATAAACATCTATATATGAAACTAGGTTATGAAACAAAGCATCTTAGGATGCAGGGCTTGTGTTCTGCCAAAAATCTTTTGCTATTTAAGCCATTTGAAAGACATGCTTCTCCCAGAGTTGCTAAAAATAATTCTTTATCTGGTGATAACATAATTCCTTTCAGTAAAAATTCCAATGTTCTGAGAACAGTAATAAATAGAAAATAGAATTTTATACATATACATATTTCACACTTGATAGGGATTATTTATGCATTAATATCAAAATACATGCACCCCCTTCACTTGGTAGCCTAAAATAACTTTTTTTTCCCCCTCGTTAAATTGTACTGCAAAAGCACTGCAGTGCAGGCAGGTAGGAGGCCCATTCCCAGCACACTCACACCCCGCTGGGAGCAGAAGCACTGAGCCTCTGCAGCAGGGCAGCTCTGGCACAACTCAGGCTGCTCCCAGTCCATCCGTCATCATTGACTGATCAAAGAAAACTGATGGAAAACCAGCCCCCTCCCCCTTTACATTGTACAGATTTATTATTCACATTTCTATAGTGTTCATGTGTTCCTCACTGAGATGGGCATATGTAAGCTTATGAATTCCGTAGCAAGAAAAGACAGTATATAACTGACCAAAGGACTGCGACAGTGATGTCAAATATTTTATAAAAAAACGGAAATAGGATTTTACAATGGGATCCTTTGTACAATATGGACAAAGATGACAGTGTTTACAGTACTTGTTCTCTGCCACTTGCACAATCTAGCTTGTCCCTTTAATAAAAAAGCTTTTGTCCCAGGCTACAACAAAGCTGCTTCTCCTATAGTAGGAAATTTAAATACCATACGAAACACTTTACTTCACACATGCTTACAGAGAAAGTTAACACCAATTAGGCTATGGTTGGGAAATGTAAAGTTATGGAGTCAGCCAGTAACTCTCGTTCTAATTGGCAGGGATGGTGAGGAGGCCTTTTTCTTTTTTTTTTTTTTTTTTTTTTATTCTGTTCTTCCACCACAACAAACTATCAAAAGACATCATGTAGTGTCTGTAACATAATTCAGAAATTCAGCATCTTCAACAACCTGGACACATCTTGCAGCATTAACTTTACATGTTTATTTTTCCTCCAAGTTTCATAAAAGCGATAAAGTTGGTTCTATAAGAAGGATGTTTCAACAACTCTAGCAGAAACACAAAATACATTCTGTTGTAGTTTCACTGCTGCCAATTCTCGACCTCTGGAGAACCTAAAGTGCATGGCTGAAAGCTGGTTTGTGAAGAACAAAGCTGTTGGGAACCATTTGTGATGCCTCCTGAGGACCATTTTCTATGAAACCGAATCACACAGAGAACCCCACAGAAACTCAACTCTAGCAGAGCACTGGCATGTACCATGCTGACAGCTACTGCTTTTTCAGCTGGGCAGGATCACAAGAGCTCACATTTAGAAGTGCTACAGCAAAGCAATTGATACAATAGAACAATCTGTAAACAATGGTTTCAGGAGTACTGGAAAGTTCTCCTTCCCTTCACACGTCATTTACTATTTTGCTTAATGAATTTAATGTATAGCTCTATTTCTTACTTGCTTTATAGAGGTCAAAGTTTACCGATTATCAACTTCCCTGGACTTCTTTGTTGCCACTGTTACAATACCACAGCACCTCTAAAGAGTCACCTCATATGAAATATAATTGGGGGCTGGAATGGTGTTACTTGAACTCATGGCAGCTTAAAGGTTTAAAAAAAAAAAAAGTTCCATTAGTTTATTTCTGTCACTTTACATTGAGTAGCAATATTTCCTACGCTTTACATTTTCCAGAAGCACAGATCCCATAGCATGCAACTGTACTTTTGAGGGTTCAGTGCTTACACAAGGCAGCGTAAGGCTGCTCACCCACAGGAAGGACAGATGGGAAAGCAAACATTCCCTCTACATAGGCGCCCGAGGTGCTGAAGCTGTATTAGTGGGCATGCTCAGAAAGCCAGAAAGATCACTCAAGTACCACTCGACAAACATACAATGAAATCCAACACCAAGCAGAATACCAAAGAACAGACTTCTAGTTCAAATGAATCATATTTTACTATTTTTAAGAGAAAGAAAAAGCCAGAGGCATTAAAACTTTCTTAAATATATTTCTTGATGGTTTGGTTATCAACTTAAATGAACAATCTGCAAGACGCTGTTCTAGAACACAGCAGTCATCAAATCTGTGTTCTTCAAAAAGAGTATTCATTTCCAAAGGCTTTACAAGAAAATGCAGAACTCCCACACAATTTATTTACAGCTGTTGGCCTTTTACACTGCTTCTGCAGCAGATTTCACTTGTGTGAAACTACTTCAGAGAATGTTGCTTGTAGCAGCAAATTCTGCAAGCACTTGTTAAGCCAATATTTCTTTGTTACATGTTGGAATAATTTCAAAATATCTTGTTGAGCTTATGAACTGCAGCAGCTATAAGTTTCTAAATAACATACACAGCTGCAGGACACCACCAGTATTCAAACATCACGAAAAATGCTGCAGTATCAGTACACTTAGTTGTACAAAGAAAGCAAAACCCCATTAGAAGCACAGCTAAGCAGCCTAGAAAGCAAACACAGTACAGTATGAAATCAGACACTAGGATAAATCCGTTGGCTTACCTTCCTAATATATTAACAAGAGTATATTCTGTTGGGTAAGCAGCAGGCTTGATCCCTTCCTGAACAAGCAGGCAGCTGCCCCCTGCACGGCTTCACACAGCTGCTGTTCCCAGCTCCCCAACACGCAGGTGACTTAGGCAGGGTTCCATTTGAGAAGGAATGAAGGAAATCACTTCAAAAAACAGCTACAGGGGGTACTTGCATGAACTTTCATTGACAGTTACATAAAAAACTTGAGGGACAAGTTTGAGTACTGCACAATTTGTGAGCTGAGAGCAATGCCCAAGCAGCATGCTCTGAGTGTTTTGCAGGACTATCCAATTTCAGATGTATGGTGACACACCACATTTTACATGCTGCCATGCTAGGTCTGTATCCTAAACTAAACATCAAGTTTCACACCCAAAGTCTGGAAAAGTTAAAATGGATCCTCTCCATCAAGTAATTAAGCCATACTTTAACATAAAACAGAGCCACAGTAAGGAGTTGGGAATGCTAGGATACAACTGTTCTCAAGTCTGTACACAGTATATGCAAAGTCCTGACTGCTTCCACGCTTCCATTTACAGGCAAATTTTTCAGCCTTTTAAACTCATCAGAACATCCACTACCAGAAAAAAAAATTTTCTGCCCTTTTTTCTTTTTTTTAAAAACTGTTTTGTGTTGTTCATCTTAACAGAAAGGGAAGCCACGAGAAGAGTAATTTGCTGTTTTAAATGAGCGAGTTACCCTAACTCCCCATGCACGCACAAGAAGAATTTCCTTTGTGCATAAAGGCAGAAGCCACGCTGACACTTCTGCTTATACCGAGAGCTCAGCAAATACTTTTGCTAATTCAGTTCGTGTCACCAGATTAACACAGTACACAGCTCAGAGGGCTCAGCCAACATTTTCAAGTTTAGAAAACAAGAAAAAAGAAATTAATTGTTAAATAATCAGAAAATAAGAGACAAACAGTAAATAAGGTTCCAGAAAGAGCCAGGCCAGCTGGCTGGCTCACGGCTACCAGGAGTGAGTCCCTCCCAGCCCAGCAGCCAATGTCCCACAGCAAAATGGGGGCAGGAACCAGCCTAGCAAATGGCTGCCCCTCCACTGATTGCTCCCTGCCCAAAGAAATGGGTACAGGGTAGCTGAAGGAGTTGCTGAAGGCTGGTTGGATGAGGCCCTGGGCAGCCTGAGCTGCTGGGTAGGAACCAGTGCATGGCATGGGGACGGAACCGATGGTCTTCAAGGTCACTTCCAATGCAAACCATTCTGTGATCCCTTATTTTTAGCTATGCTGACTGCTGAGTTGGTCTATTTCTCACATTGTAATGAATCAATCTAAGCAAGAAAAGGTGCTATATTTTTATCTACTCTCCAAACCTCCAGGGTATATCAATACCTAAAATAATTTATAGCCCAGAAGAGCTTTGAAACATTGAGAAACACAGGTAAGGGAAGGGGATATATTTGTCTTTAAGACAAAGACAATTTTGTTCAGCTTGTATCAAGACGAGTTCCCACTGTGTCTGTGCAGGTTGATGATTCCGGACACTACCCAAGGTCACAGAGCACAGCTCTGAAGAACCAAGCTGCTCAGATTTCAGACAAATAACGATGTCTGCTCAGTCAGTCACACCAACCCCACAATGGCTCCTGTTCTGCTCACCAGTGTAACGAAAAAAAATTAGTAAGATGATAGCAAAACAAATCAAACAGGAAAACAAACACAACACTGTACTTTGGAATTGATAGGTAGGTCTTTTAGAGTTCAGCCATGGACAAAGCCATTTCTGTGCTCAAAGACGATCACAAAATCACTACAATCATATATATTAGAATGGTTTTTAGCATAGAATTTAAGTCACCTATAGTGATATCCTATAATATGCCAGACAACCGGAAGCTCGAGGTACTCCTAACTACAGATTATCACTTCACAGCCATCACATACAGAAGTAGTAAGACAATCTCCAGATACAATTAGAAAAAAAATTCTTAGAGGGTAGATGGCCAAACCACCCACTTCACTAACAGGAGCCTCCCTGAGACCTGCAGGATCTCATTTCCCCTCTGCTGACTCTCACAGCTGCAGTGCTGACAGGAAGCTTCAAGTGGCTGTTCTTCCTCAAGATGTTACAAAACACAACTTGTTTCATCATTTGCTTGTTTGTAATACAAATAGAGGTCTTGCAAACAAAATGAACCTGGGGCTTTTAGAGTGCAGGGGAGTCTAGACTTAAATATTTATCTTCTCAGAAGCAGTCATATTTTTCTAGTTCCTATATAATTTTAATGTATCCATTAAGATAAACCAGTTTGAAAATTGTATACTACAGTAATCAAGAAAGAACCACAAAACATACAGCCTGTAGTATGTCTACAGCATCCTAACTACAAGAACTGATGAGGGGACAAGGCAAAACCACATAGTCTAGACACTTGTTAAAAATAAAAAGGCATACGCTGAAATACTCAAAGAATAACACATCTGTTTATCCTCTAACCTTAACATTCAGCTAAACTTCACGACGAAAACAGACCACTGAAAATAGCGTGCCAGTATGATGACTTTTGAATGTGCAGCCACACGGTTTGGTGGTCAAGCACCACAAGAATCAGGACATTAGAAGCCCGCTCCACAGAAATACTAGTTGCTTTTTAAAAAATGAAGTGCATTGACAATTAGCATCTCATTGAGTTCTCAGTAATCAAATCAAAATGCTGATTTTCTACTCCTCAGATCTACTGTAACAGGAAAGGGCTCTGCTTCGCTATTTCCAACTGCATGCTGGAAAGAAAACTAAAACGGAAGTTCAAAAGCACGATGTCAGCTAAGTTTCTCATAGCATCTCTCTTTATAAAAATATAAAAAGCACCACCTTAAAGGGTATAAGAAGGCGAAAAAAGATTAAACGTACAATTAACAGTCAACAAAAATATTCTGTTTCGCTGTGACTATCTGTACAACATTAGTGTACAGAAATCAGACTACAACATTAACACAAGCATTACTGACTGCTATCTTTGAGTTACTTAATAACTTAAAGAAAATAAAAAAGCCTAGGGTTTTCATTTCCTATACTGAAAATTCTCATTTAAAGGCTCAGTACTATCTATTCAACAACTGCTGCATTTGCTGCAGAAGCAAACCATTGATATTGGTATCAACACCCAAAAGTAGAATAATATTCTTGAAATTTGTATCTTTCTGTGCTGATTTCATTTCCCCATATGAGTATCAGCAACTATTCATAGTTACGTGTTTTACCAAATCCTCTTGTCAGCAGGTCCTTCTCAAGCAGAGCTTGAATTAAACATCTCTTAAGAAATCAGTAACAAAGACAGACAGACGGCCAGAAATAGTAAAGCAAAGGAAAAAAGTTAAAAAACCACAGCTATTTTGATATTTGTAGTAAAAGCCCCATCTCCAAAGTCCTGCTGTGCCAGCTGGATCTGTCCAGACAGGGTCTGTTACTGATGCATGGATCAGGAAGATGGCACTTTGTCCTCCCACTTTGGCTGCTGTGTTCACACTGGGGAACCGCACTGCAGGATTCAGATTGCAAAACTCTCTCAACATCCGGCTCCACAAGCTAAATAAAATTCAAATTCAAGATATAAATGGGTTAATTAATGCAGCTGTAAATGAAGCAGCCCTTGCAATAAAGATAGGAAACTTTATTCCCTGACACACTTCTGACCACAGCACAAGAGTCACGGCGCATATCCAGTACTAAGCTGGCGAGCGCAGGGAAAAACGTGGCCTTTCCAGTTCCTGCCACGATTACAAGCAATCAATTTCACAAGTTATTAAAAGAAACAAAATAAACCAGTATAATTAAATTGGTTGTCTGACGTAACAGTTTTTCCACTGTTGACAGCTAGAACGAAAAACTGATCCTAATCTCTAGATGTCAGAGATCCATTCTGATCAATCAGTAAGAGGAAGCCAGGATTGAACTGCTACCAAACCTAAAAATGGATGCTGTCTCTACAGCAAAAAGCAGAGCAGAGGTAAAAGACAAAGACATCTTCTGATGAATCATGTCAAAATTAAGAGAGTGCTTTTAAATGAACTAATTATGTTTTTGCTGCCAAGAAGCTATCCTATGTATTACATTAGAAATTATATAGAAAGATTTTTAGTAACTTATATCTTCTAAGAAAAGTCCTATCAGCATTTTGTATACCAAGAGTATGACAAATGCA
Organism: Centrocercus urophasianus; assembly: GCF_019232065.1. Classification (NCBI taxonomy): domain Eukaryota; kingdom Metazoa; phylum Chordata; class Aves; order Galliformes; family Phasianidae; genus Centrocercus; species Centrocercus urophasianus. The sequence goes on from NW_024884711.1 coordinate 33,861,513, forward strand.
TTTCATGCATTGAGGGAGTTCAAAAAACGCTGTCAGAAGTCATCAAGCAGCATGTTGTTGCTATTTCACATTACTAAAACATTACTAAAACATTCCAGACTATTTTTTTTTTTTAAACTGTACTACACAATAATGCAAACCTATTAGCACTGCATTATGGCTGAGATAGCAAGAATTTGCTAACAGTTTCATGATGATTAAGCAACGGGCAGCAAACGTGGCCCTCCCCCAGGTGAGCAAATGGCAGCCCCATGCAGTGGCATCAGCAGAATGTTCCCATTGAAAGTGTGAAGGTAACAGAGCACTGTGGCACGGTCTGCCAAGCTACAAGGAAAAATGCTGTTAAGGAAAGCATGAAGTCCACTCCACACACACAGCAGAGCTCAGCACGTCAGCTTTCAAGAGAAGTTGTACAGAAAGCAGCTGCCTGGTTGCAGAGAACAGGTTAAATGAAGGCTGAGCTTCTTGGGAGTCTCCAAGAAAAAGCGACAGCAATGTAAGGGGCACAGTTGTTCTCTCCTATATTCTTTAATGCATTTAAAACTCTTGAATGTAAAACTATTGTATAGAAGTTTTCAAAATAGCACCTTGCCATTGACTTCAGCATTGTTTTCCAGAGACATTTTCAGTATTTCCACGAACTCCTCTAGAAAGGCAAATTCCAGCAGCAGCAGGCACTGCAGGAGGCCACAGCTCCCTCCAGGGTACAAGGGGTGAGCAAAAGCAGAGCAGTGCTGTGTGTTGGTGAGCCAGAATGCTTCCAGAACTGCTGTCTTTCCAAAATGCTTGGCTTGCTGGTCAGTCTATACCATACAACAGCTGTATTGGAATATATGGCTTACTGGAAAATGTTATAAACCTGAGTATGCTTAGGCCAGCACTGCCCCAAAGTCTGTCATCTTCATAAGAGCAACTGAATACATACGGTGGTCAGCCACATTTGTTAAGGATTCTTAATGAGATCCAATCACCAAGATCTAATTGCAGTCCAATCACTGGCAACAACCAAATCCAGCACGATGACAGCACAGCACTCCTAAGAAAAGCTGCAGGCTGTTCTGTTGATCCTGGGGTACCTCACAGCCACCACTCCTCCTGCATTTCTCTGTGGTACAAGAGCCAGAGGAAGGCTTCAGACTGCTCATCTCTGCCAAGAACATCCTTCACACTGGCCTATCTACTCATCTAGGAGCGAAAGTAATATTACCTGCTGCCTTCAGCCAAGGCAGCACATAGGCTTTGGCCCCGCTGGCAAAATAGGTCTTGGAGCCGCAATGCTGCAAACAGCAATTGAAAAAACATACACAACACATCCTCGTCTCTACTGGAAAGCATACCTTTATTGAGAAGATTAATACAACTAGTTACTATCAGGAGACTTCTCTACTTGAGAAGATTTGGGAACATGAAGTTGCTGGACATGTTCGTGACTGCATGTTTCCATCAGCTTCTCTCCCCACATACACCTTCTGCCCAGAACCTCTGAAGCACACAGCTGATACTTACACACTTCATTTTTCACATGTGTAAATGGTATTTCAACAACAGTTTAATTTGTCATGTCATCATAAATATTAATTTAAAATTAGATGATAAGCTCCCTTTTAAACCCGTCCTTGGATGTGTTTAAGGCCAGGTTGGACGGGGTCCTGGGCAACCTGATCTGAATGTGTGTGTTTGGTGGCCCTGCTAGGCAGGGGGGTTGGAACTACATGATCCTTGAGGTCCCTTCCAACCCGGGTGATTCTGTGATTCTGTGATTCTGTATTTCTGCATTTTAACATCAAAATTCATTTTTATTCTATTAATATTATCATATTTATTATTTTCCCACCCAACAGCAAACAGGTTGGACTTGGTGTTTAAGCACCACTTGCTTTATGCCAGTCCCTGTCCTGGATCATCCTTTACCAAGCCTGCATTCTTACACAACAATCTCTCATGTTTTTATTTGGTAACACTGAGTGCAGTTAGTGGGTTCCATGACAGACAAATTTTAGATGGTACAAGACAAAAAGTCATCGTGCAACTAAGAGCAGAGATTGCAATTTAACTTTCAAAGGAGCTTAGCACTGAATGACATTTGTCATCTGTGGTGCCTTGGAGCACTTAGGAGCGGAACAGCCTGCCTGAAGCAAACTTTAAGGCAGAAAAACAAGCAATGGTAAGAATGCTTGGCACTGAAACAAGTTTTACATGGGCTTTCTGCTTAAAACCCTCCCTGACCAGGAAGGATACTTCTCACTTTGACACGTGAAGAAATGAAGTTCTCAATAAACCATAAAAACCCCCACATGTATCCACACTCATCAGGAAGAGGGGGGAAGGATGAATGAAAAGCTGATTTGAGACAAAGTGCCACAACCCTCCTAAATCCAGCTGGCGCTGCCTACGCAACATATTTGCTCCAGCACACAACTGAAACTGCAGTTTTGTTTGGGCTGCTGAAACACCCCCCCCCCAAACTCATTTATTTGAGAGGCTCAAGACAAAGAACATCTGCCGTTGCAGCAGGCAGAACTTTTTTACAGTTTATGAAGTAGGAAGGCAAATCTCATGACAGACATGACACACACACACACCATTTCATGTCAAGATTTCAGTTTCAAATTGCCTTAAAAGACAACAGAATGAACAGAAGCTGTTAAATTAACACAAAAAAGCCTATGGGAAGTGCCACATTGCTTGTATTTTTCTAATTCTTCATTTTTAATTAAATGAGAACAGACACTCCGCTTTTAGTGTTCTGACTCTTTTCCACAGAAGCATACAAAAGAGGATGAATATTTTCATAAGGACATCCAACATACAGCACACCGCTTCCAACATCTGCAGAGATATCTAAGATCCATTTTTAAGTGAAGTGCTAAAATAAAGCACACGAACGCACTGTCAAAAGCCACCTCGAAATCCCAACAAGCACTCAGCAACAGCCCACAATTACAGCAGAATGAAGAACAGGAGGAAGATTCTCACGGGAACCACAACCAGGTTGCAGCTTTCTCCCCCTCGCAACAACTAAAAATACACATATTTGTTCCTTGACTGTATTTCTGACTGCTTCGCTCTACTTGCGGACAGTTTGTTGGCACTTGGATTTGGGGCAGAAATGCAACACTGCCATGCTTTTCTGTATCTTCCTTCCTTTTTATTTTTCTTGTACCAGCAAGAATTTCTTTCATTTTTAAAAATGGTTATTTCTGTAATTCAACTTTCAGAATAAATATACTTTTCAACATTCCATTGTTTCTTCCAACTTTTGAGAACTTTCAAATAAGCCAAGTCTGGAGCTACCATGTTTCTTGGAATGAAAAGATATTTCTTAATAAAATTAGGTATTAAGGCAGCTTCCTCCCCCCTCTCCCTCCCCCTCCCCTTTCCCCCGACAGCTGCAGACCAACAGCAATTTGTATCTGCAGAATTTTGTTAACATCACAACAACTCTGAGGCTGCAATGGAGTTCAGATCCAACCATAACAAGGGTGACACAGAACCCTGGCACAGAGAGCACAAATCACAGCTCACAAGTGGTAAAAGCAGAGCAACATTCTCTGGGAGAAGATGAAGTGAGAGGAGGAGAAGAGGATGAGATTGCCTGGATCACCTATGAACTGAGCTCCTAAATACAGCCCCCCAGGGTGCAGGGACTGGTTCATCATCCAGGTTCCCACTGACTTCAGCATCTGCCTTTATCATCCAGTTGGCTTTGAGACTGAACACCAAAAAGATGCTTTGCAATTTTCAACATATGGCCAGCAGGTGTAGGATGTGGGTAGATTTCTAATCCAAAGGAAAATTTACCAATCAATAACAGCCTCAATAGATAGGTGAGAATGAGACGGGCACTGCAGGACTTGGAGCTGCAGCATCACACTGCAGTACTGTAACTGGATCCTTTAAGCACAGCCATGACCAGGCAAGAGCAAAGAGAAAGCTGATGGAAGCCAGAAGAGCAGCATGATTTTGCTGTCCTTGCTACTGTGACTGTACATTTAGTGTAAGTGTACGTAGAACTCAAGATGTGAAGTCATCCATCTTTTTCTCCCACTAGGAAATTCAAGATATGCCACAAAGCAGCACATAGTTATTGCTTGGCCCACTACACAATGCTGAAAAAATAAAGTTGGAAATACTTCACTGACGTTATTCTATTTGTTACAGCAAGCAATCATGCTACAAGAAGGCAAGGGAGGTGCCACAAAATGGACAGCAAAAGGAGCAAGATGGCCACAGAGTTAACTGAAAACTCAACCAAAGAGTTAATTGTAGGAGAAGAGAAAAACAAAAATCTTTCCTTTGCAATCAATTGGGGGAAAAAAAAAAAAAAAAAAAAAAAAAAAAAAA
>NW_024884711.1:33865956-33881247 GCF_019232065.1 Centrocercus urophasianus
AGTGTAACATCTTTCCCCATAATGTTCCTATTATTCGTTAATTTAACAAACATTAGACCAAAGACCAGCAGCTTCTGAAGAGCACTGTCTTGCAGCCTTCATCCATACCAAATGGAGTTTCTTCAGACCCTATGTTTGGGCAAAACCTGCTGAGGCTTCAGAGCTTTACAAAGCAAGACAGAATATTCTAGCAGAGCACTTGGGATTTTCTGGTTCTCCACAAAGGACAGAAAACTTGAGCCCAAGTTCTGTTCAATTGACAGCTACAACAGCTACTTGTAAACTTGGAATAAGGGATGCAATATGGTTTTAACACACACGGTTAATTAAAAACAGAATTAAAGGAAAATATTCCACTCCTGTATATCACAGTTGACATCCTGTGATATGAACAAGTACTCTAAAGCTTGGGGAAGGAAGGAGCAGAGACAGGTGTCTGCTGGGAAGAGGGACACAGAAGAAGAAAAATCCTCTCCTAAGTTTTATTTCCCCCATAGTAAACACTCTCTGTTTTCAGAGAGGACTCATGAAGAACAGCTCTCCAAGCTGACAGACAAGAGGACAAAGTGGGGGGGAAGGCTGGAGCTCTGAAGGCAGCAGTGGGTGGCTGCCGAGGACCTTCCCTGGCACAAGCACAAGCAGCAGAGTGCAGACGGGCTGAAGGACCACTCTATGTGACAGCTGTGCCACAGTCCTGCCATGCTGCCCTTCACAAGGCACATTGGGCTCCAGCTCCCAGCCTGCTGCCGGAGCCCAGTTGTGGGAAGCTGGCCGGGCAGGAGGTGGTTAAGAGGTCCTGACAGCATCAGCATGGGCACAAGCACAGAGGCCAAAGAGCAGCACGGGCTGTGTGCAACATGGTAGGACAGCATCCTGGCAATCTATCAAGCTGCCTACAAAAGAAGTCTGTATACTGTACTATTACATACATGGAACAATCAGCTGAGAAAGTTTGCTGCGAGTAGTGTTTTTTTAATCAGTGTTTTGCTGGGGTATTCTTTTACATTAGTCCACTAGTTGCAGAAGTCAGAAGTCTCATCCCATAAGCCATACTGAAATAGCAAGCATGCCCTTCATCCATCAAACCTGCAAACTTTGCACAAGGCACTTTATAGCTATTCAAGCTGCCATTGAGGGACACTCACAGCCTTTGGTATTGCTGCACCAGTACTGACACACAAGATCACAGCACTCTGCCACCACCCCATCTCTGTGCTATTCCAGCTATAAACATTGGTAGAGCCAAGCAGATCCTAGAGCAGCCAAGTCCTTCAGCTGAATGGTAATCCACAAATCTGCTTACACCACCACACCAGGAAACATGCATAGCACTCCAATCTGCAGCACTGCCTTGAAAGAGAACACAGGGAAGCTGCTCAATTTAACTGGGTGGTGTGAAGACCATCTGGAAGCCTCAGAAAAGCAAGGCTTCCATTTAAAAAAAGGAAAGAATTGAACTATTAAATTCATAAGTCGTGCAATCTCAGATTAATGAGGGGTGCCAGTGAATTGCATTCAAGAACTTTGTGACATTATCTGACTTCAGATTCTCTTTGTAAGCATCAAAAACCAACAGAATCAACAAGCTCAGTCTCTTGAGACAGGTCCTTAACTTCCAGATTTCTTTCACAAAGCTATTTATCAGAAGAACTAGAATTCATTGATACTTAGAATACTCACAACAATCTTCAGAACATCACTGTACACAGTCTTTCATCTGTATAGAGCTTACAACAGAAAAGACATACAGATGAAGGCTAGTGAAAGAAAAAAAACAATCAAAATTACGGTTACTTCTGTTCTCAACCATCTTTCAGCAGTAATAGCCATACCTACTCAAAAACTATTTATAGTTTTTGCAATGCTAAATGTGCACCTGTAGGGAAAAGATTTTGTCAGGATTCATATGGGAGCTACTCCATGCCCCTGCTCACAGCCTTCTGTATACTGTTTTCCGCAGTACTCACTTTCAGGAAGAAAGATCTTCAAATTTCACAGTATATAAGATCCAGAAATACCATGGAATTACCTATAAACCTCTGCATTTTTGTTCTGCTCTGTCTCCTACAACTGACATTCTCTACAGTAGTTTGATTGCTTCTTTGCACTAACCTAACACCTTCATAACATCATTCCTAGAAAGTTCTGATCTTTCCCCGGAGCAACACATGTTAACACAGAGCAAACTCAAAATTGATTCACGTATTCTAATGGCATCCTGCCCAAATCACTCACCATGGCAAGGCTTTTGAAATTCATCATCAATTCTTATTACTCTGTTTTGCTTAAGGGTATTGTCCTTCAGTATTAGAACAAAAATCCATATAAGAACAAAATCCATTTCTCTACATTATTTTTAAATCCTACACCTCTGCCAAGAGACAGAGAAATAGCAGCTGCCTGGGTACCAGATACGCTTAGACTTTACTTTTGTTTTTAAAGCACAAATGCGTACTATTCCAGAGAGGGCTGCCTATCTGAAAATAAGTGTTCTGCATTTTATTCTATCCAGTCATACGTTCCCTACTGTTTTGTCACACTGCTGTGAAACAAGCAGTACTTTCTTTAGAATTCTACGAAATAACAGCACATTTATTTAATACATGAGCCCTGCAGTATTCAACAGCTGTCTAGATAGTAGCTAGGTAAACATACACAGAACGCAATTGTTTATTCGGAGAGTTATGCAGTGTGCAAGTACACGATATGATCAAACATTCTCAAGTAAGGTTTGTTTATTACAAAGCAATTTGAAGTTTGTTCTATGTCTGGAAGTTCCTAAGCTAAAAACCAACAGAAGCACTGCCAATGGAGAAGCAGCAAGGCCCCGGTATCTCCTGATGCTTGAGGTTTATGCAGCAGCCAAACCATCAGTTTGTTTTCCTATGCTGCTTCTTCACATCACTGCTTACTCCACCATCAGCAAAGATTCTGCTGTCCCCATGTTGAGGGCAACATTCTGTGCTGCTTAACAGAAAAGGCACCCAAACTCACATTGCATGCCAGGAATGGCACTTCTCTAGACGAAAAACAGAAAACAATTCCATACTATGATTGTCATTCCTTGAGCAGAGCAGCTTGAGCTTCATTTGCACTAGTAAGTAGTTACACCGGTATCAAAGGCATAGGAGGAAGGTGGATGCCTTAGAACTTTACTTCATCATCTTCTGCGTGAAATTAAACAGGAGTAGAAACTCAGAAGACTAGGTTAGCATGCATAGAAATATAGGAGTGCTCCAGATCTTTGTTTAAACTCTGAAAGCACAAAAACAGGACCACATGTACCTTACTCAGCCGAGCACTCAGCCACCACTGTTGGCGTAAGCCAGTCAGCTAAACACAACTTGTCCCTCAGGCTATGACTTTTCCACAGTTGCCTCCTATGTCTTGTTTTTAATATTATAATTTTGTTATTATTATTATTATATTTTTATTATTATTTATTATTATTATATTTTTTTTTAAATGAAGGCCATCCCAATTTGCAACAGAGAAGTTCAGAAGGGTACAAGGGCTATCAGCAGCATCGGGGCACATGGTACCCACTCATCCTTAAGGCACCCAAACTGCTCACACAAAGAGCCACAACTATCTGTTAGTTGACTTACACTGCTGTTGTACATTAACATCATCCACACAGAGCTGCTCACAAACAGCCCTTAGAAAGTCACGTTAGCATAGGATAGGAAAAAGAAACAAAAAGTTTCTTTTGTGGACCCTTGAAGGTGCATACAGACAACATTCAGAGCTACTGCTACAACATGAGAGCATTTCAGGCTGGTTACAAATTTCTAACAGCGGTTACTGCAATAACTCTAAAAAATGTTCTGACGCTTTTCAAAAGGCCTCCCCTTGCAAAGCTTTTAGTTCCTCATCATCAGAAGCTGTTCCTCACCTCGTTATATCAGGTATAGCTCAGTATATTATAATCAATGCTGATTTTTAGAAGAGATGATGAAGACAGTACTTAGAACCTAATTGAAAATGCTACATTATAAATGCCATTATGAACCTGAAGAGATGTGCAGTTGCACCACAAGTATTTTTGGTGCGCTTTCTTCATCCTGGCAACTTTCTTAATTTGCATAACCAACGCATAAGTGAAAAAGCATCAAACTTCTAACCACAGAAGCAAACTGAATCAAGTCCACAAAGCCAGTAACAGCCCCCTACTTAGAGGGTTCATATCTGTGCAGCGCAGTAGCCTGACACTACCACTAGTAGCTCAGTGCCACTAGCCCCTCACTAAAGTGACAAAGTAGTTGAAAATGGTATGATCTGCTTTCACACTGCCTGTGGAGACATATAAAACTTTATGATCTCAGTTTAAAGAGCTCCAGCAATTTCCACAGAAGCAGCAGAGGTAAAACAGATCTCTTCACGAGATTTTTACTACTTGGAATCAATCAAAGCAAAACAGCCATCCTAGTGATAATCCCCTTTAGCACTTGACAGTTTATGCAATAGTCAATTACTAAAGAGGATGAAAGACAGAACAGTCTTTACAAATGGGTCACTGCCTATATTTATAAATGATTAAAAACAGCCTGCTATTAAAAGTAACTTTAACGAGCATGTAACATTAAATGGGAACAAATGTTCTCATGCACATATACATTCCATGTCTCCCGTGACAGAAGAGAACGTAACACTAACACTCATCCTCATCAGAGAAAGTTTTTCAAGCAGGTTATGCATTAGTACAGCTGAAAGCAGATTTCAATTTCTGTCTGCAACTATTTATCCCAAAGTTGCATCTGCATATAAAGATAATCCCAAACCATCCTCAGTGCAATCTCTGAACACACCCATCCTTCCATGTCTGCACATCTTATCCCAAAACTTGTTAGCAGAACTTACCTGCAAACACTAACCAAAAAGCCTTTTCAAAACCACTTTTAACCTTCTTCCCCTTTTGCTTCAACTCTTTGTTCCTAAGAAATTAGGTTTGCCTACATATGTATGTTTTAGATAGGTCATTTCCTTTCCCCGCCTCCCTTCAGAAGACTTATTCAGGACTAAGGCACATCTCTCAGTCCTTTCAGTTGTTCAAATACTGTGCATCCTCTGCTACAAAGTCTCCCTCTTTCCCCTTGCTACCCTCTCAAAGGATTATTTTCAGCCGTTCTGCTGGGATCATGACATCACACTTAATACAACTGTCCTAAAATTTAATTGAGAAATCTCACTGATTCTCACTTAAGCACCATTAGCACACCTGTGATTCTATCTGTACCCTTCTGATCTACTTCACTCAATTCCAATTCTGCTGGCAGTTACCACCTCCACCAGAGATTTAAATCTGCTGCAGCTGAAATGTTTCCTCTCAGGCCCTGCTTTCTCTAATTACCTCCAGCCTTCCTACAGCTCAAGCCCATAAACAAACTGAGTGACACCCAATACTGGGGATTTCTTTGCATAAGGGGTCAAGAATTGCTTTGTGCAAAGGATCAAGAGCCTTCCATTACCCAATTAATTTTTTCTTCTCTTGCCGAGATCATTTGCCCACATCTTCAGTAGCAAATTCTTCTGTTCACATTGTCACCACTCTATCCTTTACCTCCTATCAGATTGCAGACATTCAAAAAATCCTTCCTTTATACAGTTCATAGGCGACTGGATCTTCTGGCATTTCCACAGCCCACAGATGTCTGAGTAGAAGACTGTTCAGCTACAAAACCTGCACTTTACTGGAAAGGACAAGAAGGACTATCTTGTGAGAATGAGGAACCTATCTCTTAGAAGAATCTCATCATAAGCAACTCCTCTGCATCTCATACATTTGTACTCAGTGTACTGAGAAAACACTGAAGGTTGGGCTAGGAACAAGTAATTGCCACCACCTCCAGCTAAACTATCTCTCATTCCCACAGCTGGATGGAAAGCCTGAGCTCATGAAACCAAGGACAAAAAATTCTCCCGTCCCCTTCCCCTCCCCCCCCCCCAATCTAGTCTCTAACCTTACAAATTACAAATTAAGAAGAAAAAACCTGTAGTTTGGAATTTACTGTAACTCAGACAGCATAAAACTGCGTTTCACAGCAGCAGCAGAGGGAAGGAAGAGCCCCAGTCACAGCACCTTGGGAAGCAGCACCCTGTTTGCATGTGAGAACTGGGAACTTGACGTTCTGACTACAGACTGACTACAGCAATAAAAAACATCTTTCTGAGCCATTAATTTCTGCACAGCTGATTTCTACTTAACAGTGTTCATTATTGAAAGAATTATTTAATAAAAAAACCCAAAAACATGAGGCTCTTCCAGAAGAGAAGGCTGGCACTCATATCCGAACTGAGCTAACAGTGACATCAGCATTTCTACTGCTTTCATCTCTATGGCTACTAAATATCTAATATTTTCACTGCATTTCAAGAGCCTGTGATCGCACACGAGATGAAGTGACTCCACAGTTGTTAAATATGATGGCTGCAAGGTCTATCAAGCTCCCAAGACAATGACCACAGCAAGCTCACCAGTGACAGGAGTCAAACCACTACACGATTTTCCTATAGCTGGAACTCAACATTTTCATGATTTCTAACTTTAAGCATTGGGAAAACTTCCATCTTCAGACCTTCCATGTAACTCAGTGAAGGCTGTACATGCATGCATACCTGTTCTGCTGAAGGCCATGCTTACAAAGAGGTTTTCATGTTGAGGCAACATATTTGCAGGATGGGATGGAGGCGGAAGATGAAGAGATTATGTGTCACCACATCAATAGCCACAAAAAAAAAAAAAAAATCACAGGGAAACTGAACAGCTGGCCTGAATGGTTATTACTATTTGCCAGAAGACACCCATGTAAAGTGAATTTCATCTACTTTAATTACAGAAGATGACACATATTCAACACAGTCAAGGAGACTGTCCTAATGCACCATGTAAATTTATGGTAACCTATTTGAAGTAAAAGGTATTTTCAAAGTGTTCCTTAGCATTTTTGTCATTCACCTGCAAATCAACTAATATGACAGCAGATGAGCTACTACAGATGATTCTGAAGTAAATATCTAAGCATTATTTTATCCTTCCAAGTTCTAAGCAGCTCATACCACCTACAGTGAACATTCACTGGTTTTCTCTACTTTCTTTACAACAACCTTTACATCAATCAATTGAGAAATGTTTTTATAAATGAAGAAATTAAATTCATTAATCTCATTTATTCCTTATTGTTTGCAGAAAAAAAGGAACAAGTGAAAGCAAAATTGTTTTAAGAGTAACAAATATTAGAGGCATGAAGATCCATAACTATAGAAACTGACTTTCAAGAAACAGGTGAAGACTAGAATATTTAAGAACTATTGATTCTGGCTACTTCAGTAACTGCATATAAACGTATGCAAGTTCATGACTGCATAAATCACTCACTCTTGTATCTTTAGGATCTCCCCATACCCAGTCATATCAGCTAAGCAGCTTTGTCTTAATTGTGTCTTATTAATAAGTCGGTGCTGAAGCACAACTATCTATAGGAAGATTTTCATTTCTGAAGTTAGCATCAACTTTCATGTGTATACCACCCTAAAGTGAGTTCTGATTGTGGCAAATAAGTGATCAGTTTGTATTCAAGCCACCTAAACACAGACCAAGGAAAAAGCTGACCGTAACCAGCACTACTACCTTCCTCTGGTTTAAAAAAAAAAAAAAAAAAAAAAAAAAAAAGTGAGCTACTGCAGTTGGTTCCCTTCATCTAGAAGACAATATAACCCAACTTCAGTGTTATCTTAAAACAATAAAGCAATGTTTCTGTAACATTCAATCACAGGACAAACCTGTGGGACATCAGAGCCATTCACACCAACAGTTTAGACTTCAATAGCCAGCTGATGCTGAGACAAGACAGTGGTGCTTACAACTTCTGTTTATTAGGAGAAAATAAGAAAAACAAAACTTAAGACAAATAGTTATGGTAATAGGAGAAGGAAGAATTAAAAAAAAAAACAAAAACACCCACAAATCTACAGAAACTGTTTCTTAAGCTTACCTGCGCTTGTTCAGTGGAGCTGCTACTGAGTTCATCTCCAGATTCTGAATCCTGGTGAATTTTTTCTGAGCATTCTCCTGCCGAGTCACAAGACTGTTCATGCAAAAAGCTGGTCTTCTCTATTTCCAAGAACTCTGGACATGGGAAATGACCCATGGAGATGGTTCGAAACTGATTGGAAACCTTGGGAGACTGCAACTCGTTGTTAAGTTTTCCATTGTTCTGAGTAAGGTCCAGACTCAAACCAAGAGTTTGACCGGGGCTATTGTTTGGTCCCAGATTTTGATTGGCATCTCGAACTAAACAAGACACTTGAACCGGAGAAGATTTCCCAAAACTAGAAAGCTCTGGTGACTTATTCACATTTTCTGTCGATCTCTGTAATCCATGCGTCAGCTTTAAAGCATTATTTGGCAGCATGCCTGCTTGCTTAACAGGTGGCATCAGTGCTTTCCGTGGTATTTCCTTCACATACTGTGCTGGCACGTAAAAGGGTTTGGAATTTTCATCCCTTTTCACTTGCCACCAATCGTCATTAGTCTTCTTCACTAATATATATTTCTCCCCCTGTTTAATTACAATTTTCTTGTCCTTGGCCTCATACTCATAGTCATACTCCACTTCAATGTACAATTGTCCTGGAAGGATCTTGGCGCTCCTATCAGCCATCTCCACCCCAAGAAATTTCACCTTTTCCGGCAAACACTTTGCCACATTCTGCTTGGGAAGCGTTTGTTTCCTGTTCACAATCAGAGCTGCAATAAGAAAAGAAAATGATGTCTATACGATGAAGTAACTGTCCGAGAGCACTTCAGAGGAAAATAATTTCAAAAATAACGTTGTAGACTCCACTTACGTCAACCTCAGTCAAACACATTAATAAATTAAAGACTCTCAGATACTTTTCACAGCAATAAAACAAAGTCAACACTACAACAGAATCCCTGATTTAAGTCCCATATTCTCACAAGCATCTTGCTATCAAGCTACCCGCTAAGCTTGTTGTTGCTACAACTAAGTGATGTCAGTCATCGAGGGCTTGGTGAGAGGACTAGTTTGACTCTCTCTTGCTTATGCACAGGCTTAATTTCTTAAGAAACTGCCATTATTCTGGTTTTAAACAAAATATTTAAAAGGAGATTATGATGTGTTTACTTTGCATTACCCTTCGGTTCAAGAGTCACTTCAGAGCATTGAGAATTCCTTACCAAATCCTTCATTCTTCCGCCAGTGCTGCATCCCAGCCTAGCACAGGCTGGCTATTGCAGACCCACGCATTGTATGTAGCCCCTGCCAACCTGTGCTGAGATGCAAGAGCTTGGGAGCAGTGCAGTATGCGGGCTTTGATGCCCCTGCATGTGGCCAGGCATTAGGACTTCTGAATTGCTTCTAGAAATTGCTAGCATCATGTAATATTAAAAAGTATTTCAAATTTCCAAAATGCTGTGTCTTCAGTGGTTTAAATTCTAAATGTTTACTCTGCTCTTAAGAGACCTTTGAGCAGCATTTACATCATAGAAAACCTGATATGCACCTGGTAAGTGTTAAAAATAAAAAAAAAACACATTAGAAAGAATAATAACTATTAAGGACGATGAATCAAAACCAAAAATGGATAATCGATAAAACTGTATTATACAGAACCACAGAAACATCTAAATATGCCTTCCACCTCAAACGATTCTATGACTCTTAAAGGCCATCTGGTCCAACTCCCCTGCAGAGAACAGGGACACACAGCCAGATCAGGGTGCTCAGAGCCCTGTCCAGCCTGGCCTTCAGGGTCTCCAAGGATTGGGCTTCACCACATCTCTAAGAAGCCTGTTCCAGTGCCTCACTACCGTTATTGTTATTAAAATGTCTTCCCTATATCCTATCTAAACATTCCCTCTTTTAGTTTGAAGCCATTTCCTCTCGTCCTGTCACAGCAGACCCTGCTAAAGGATACCTTTTTGCTTACAGCCCCCTGCAGATACTGACAGGCTGCTCTCAGCTCTCCCCAGAGCCTTTCCTTCTCCAGGCTACACAGCCCCAGCTCTCCCAGCCCGTCCTCACAGGGGAGGCATTCCATCCCTTGGATCATTTTTGTTGCCCTTCCCTGGATGCACTCTAACAGTTCCATGTCTCTCCTGCACTGAGGACTCCACACCAGGACACAGTGCTCCAGGTGAGGTCTCAAAATGTATGAAAATGTAGCGTTTAGACTTACAGCACCTTCTAGCATAGCCAACTACCACTGTTCCCATATCCACAACATGCAGTTTCTCCTCTATTTAATCACCTAACACCACAATTGGTGAGTTGGTGAACACCAGTCTTAGCAACTTGCAATAAAAACAGCTTAATAAAGGAATATGAAAAAATGCAATTTCTTAACCTTGAAAGAAAAAAAAAAAAAAAAAAAAAAAAATCAAAGCTGATAAGGGTGAGATCTCTAACACTCAAAAAGCATTTAGAAGAATCCACGTAAAAGCTGCTGTATTAACCTCAAAGACTAACAAATAAGTGAAAAAAAAAAAAACACCAACATATGAATGACAAAAACAATTCAGAAATTTGCTGCTCTGCAAGTTGAGACTTCATGATGAGACCTACATTGTTTACCCTGTAACTCAATGGAACAAATGCAATTCCATGCAGGCACACAGATGCAGACCATAATAGGGACTAAGTGCAAAAACAACAACAAAGGAGACTTGTGAAGAGAGCTGAAGCAAAAATGCCTAACAGTTCTGCAGTTTTCCTTCCACCATTTTGGCTATTCGAGCCGATCCTTGAATACACTTAGCTGAAAACAACACCTGACAGTCCAACTACAAAGCTTAGAAACAATCGCCCTGTTTAAATCATGTCTTTCTTTTTCCCATAGACCATTTCTGCACCCAGGATGCATTTCCTACAGGTAGCCTTAAAGCCACGGTTGTTTACAAGACTCTAAATGGAGTCACAAGATCAGGCTTACAATATTATTAAAGGACTTGGCAGAAAGAAAGATGGTGCCACATGCAAACAAAGCTGGCACTAAGAGGAACGCAAGGAGTAGAAAATAATGCTCAGATTGTCTGCAATGGGTTTCCTCCCCCTTTTTATTCTCTCCCCCATAAAACAGCACCCTGACATTTGCAACACTGGAGCTAATTCACAGTCTCAGCACAAACCACCCTGCCCACCTGCCGTTCAGCACAAACAGGTATTTTTAAGTGCAGCCCTGCATGTGTTAGCAATTCCAGCAGCAGGTAAACATGCCCACATTGCGGCCTTCCCCCCTCCCATATAAAATGATATTTTCTTCCTTGTAACCAAATCCGACTCCTCCCAACACTTCCCCAGTGCTGCTACCAATCTCAGCTTCAAGGTCACAGACCAGAAAAACATAAGTGACTTTGAGCTACAGGCTACCATGAAGGTATGCTGTCTTGGAAATGAAAATTTAGGAACACAGCCCATTCACACTGCCTTTCCTTCTCTCATACAGAGGCAAAACAAAAGAACACACAGCCGTGGCTTCCCACAGGGCTACTAAGCATTTAAAGGCTTGACATTTTCATTCTTTTGCCTATTTCACGTAACTATTTAGTGAAAAAATGCATGCTAAATGTCTTTTCAAGATAGATATGCCCAGTATAAGCTGTATTTTATACTTAAAAAAGTTAACAGGATTTTAAGAAACAGAAGGTAAATTAAATACAATAGCTACAAAAATGGTTTTGCTAGCTCAGCCCTTTGCCACTAAGAGAAAAGGCACATATTTCTGTTCTTCCAGCCAAGCTGCAAAATTATCAAGTCAATAGCAAACATTTGGTAACATCAAACACACGATCAAAAAGAAATCAGTTCTGTGGCAGGCCAGAACACTAAGACAGTTGTATAAACAGCTCATCATCAGGATCAAGCAAGGCTCTGCTCCTCCGCCTCCACAGAGCTAAACACCGAAGGCACAGGTGGGAAAGCTTCCTCACTGCTCAGAGTTAACACTTCAGGTTTGCAGCCAACTGCCGTTATGGTCCCTGCTGCCCAGGGTCAGCACGTGGGCTGCTCTCCCACAAGCTCAGTGCCATCCTGCAGTGGGCACACAGAAACTGGGACACAAGTGCACACTAATGCCATGGGGTGACTTTGGTGCTACAAATCAACAACTGCAGTCACACAGTGGGCCAGGCCTTGCAGACCCTCTGTGCTTTCTCTTTAACTATTACTGGTAAGGCTGGAAGACATCCACTTTGATAAAGAAGGTTGAAATATTCTAACTGGAGGATGACGGGCACAAAAAATGAGATTTACTTCCACAGAGGACATCTGCAACCTTCAATATCTTAATCAATAATCAATATCTTAAATGAAGTCTTCATACCTGGACAGGATTGAGAAGTGGGCCCACACGAACCTAAGAAGTTCAACAAGGCCAAGAGCAAGGTGCTATAGCCAGTCAGAGCAATCCCAGATTACACGTGCAGACTGGGAGAAGAACTCACTGAGAGCAGCCCTGTGGAGAAGGACTTGGGGGTTTGGTGGATAAAAAGCTGGACGTGAGTCTCAGATCTCAGGATGCCCACTGCATCCTGGGCTGCATCAAAAGAGGGGTGGCCAGCAGGGTGAAGTGAGGACCATCCCCTTCTGCTGTGCACTTGTGAGGCTCCATCTGCAGTACTGTGCCCAGGTTTGGGGCCCTCGCAACAGAATACGGAGCTGTTGGAGCAAGTCCAAAGAAGGGCCACAGAGATGATCAGAGGGCTGCAGCACCCCTCCTGTGGAGAAAGGTTGAAGGAGCTGGGGTTGTTTAGCTAGGAGGAAGGTCCACAGGAACCTCACTGTAGCCTTCCAGCACCTGAAGGGAGCTTACGTGCAGGAAGGAAATCAACTTTTTACATGGTATGATAGGTGACAACAAACAGGGAAATGGCTTTAAACTATAAAAGAGGAGATTTAGGTTAGATGTTAGGAACACATTCTTTACTCAAAGGGTGGAGAAATGCTGGCACTACTGCCCAGAGAAGCTGTGGATGCCCCATCCCTGGAGGGGCACAAGGCCAGGCTGCATGGGGGAACCAACCCATGGTATGGGGATGGAAGTGAGGGCCCTTAAGGTCCCTTCCAGCCTAAGCTGTTCTATGATTCCAAGAATGTCTGCTTAACAGATAAATAACAATGAATGAACCCCAGTGACAACAAAAACATGGGAAAATATTTTCATGAATACAAAACAAAAAGATTCAGACCACATTTTCCACATTTTTAGAAGTGAAACCCAAATGGTACAGAGTAACTAATTTAAGGAGGGCCGCATGCCCACGAGGAAACACATTGATAGAATCACAGAATGGCCTGGGTTGAAAAAAACCACAATGATCATCTGGTTTCAGCCCCCTGCTACGTGTAGGGTCGCCAACCAGCAGACCAGGCTGCCCAGAGCCACATCCAGCCTGGCTTTGAATGCCTCCAGGGATGGGGCATCCACAACCTCCTTGGGCAACCTGTTCCAGTGCATCACCACCCTCCGCGAAAAACTTCCTCCTAATATCTAACCCAAACCTCCCCTGTCTTAGTTTAAAACCATTCCCCCTTGTCCTATCACTATCCACCCTCGTAAACATTCACACAGAACACATTTGCCATAACACACACGCTCCCACCAGCTGCCTACCAGCACAGAGATCGGCACCAGCCCAGCCCCAGCCATGCTGACAGAGGCACTGGGTCAGGGATCTCACAGATCTCCTCTGGCACAGAGCTCCCAGGCTCCCTTCCGATGGGACCTGCTCCCGATGGAACCGTTCCCAGCCCTTACTCAGCAAAGGCTGCACAGGGCCAGCACCCGCTGTTTGCTGAGGTCAGCCCCACCCTGCCTGCTGCCCGCACCCCTGCGACACTTCCTCGGGGTGGGAGCTACGTGCAAAGCTCAGCAGTCCTCCACGCCAGCCCGAGCCCAGCTTTGTTACTAATACAAGATTGTGTTTGCACACTTCCAAACAAACTGGGATCTTTTCTAATCAAACCTGAATAACTGCAACAGCAACTTCAGCCCTTCTTGGAGTGGTTTGTTCAAGTATCTCCTTACTTCAGTAGTCGGCCTTCTTAATGCAGCTGAAACCCTACAGCATCACCCACTGAGAGCACTCAACCCTCACTGATGCCGAAGTGCACGTGACTAGGAAGGGAGGGAAGCATGGTCCATGGATGGGAGCCTATAAAGTCATAGTATGTGCATACTGTATTAACTAAGGTCGCTCCCTATTCAGCAATACCTCAGAACGCAATAGGAAATACAAATCTGGAGGTATACAGCAGGAATTCCCCACCTCCCCTCAATTTATCCTCCACAGTATTTTCTTCTGATCTTCTATAACCAGGTAATTAAGGCAAAAAGTCTTTTGGGTTTATCTCTTTCTCTTTATATTCCTCCTGATGAAAAAAAACCCCTTACTGTGGTTCAGGAATTTTTTACTTTATAATACAAACAGATCTCAGTTACTAAATGCAGAGAGTTGCAGATCTCAGCTCTCTCCTGTGACCTTGTTCCTGTGTCCTACCAAGGAGCACCAGTTGCCTCGTGCAGCCTTTTTTCCATTTTCAGCATCAAACTTCACCCCTTACTGACACGGAGCCTTGTGCGTTGCTGCCACAAAAATAACTCAATCGCCAGCGCTAGATCGGGATAATTTCCTATTAGTTCGGGCCGACACTCCGCCGGGTTCCGTGAGCGCTCCCCCGGGGCAGCGTTCTCAGCAGCTCGGCGCACACCCGTAGCAGCTCACGCCGTTCCGTCCCGCCCGGCACACCTCCACGGCGCCCTGCGGCCGCCGCGCTGCTCTCGCCGAGCCGCTGCGCGGCCGCCCCCGTAAGCACCGCGTGTGCGTGCGGCGCTCGGACGGAAACAAGCGCAAAGATGCAAACGCGAACAACAAATCGGCCCCAACGGGCAAGTTAGAAGCTTTTAAAAGCGAGCTTAATCCCCGTTCGCTCGAGTTAGCAATCCGCTGCTACTGCAACGTGAAGTGGCTTCCCCGAGCTCGGACTTCCTTAAAAACTAAAGGCTTAATCAGTAACCACGCAGCGCTGCTCGCTGCTCCCTGACTCACGGCAGGCGATGCCCGGCCAGCAACTGTCAGCGCACCTCGCGGGGTCGCTCCGCTCCGCTCCGCTCCCGTCCCGCCGCCCCCCGCAAACGGCCCCGCCGCCCCGGGCCACCCATCGGCTCGACTTATTTATTCAAAGGCAGCCGCAGCCCCGAAGCGGAGGGGGCGGGAGGGGGCGAGGCGGCGGCAGCGGCCCCAGCAGCGCTGCCCGGAGCCCCTTTGTTCGC
>NW_024884711.1:33881864-33900735 GCF_019232065.1 Centrocercus urophasianus
GAATCACAGAATCACAGAATCACAGAATCACAGAATCACAGAATCACGGCCGTTTCGTGCTCCGAGTGCAACGCGAAGTCGCTCTGTTATGGCGCAGACAGATGGAGCACGGGATCTTTCCTCGCAGCGAGCGGAGACCCGAGTGCCGGTGAGCAGGTGAACGGACCGCGGCACTTGAGCAGCTCGATCAAAAATAAGTGAACAGCAACAGGCAAATTCACTTATTCAGTTATGAGAACGTCCCTAACTGTAGCAGACAAAACTGCCGCACATCCCGGCTGGGAACATCTGTGTGACCTTCACTGTGTTTTCAAGCTGTCGGCAATCTTATCTCCAAAGAAACGGTGCCTGCTCCTCGGGGTGGCAAGGGGAGCCTTGGAAGAACGAGCCGAGTGTGAGCAGGGGTGTCCGACTGTGTGAAGACAGCCTAAAGCAAAGCTCAGGGATGTGTGCTCTCTGTGCACTCTAACTAACGTGATCAGGGCTAATGCTGGCCCTGTGCTGATTATTTTAGCACTTGGAGTAAGGAAGGAGGTGGTGAAAATCCTCAAAAAGGAGGGGGAAAGAGGTGAGAAAGAAAAGGAGAGAAGTGGCAAAAATGCCTTTACATGAATGTGTGGGCACGTTGCCGTACAAAATAACATTTCTAATACTGACACTTTCTTGGTATTTTGTATCTGGTGATGCATGACAACATGCAGGACAGGTGGCAAGCTGTACAAATATCTGAAAGCTTTGCTTCTGTGTATCTTGGCCTGAATACTTGTGCCTGTGTCCTCCTGGCTCAAGGATTGGGGCTGCCCATAGGACACCCTCATTGAATTCTATGGGCTATGTTGGTGCATCATGGCTGACACCTCTGTCCCAGTCCTTGTTCAAGCTCATCACAGAGTTCAGAAGAACAGCAGATTGGTATATCTATTGTAAAAGAAACTTTCTTTTTTTAATAGATGTTCACTATTTACCCTTAAAAGGCCAAAAAACCCAAAACAACTTGTAGTTTTCCATTCAGAGAATGATAGAACTATAGAATATCCCGAATTGGAAGGATCATTCACTCCAACACAAGAATCATCAACTCCAGCTCCTAGCTCTTCACAGGACCGCCCAAAAATATGCATGTGAGAAAGAGCAATTCAGCATGCTGTGTTCAGTTGGATGTTTATGTCTAATAGGATTCTGCTCGCATGCCCAGTTTTGTGGTAGAAAATAATATACTTAAGGCACTCGGGTGTTTCTAAGCAAGCTGACTATGTTTTACCTATTGGCATGCCTGAGGTATGCATAAAAGAATCTAAAAAGTCAGTCATAGTAACCACACTGTAATTAGCCTTTCTTACTGCCAAAGCTGCAGCAGAGTGCTGCAGGATATGGCATTAGTGATTCACTATGAGGCACTCTTCCCTCTGAGTCAGTGCTGAACCTCTGGTCCCACACCATGTCAATGTGCATAATAGAGCCGAAGGTGCCAGAAGATATGTAATTTTGAGTCCCTGCCCAAGTGCAGTCATCCCACAACACTGCACACAAACTGTCCAGCTCAACTTCCAGTTTTAGTGTGTTACGTATCCTGCCTATGAAGGATTTCTCTGTAAATTTTCTGGGATAAGAAGAGCTGGAGGTCACAGCCTGTGCCCACTGCAACTCGTTTTCCCTGGAGATGTGCAAGCGTGGGATGGCTGTCACACCAACACCTGGGGTAGGGCTGTATGTACACGTTAAGTGGCAAGACCTGGTATCTGTAGTGACCTCATGAATTTCAGAGGGAAGGAACTGCCGAATACAATTGCTGCATGTATTGTGGCAGAAACTATAGGGCTATTAATTTTTACACTTATTGACTTGGAAAGTTTATGTATCATAACTCACACATAAAACATCAATTTCCGCATTTGTAAACCAACTCCTTAAACTAAGCCAGCATGCAGTCAGTGTCTGTCTGTCCGGCTGCCCCATATTTCTCCACACCATTGTCCAAATGTAACTTTGCCAAAAGGGAGTTGTCTCTAAGGCAGTTGATTTAGTTCCTGGCAGTTCTGTGAAAAAGGACAGCCATGTAGAAGGGCAGGAGCAGACACATGAGAAAATGACATTAGGGATGCCACAGACATGGAGAAAAAGGTTGACCTGATATTTCAGTCTGTCATAAAACACAAATACATAAAAAAAGAAAGAAGAAAAAAAAAGAAAGAAAGAAAGAAAGGAAAAAAAAAAAAAAAAAAAAAAAAAGTGTCGTAGTCCTGAAAATCCAGTCCTGGAATAAACATTTTTTGCTGTTTGAATTAGACATGGAAAGAATACTTATTCTCCTTAGGTTGAGAGCTCTGAAATAGCAGGGTCGTTAGTATAGAAGTCTGAGTCTACTAAATCTGAAGGGCAAAATTTCTTTTTCTTGTCTGAGTCTACTAATTCCACTCTCCACAAGTTCAGCTGTCCATTCTTTCAGGCGTGACTCAGTTGCAGTAATTCTGGATGAATGTCATGTTTTAATTCATTTGAAATGCATATCTGAGACTGGATGCTGCCATGCTGCTGCTCACAGTGCCAGAACTGCTGTTAGGTAACCAACCGAAATGTGCTGCCTAAAACATGACCAGTCTGAGATCCGGGCCGTTTATTCTTTATTTGCCCTCCCCCTCACCAAACAGCCTAATCTCATTGTGAACTACACTGATTCCTTCTTTCGGAAGTACACAGAGCTTTCTTACAACTTCTTTCTTCAGGCAGGTACTGCAGATATTCACCTTACTCTTTCTGCTTTCTCCTTGGATTTTCAATCCATTTTCCCATCATTCTGTGTTTGTGACTGTAACCTCAATAGCAACATGCAGTAGGGAAATCGGTCCAAATTTAGATTTTAAAAAATCTTCTTAAATGAACAGACAGTTCTTACATAGATAGAATTTTTTGTTTCCAATACTACTTACAAATTTGTTTTATAAAGTAGTTCAACTCACCTCATATGAAATACATCACCTGGGGCACCTCCTGTCTACTCTGCTCCTACTCTCTGTTTTTCTGACAGCTTCTACCCTCTCACCTCGAGCTAAAGATACTTCTGCCACCTACACACGTCCATACAGTCAATCTCCCCTTTCTGTTCCTTCTAGAGACTACAAAAGCACTTTTAACAACGTGCAGATGCTGTGGGTTTTTTGCACGAACTTGTCAATTTACTCCCCATCTCCTGCCTCAGCTCGTGGATGAGCCATCTTTATTTATATAACTGTATTATAGAGAAAATCAATTGAAAAGGGAACAAAGAAAGTCAGGAATATAAAAAAAGGAAGGCAGATTTCTCAGAAGTTCAGCAAAGGATTTCTGCTGTGGCACTGCAGAGGAATGTTCTTTGCCTTAAGGAGGAGCTTCTGTTCGCAGTTCAGAGAAAGTAATGTGAAAATGTAGGGAGAAATGTGTGCAATTCTTCTGTCCTTCCAGGGGATTTTGTAAAAATAATGTTAGAGTGTTCTGTGGGCTGCACGTGCTTCTTCTGCTCATCTGCCACTCGGTCGTTTCGTGGTGTTTAATGGTTGGATTTCTCTCTGGAACCATCTGGTGGGAGCTGTGACAAAAATTCCAATATGGCCATTGTTTGTGTTAGCAGTCTATCAACTATCCGATTATCAGCATTACTACAGAACAAAGTAGCACTTGTTTTGGTCAAAAGGACCATTTAGGTTTGCTCCTGCCGTGAACAGCCTCACTGGTCTCCTGTGATCTAGCACTGTTTGCTGCTTTTATCTTCTTGGGCATCTACTACCAAGGTATCACTTCTATGCTGAGCATGAAAATGCATCTCTGAGGCACAGCATGGGATTAAAAATGAGGAAAGGAACCAAATCCTTCTCTGATACACTCTCGAGAACAAGCAGTGGGTGAAGGAGTGCATTTCTTCCTTCTGCCTTTGCTCAAGCATAGAAGTACAACGCTAGGTCTTAGCCTGGCACAAACGTTGTGTCCTGGTCTCACAGCGGCCTTAGCTAACAGATAGACAATACAAAAGGCACAAATAATCCCTTAATAACAGCTCCTTCATGAGATAAAACTGCAATGAAAGGTACTGACTATGGTACTCAACAACAATCACTCTTGCAAATCACAGTCTAAAACTGTCAGTGCTGAGAGGCAGACAGGGCACCTGCAGTGTTGTTAATGCGGTCCTGGTCAAGGCTTTGGGACGTGGTTTGGCCAAGTGTGAGCTGGAAATGACAAGATGCTTTCTAACCAAAATTAGAAATAAGGACTGAAATAGGCTGTAGGAACAGGAGTAAAAAATACTTACATTTTTCATACTCATCATGGTGGCTTGAAACAGGTGAGTCATGCACTCATTTTTAGGAGGCTCCAAACATTTACATGCTCTCATATTTAGCTGAGCACTGCAAAGAGAGTGGAGATTTTCAATGGCTTCAGGAGCACTGGAGTCGGGAAAGGTGCAACACTTTCCAAGAGGCTACTGAACGCATTTGGAGAAATACCATTAGGACTTGGCTGCTTCTGTGAAAGGAAGATACAAGATATCCATGTGCCCTCTGTGGCTGTGGCTATACCTCTGTGATAAGAACAGCTTGCGCAGTGAGCCCAACTCTCCTGGGAGGGCCTGCAGCCACACTGCTCAGTGTGATCTGGTGTTCACATCCAAACTGGCTGGTGGGAAAAGCCTCATAGCAGAAGGTGTGGGGGACCCTCCAACCAAACCATGGGAAGGACAGCTCTAACAAGTTAACAAAATAAATGAGCTCATTCCAGCGTCTGTGAGCATATTCTTTTTGCCAGTATAGATGTCACCTTCTATTCTTCCTCCTCCAGACACTTTGTTCTGTTTTAGCCCCTGCACCAGCTCTTGTCTATTTAATTCTCTATTTCACAGAAGACGAAAGCAAATTTCTGTACAGCGACTGACAGCGACTGCAGAAAGAGTTAGGTAGAAGGTTGTGACATTTCCATGGCTTGCTGTGTTTCTTTCTTTCAATTTTGTATTTTGTTTCTGACAAAAAAGTTATTTCAAGTCCCTGAGTGGGCTGGTATGAAGGAAACTATGTGCTGGCTCAGAGTTCCCAGTAATTTCAGAACATCATAGCCATTCCTGAGGAGTCACTGGAGTTCAGGGAACAAACTTGTTCCAATCATGTTGCTCCTTCTTCAAGAACAGAGATCTTCAGGAATCCAAATCTTCATTTTGTCTCATGTTTGCTTTCATGCAAGTGTTTCTGCAGCTCATTGTTGCTCTTCCTGCTTGCCCAGTTATTTTCCACTGAGAAGGGAAAAGAGACCCTTACAAAATATTTCATTGCTCCAAGGCTGGTGCAGTAATAGTGCTGGAGGTGATAGCAGTCAGTGCTGCCATCTCCTCTGCTGTCTCATCTGGCTTCAGCCAGAAATGAGTCACTCACATTTTTCACTAGAGAGCAAACCACGAAAAGTACTCATAAAAAGGGATTGGCTGGGTCTGCCTTATTTGTGTATGTTTTTTATTAGTAAAACCAATTTGTCATTAGATAGAATGGAAAATTACAGTACTTTGGCCAGACCAGAATTGGTTTACACCCCGAGCTGCTGTGAAGGATTCCCTGGTGTGTTTGGGGTGGACCATAGCTTGACCGTACGATTGCCCCATCCTAAATAAAGGGAGAAAGGAGCAGCTGTACGAGCTGTGACCCTGCACTGCACATCATCAGTGCAGCCTCTGCCCAACTCCTTTCCCCTGGCCACAGCGGTTCACTGCTGGCACACCCCAAAGCCTTCGTGGAAACGCCTGATTTGTGTCAAGCTGCTCCCCAGAGCCTCCTTGTCAGAATCATCACAGGGTGTCATTGCTGCACATCAAAAGTCAAGCGTCAATTTAATAATTGCTAGACCTTTTTGTGAAAATGTTGATGGTGAATATGAACCCTGTTGGTTTGTATCTCATTTGGAGCCCGTTCTATATAATCAATGTCCAAAACGCATTTTAGCCGGTTTCAATCAGCTCAGTCTCAGTGAACGTTGTGCCTGGCGGGCTGTGGCTTTGGCAGCACGTAACATGTGAGCTCTGACTGCTGTGTTACACACAGAGGTCATGATTTTCTCCTGCAGTGGGAGGAAACCCAGCAGCACCCGCCTGGCCCATCCCACAACGTGCTGTGCTGTGGGTGCTGTGCTGGTTTCGGTCGTGGTGACACCGTGGGTGGAAGAGTCACAGAGCTGCAATCAGCTGGGCTCAGATAAAGGCGTCACCATGGTACAGGGAAGTGGGAGCAGGGCTGCAGGGATCTATTATCCTTCAGATAAAAGAATACCTAGAAGGTGTGCTAGGTGATGAAATAACTGCACCTCAGGGATGAATCAACTCCAAAGCCAAGTGAGAGGTGTTCTCTGGCCTGGAGCTTTGTTAGCATTACGTTTGCAATGAAAGAGAACGTAGGGAGGGCTCTCGGGCATCCTGCTGAGATAAAAAACTAAAGGGGAAAACAAAATTAAAAACAGGCCCCAGTTTGGGTGAGAACAAAGTTAAATCTGGGAGTTTTCATGGCAACACAAAGAGCTTGTTGTTTGGCTCAAATGAAGCAGAAGATGCCAACTCCCCCACACTGGTGTTCTGCTGGAAGGAACCCATGTGGATCATCCACTCAAACTCCCAGCTCCACACAGCACCCAAACCCAGTGTCTGAGGGCTGTGTCCAGACACTCGTTGAACTCCAGCACTCGGGGCCGTGCCCACAGCCCCGTGCAGCCCGTTCCATGCCCACCGCCCTCTGGTGCAGAACCATTCCCTGAGCCCAGCTGCCCTCCCCTCACACAGCTCCATGCCGTTCCCTCAGCCCTGTCGCTGTCACACAGAGCAGAGCTCAGCGCTGCCCTCCGCTCCCTGTGAGGAGCTGCAGCCGCCATCAGGCCTCCCCTCAGCTCCTCTGCTCTGGGCTGAGTGCAGCCAGGCACCTCACCTGCTCCTCATCCGTGTTATCTTCTAGACCCTTCCCCATCCTTGTGCAGCAGAAGTTAAAACAGGCTCCCTGCTGCGGTGGTGGGTGAATAACACAAAGTCACCATTCTTTAACATGGAGAGGTCTTCTGCTGTTGTGCTGTTGGTTGTGGTTGTTCTTAGGATCCCAATCACATCGCCACCCGAGCAGTTCTCTTTCTCAGCACATTGAGTTTCATTCTTGGAAGAGGACAAGGGAGGCATGAAAAGGGAAAAAATAGCTTTTCTTATAAGGATGATTCAGGATTGTTCTGTTGTTTTATTAGTGGGCATTATTCATTTTCCCCACTTTATTATACTTTCCTTTTGAGATGCAAAAGAAATTAGTATGCTTTCCTTCTGGGACAGACCAGTACAGTGATAAGAAAAAATATAATGTGTTGATCAAAAGAGTGCAGATCAAAAGTCTCCAATTGCTCTCTTTCAAAATAGGGAAAGAAAAAAGAAGGGAACATTCAGTGACAGTGAAATGTTACAAATTAGAAACAGAGACCATTTTTCACACAGAAGAGGCACTCATTACCAGAAGCTTCCGCACAGCCTGAGTGCAGGAGCAGGAAACAAAGGAGCCTTGCACAGGTGGAACTGCAGGGGCTGTAAACCCTCTGGTTTCACAGCATAAACTGACCTGCTGGACCTCCGGCCGTGAATAGGAATCCAGGGCAGGTCGCCTCCAAAAGAACTTGAATGCTTTGGCTTTTAGAAAAGGGATTTTGGCACAGGCAATCCTCTGCTCCTGCACCGCCTGTCTGTGTTTGTGTGGCCCTATGCAAAGCCAGTGGGATTTTCAGAAACTGAATTTGACTTGTACAGAGTATGGGTTTATCTCATAAAATCATTGCTTCAGGACACCAACGCATTTTCTTGCCAAGAAAATAGTAATAATGTATAGGTTGCAGGTTAGCCAGTCTGTGGTTTCGCCTCTTTGCTCCCTGTTTATTCCAGAGAAACATGCGACAGGTAAATGGGTCTCTATTTGTTGTGACAAAGAACAATCTGACAAAAAGTAGATGGTTTGCAAAGTTAAAAGGATGATCAGCAGTGAATCACAGGACAGGAATCCCTCAGCAGAACTTCCAGTTTCTGGGGACAAGGCAGCAGCAGCATTCTGTCCTGGAGGCACACCCCCAGCTCTCACCGTGCTTTCAGCACACTCCCAGCCCTGTACAACCTAGAAAAGAAACAAAGGCAATGTGTGATTTGTCTCTCCTCCTTATTTAAAATTCCCCCCAAAGCAATTACTGATGAATTATGCACTCTTCCCCTCTCTTGTGTATATGCTCACTGGCTGGCTGGATGGATGCTAGCCATCTATTATTCATGGGCTCTCTCTCTCCAGCCTGGCCCTGCAGCATCACTGCTGCCCATTGTGGATTATTGCCATCTGCTGGAAAACATGTTAGACTGCCAGATAACCTCACCCCAATTCCTGAAAATGGAGTCGAGCCACTTAAATTGTTAACAGCAGGCACTGGCCGGCATCATCACAGCTGTGAGATGTAAATGCTTCAATTTCACATGCTTCAGAGGAACCTAGCAATCCAGGGGATGAGCTGGGAGTGGGGCTTACGGCAGCACAAAGTGGCACCTTCAGGGCCACCCTGGGCATGGGTTGCCCCCATGGCTCTGAGAGAACCATAAAGCCACTGCAGTGCTGCAGTGACCAGGTTATCACATGGAGCGAGGCTGTTCTGCAGCTGGGAGGCTTTCTCTTAGATACAGATCATCCCAGGGTATTCAGTTAGATGTATAAGAAGGCAGGCTGGATATTAGGAAAAATTTCTTCTCAGAAAAAGTGATGAGGCACTGGCACTGGCTGCCCAGGGAGGTGGTGCAGTCACTGTCCCTGAGATGTTCAAGAACCATGTGGATGTGGCACTGAGGGGCACAGTTAGTGCATGGTGATGTTGGCTCGATGGGTGGACATGATGGTCTTAGGGGGGTTTTCCAACCTTAATGATGCTATGCTTCCACCTGACTTCTTTCCTTCCAGAGGTAAATAAATTTCAAGCACAATGAGAAGACTCTCATTTAAAATTTTCCTAAGCAACCAGATCTTTTATGAGTAATAACATCTTTAACATCTTTCAAAAACAAAAGAGTGCCACGTAAATGAGGATGCACTCTGGAAATGGGATGGGCTCTGATCCCCAGGGCTGCTGGGCTCCAGCAGCAGCACTGGTGTTGCCTCTCTGTGGCCTCTGACAAACCATCCCATGGTCCTACGAAGCCAAATGTGAAAAAAGGCCTACTGTGCTTCATAACATCCCAAGCAGATGATTAACAACATGTATTTTTAAAAGGAGCTTTTATGTTCTCGTGTCATGCACCCTTATGTTGAAGCTCAACATAACTGTCTATACTGATATAAATGTCAGAGGAAAACTAATTAATCTCTTACTGGAAGGTGAAATGATAGATTCAATTTGCTGTATTACCTTTTTTTCCTGACTGTGCTACTGTCAGTTCATATCTCAGAGATAGGTCCTTTTATAGAAGAAAGCAGGTTACTTTTTCTAGGTTTAAAATCTTCAATTGCTTTCAGCTTCATGCAACTTTTTGATTGGGCTGTCAGACAGCAAAAGGCTGAGTGGGGCACCCAAGGAATGATCTCAACCAAAGAAAATACAGCGTGATGGGAGACAACTGACATTACTAGACAAGCTCATGATGTATCACAAATGTTTTGTTCATATTACAGGTAAAACTGCAAAATAATTCTGGATTATACCTTAAAAGATAATGGATTAATTAAAATCATGTTTGAACATCCTCGGTACAATATCCAGAATATTCGGTTGATGTGAATGCTGGCAGGCTCAGAAAAATTGCTTGGACACAGACAGTGCCCTGATCAGCTTCTGAGGCTGAGAGAATCTGATAGGCATTCATCCCCAGACAGATCAGTCTGACAAGATGATGTGCTGATGACTGTCTATTTTCTGTAAATTCTGCAGTTTTTGATCCTGTGATTGCCCAGCAAGAATAAGACAAATGAGCTGCTTAAAATCAATGCTCCCCAAAGCAAAAGAGCCTTTGATTTACTCAAGGTGTTCTGTTATTACCTGACACTTACGTGTGATGGGCACTGAAGATCTACATCGATTTTTGAGGTTCAGAAACTGAAAGAGGAAATGGGTTCCGCTGAGCCTCGCCACAATGGGATTTTGTCATATTTTTTGGTGATAACAAATTCATCCATTGATCTTATTCTTAGTTGGCTCTAAAATGCAGATTGGTGCTTTATTATCTGCCTGTGTTCTGGAGGGTATGTCAGGAGCTCATAGAGATATTCAAAATTGTTAGCACTACAGTCTGTACTGCTGTGAGTAAGCAGCAGGAGTAGCACAGTGAGCAGGTGGATCCTATGCTGTAGAATTTATAGTAAATAAAAGAAAAAAGCAGTATGGGGAGAGAAGGTGATGCTGTGGGAGCCCCGCAGCCTTGCTGTTGCAGCCTTATTGCATGGCAAGGAAATGTGGTGAAGGGATGGGAGCTGCAGCAGAGCGCAGAACTTCCCCATTCCTTTTGCTGCTGTAAGCTGCAGCTGTGGGTACACACAAAGCACTGCGGCTGCCTGGTGGCATTGCTCTCACTGCTGGATCCGGAGGTGTCCTATTGAATTTGGTGAGGATGAATGACAAAATAACAGCATGGCTGGAGTAGAACTGGACATCTGGGTCCATCTGGCTCCTCAAGCAGGGACACCCAGAGCTGGGAGCCCAGGCTCATGCCCAAGCAGCATCTTAACATCTCCAAGGAGGGACCCCACTGCCTCTGGGTGGCCTGTTCCTCTCCATGCCACCCCCCCCCCCCCCCCTCTGCTATTCTACTTAAAGCTGTACTTTGGTT
The DNA here is from genome assembly GCF_019232065.1 of Centrocercus urophasianus. Taxonomy (NCBI): domain Eukaryota; kingdom Metazoa; phylum Chordata; class Aves; order Galliformes; family Phasianidae; genus Centrocercus; species Centrocercus urophasianus. The sequence continues at coordinate 33,892,678 of NW_024884711.1, forward strand.
TTACTTTGGGTTAATGGATTTAGAAATGCTTTAGGGTAGCAGGTGGGAGGGCTTAACCAGCGTGGCTGGTTCTCACAGTGTTATCGGTGCTCAGCCAATGCAGTGGTTGGCTTGGTCTGTTGGACCCCGGCTGGATACAAGTGGTTCCTCCCTTGATGCCAGGCCAGGCTGCAACCACCTCCCTGCAGGGATGAGGCAGCAGCCTGTGGGGCCACAGTCACCTCCTGCTGGAACTGCAGTCACCTGCTGTGGGACCATGGTCACCTCCTTGGATTTCTCTGCCTTCAGAACAGGAGACCACACAGATTTCAATTCACTCGGCATCAGGAGAACTTCGCACCACTTTAGCAGCACAAGGCTGACTCAGGACACAGTGTTATAGCAGGGAAGAACTTTGCTTAACACATTTCTATTCACAAACCTGAAATACTTTATACAGCAGGGCAGAGATTTTTCTGTTGAGTTTAATCCATGCCAGGCAGTAATCTCCTAATTACACTGTGCAGCAGGATCAGTCTTGCTAATCCTTAATTAGATCTTTGCTTGGAAAATATTTTGTCTCACTGCTGTCTCTTGCACATAGTCTCCACCTGCCCAAAGGCTCCCACCTTTGGCCCCAGGTGTGTTAAATTCATTGTTTCCATCTTCTCCAGCAGTGATGCTGGGGCTGTGCACCACAGGACCCCCACTCCATCTGCACCAGAGGCCCACATCCACTCCCACTCCCTCTGGGCTGGCCAAACCCAGGGCAAACCTTGAAGCACACAGTCCCACATGTCCTGTGTGGTCCTGGGTCCCACTGACCTGAAATGGGAGTTACAGCAGTTACAGAAGCAGAGGTGAGCTACCCACAGGTGTATTGAGTTACGGATTTAAGCTTCCGTGGGGGAACAGGAAAATGCAACCTGCCTTTTCCCCCTGCTGCTGCATGAGGCACTGATGTTGGCATAGATTTGTGTAGGAATCCATTTCTCCTTTTCGAGAATAAATGCAGAAAAAAAGAGTTCTCTGGATCAGATGAATGGTTTGAGTGAACAAAAGAGTTTTAATTTAAAAGAAACACAGCTCACTCTGACCTCACTTTCAAGCCACAGTGACCCTATCTGTTGTGATGTGAACTCTTAGTGGTCTTTCACTATTAGATGATACCCCCAGATATGAACCCAGGCTTTAGCTACCAACACTTGTACTGTACCACACATTAAGTACTCCTTTCAGCTGTGCTCTTTCCTCTGATTTGTCCCTTTCAACTTGGTGTATTCTATTGTTCTACAAATTCATTTAAAAAAAAACACGCTGATGAAACTGTAGATATTGATGTAAAGGCAGATTTAATACTTCAAAGGTGATTGCATTAGCTTCCATGATGAATTATTTGATAACAATGGGAAATAATTTCTCAAGCAAAGATGGAGATGCTTCAACCACCTGCACACATCATGCCTGAGAATAACCCAACATAGGAAAATGCCAGCTTTCTTCCCAAACTGAGCCCATCTGGCAGTGACCTGGTGATGCCCAAAGCCTTCAATGGGACCAGAGTTCAGAGTTGGTGGTAGCAGCCAGGCATCTCTGGGATGGCTTTTGCAACAGCAAACACTGTTGGTGGGTGGCTCACATGAGCTTAGTCGTCGCTCTGGTGCCTCAGATAGGGATTGCTGTTTTGGATGTGAGCTGAAGAAAGCAGGAAAACCGCAGACAAGCTGTATGACCTGGTGATTTCTGCTGCACTGCCTCCTCCTCAAACACAGCTGGTGTGGCCAGGCAGGTCAGTCCTGCATGCACAGCTCTGGTGGCACAGGCAAGCCTCAAACGTTCCTCAAAGGAGTAGGATAGGAACTCTAGAATCTGTTAAATTGGCTCATAGAGCATGAACAGTTGGTTTGGTGAAGCTGCCAGGCTGTCTCTCCAGCATGGCAAAGCAAAGGGAGATTTCAGGCCAGGAAGAGCAGGCAAGAAAACCTGCAGTGTTCAGTGCCTGAGTTTTGCAGAATGACTGCTCTGACTTGGGCTCAGCTCTGTCTTGGTCACCCACAGACGTGCTCCAGTGTGGGCGAATTTCATTCTCTTTGAAGACCAGGTTGCCAAAGAGTTATGGAGAGATGTGAACCGTCCCTCTACTTGACGATGTGCCATGAATTGCTTGGGATTTGTACAAGCAGGATTTGGGGAATAGCAATTTCTGTAAAACTCTGCATCTCCTAATTACAATCACAACCCACTCATTGCACGGCTGACTCTTGGCATGTGAAACAGCAATAATTGTGCATTCCAATTCCAAAGCTGCGACTAATTGCTGCTGTGCTTCCTCCTGCTCACACACGCAGGCAAACAGGAATGTGCCACATACTTGCCACGTCCAAGTCCATCACCCAAGAGGTGTGATGTTACAGGAATCTGAGGCAGCAAGCAGGCCAGGGCCGGCATCCACTGTGGGAGCAAAATTCACCCACACTTTTTGCTAGGAGAGAAGGTTTCACCCCCAGCCTTGCTAACCTCACACCTTCTGAGCACCACCCGGCCTGGAAGCCTGCCTGGCAAAGCAGGGCTGTGAGCACGCTGCTCCATGTCACAAGGGCGGGCTGCAGTGGGTAAGTGAGGCGGCAGGCACATGCTGATGTTGCTCTGGCGTGGCCCCCAGCAGCCGCTGCTTCCACACTGGGCCAGCTGGCCGGTGAGTGTAATAATAATAATGCACATTACATAATATGTTGTGTAGCAAGAATATCTATAAGTAATATAGGACAGGAGGGTGCCTGCACCTCTGTTCAGGGGGAGACAGGTGGTGAGAGGCCTCCACAAGCAGAGGCAAAGCTGCATGCCGAGACTGAGTGGACTCAAGTTCATCTCTGAGCTCCCAGGAAAGCAGCTTAACAGGCAGACATAGAGCAAAGTGCTTCCATCTGAACAAGGCCCTGCTGCCCTACAGCCTACACCAGATCTGAGCTGGTTATTAGCATTAATTATTTAATATCTAATTAGTAAAGTACTCTATCTCTAGTGCTAATGGATGAAGAATGGTTTTAAACTAAAAGAGGGGCTAGGTCTTAAGAGAAAATTCTTTACCCAGAGGGCAGTGAGGCCCCTAGCACTGCTGCCCAGAGAAGCTGTGTGTGACCCATCTGTGGAGACACTCAAGGCCAAGCTGAACGGTGCCCTGGGCAGCCTGAACCTCTGGGTGGGAACCCTGCCCACAGCACAGGGATGAACTGATGGTCTTTAAGTTCCCTTCCAGCCCAAGCCATTATGTGATTCCATGACTCTATGATTGCAGAAAATCTTTCTGTACCAATGTATGTGATCTTTAAACAGGATAAATTCTGACCTCTGTGAAGAGTTTCATAAACAGAGAGCAATAAATAGGTTTTCTCCCAGGAACCGTTTTCCCCATCGCAAGCAAAACTTTCCCAATATCAGCTTGTTTGCTTTTCGCTTTGAACAAAGAGATCGCCTAAAATTTGTAATATCACAAAGCACCATTATAGAAACAAATGGTACAGAGTCTCTCCAACATGTGACATTCTTGGGTAATCTCAGTGACAGTGTTGCACACCCATTACCACACACATCAAATGAAAATAACATTTCAGAAGGGAACATACTCCACATCACTCCCCCACAAGAATATTTTAGAGGGTGGGAGAGACCTGCAGCTGTTTGGAAAGCATGAGTCTCACTGCAGGGTGAGTCAATATGGAGTGACATTTCTCTTTGCAAACGAGTCAGAGGTCAGACAAGACGTCCTGCTGTACTGATGCTGTGCACTGACTGCCCACCCCGGACTGGGCCTTCTCGGCCACAGGGCACCTGCAGGGCTGCTTCTGCCCCAAAGGGTAAGCTGACCAGTCTCAAAGAATAGGAAATGCAATTGTACATCCACACAGATGTATGTGTACAGAGATATAAGTAGAGCTTAACCTGTGCATGTAGAACCTGGATAAATGCTGCATACGTTGCATAGTGCTCACTCAGAGCTTGAGTAATTTGGGGTTTTAGACAGCAGCCAACTTCTGTCTAACATGACTGAATGTTTGCTGGTGAATGTGTGAGTGAGCACTCACTGTGTCAAATATAAATGACTCGGTCAGAAATACATATATGAACGTGAACCAAACTCCTCAGGTAAATGCACCACCCTGCTCTCCTTCCTCTCCATCAGTTTCAGGCTCCATGCCTGGAAATCAATCCCCCACGTGTGGCTGGCCATGAATGCAGGCTAGTCACAGATAGCCATGGTATGTGACTCAGGCTGGTGTTCGTTGCACCCCAGTCACCCACTGGCTGCTCAGGGCAGGTACTGCTCGCAGGAGCAGAAGTCAGCACGAGATCCCAGCCCCGCCCCACCTGAGGGGTCAAAGGCCTCTTTGCAAACACTCTTTCTAGACCTGTCTTTAAAAACAAAACAAAACAAAACCAAACAGGGCGGTTTTTCCACTCACTGATGGCATAAAGGAAGTGGGAGCAGGGAATCCTCTCTGCGGACCCATGCATGAGTCATGACTTTCTGTTTTGGTTCACTTTGGTGCTGGGCTTTGGTTTTTTTGCTGCTGTTTCTACCCTTGGCTTAGTGGTTTTCCTCCCTTCAGCCAAACACTACTTCTCTATAGAAGGTCCCTTTGAGTTTCCCTTGCCACTGAACTGGGAGCAGAGCATCTCCCACCCCCTGCCCTTTGCCAGGAGCATTCCTCACCTTGTTCTCACTTAAAGTCCTCGTGGGGACCCACACACCTGAGCACGTTTCCCATCCACATGGGAAAGCACTGCAGGCCAAGCCACCTTCTCCCCAACACTTATGCCTGCCCACAATACTCCACTAGGGTGGAAGGAGACTCAATGTAATAATAATAAAAAATGGTTCTTGGGGTGTTGTGTCTGCTATGGGCCTTCTTGGTTGGAACAGACACCTGCAGGGAAAGCCATGTAGCAGTCAGTGGGGCTCTGAGGATTACATGAGCAAAAAATATTTTTAAGAAGACTGATGAAGCACTGGCACAGGCTGCTCAGGGAGATGGTGGAGTCACCATCCCTGGAGGTGTTTAAGAACCGTGTGGATGTGGCACTGAGGGATGTGGGAGTGGGGGGAATGGGTTGATGGTTGGACTTAGAAGTCTTCTCCAACCGTGATGATTCTATAATTCTGTATATGGAAATGGTGGCCAAATAGCTCATGATTGGGTGTATTTAGAGCAGCGGTGCCCCCTGCGTGATTTGTGTTTCAGCTGCCAGCCTGATTTCACTAACAACAATATAGGCCCTTTGTGGGGGCAGTCAATAAGCTCAGCAGGAGCCTGCCCTGATTCTATGATACAATACTACTGATTTTCTTCGCCCATGGTCTGCAACACTTCCTAAAGGCTCCATCACACCTCTCCTGCTCCCCCCCCCCCTCAACACAATGGGGGAAGAACATATGGTGAAAAAACTCACAGGTTGAGGTAAGGACAAGATCACTCATCAATTACTGTCATAGGCAAAACAGACTCAGCACAAAGGAGAATAATGTAATTTATTGCCTGTTGCTAACGGAACAGAGCACTGAGAACTAAAGCAGACTAAAGCCAACTTCCCCCCATCCTCTGCCACCTCCTCCCCCCAGGCGGTCCAGGGGAAGGGGGGCTGCAGTCACTCCATAACTCTTCATCTCTGTCACTCCTCCATGGTCACTCTGCCCTATGTGGGGCCCCTCTCATGGTCACCATTCTTCCAAAACCCACCCTGCATGGGATTCCCACAGGCTGCAACTCTCCAAGCACATCTCCAGCACAGCTCCATACACCAGGCCCACCCTTCAGGAACTGCTTCAGCAGCAGCCCCCCCCAGCAGCAGCTCTGCCCAACACACAGGGTCCATGTGCTCATCCTGCCATATGTTTGCAGCCCAGCAGAGGAAGGGAGCACTACGCTCAGCAGAAAGGACTCATGAGACATTGCAACGTACACTTACATTACCCTCTCCCACAGCACGGGTGATTTTGTCCCTATCTATTATTCAGTGCATAAAATTAGAAAACTCTAAACCAGTTACAGAAAGAGGACTTATTAGCTGCTCAGCAATTTAAGTGGCCTGCTCCTCCTTACTCCATATGCAGTTATGGCAACATCAGAAAAAATTCTGTTTCTATAGCTACCAAGATTGGCTCCGAGCCATGAGTTTATGATCAATAAAACATTCCAGATGTGGCTCCAAGAGCTTTCATTAATAATAATATTTTAAAAAGGGAAAATTGAAGAAGTACGATGAGAATCTTCAGAATCATTCCAAGGGACAGAAATGAGATGCTTTTGATCTAATCAGATGAGAAACAAAGAGCAGCTAGTGCCCACAAGCCTTTATCCCCAGCAGAAGCAGAAGTGTGGCTCTCCGTGGGCGCAGGCGCTGGGGAGCAGCTTCTCAGAACCGCACGGCACACAGCTGAGCAGAAAGGGAACCCAGACTGTCCCCACTTTCCCAACACCCTGCTGACCTGCAGAACAGAACCCTGGGGCAAGGTGAGATAGCGAAGGCTGAATTCCCTGCCCTGCAAGTGTCTCCTTACTCGCAGGTAGTCTCATGATCTTGGTATCTTGTTCCCTCCAGAGTAGCTATCTATCATAAAACCTAAAGAAACGTTGTGTTACTGCTGGGTCTGATGAGACCTCATCGCCAGCCATAGTTGATCTGTGTGTCCAACAGAAGGGGAGAAATGTAGCCAAGGGAAAGCGGAGGGGAAACCTCAGAGCCAGGCCTGCCCTTGCAACAGCCTGACGGGGTCTGAAGGGCTCAGGGCACTCTCCTGTCTTCAACCACCCCCAAGTGCCTCTGCGTGCTGACCTTACACAAGCTCTTTTTCCCAACAGTTCCTGAACTCCTCTGGCTCTGCACAGCCCTGCCTTGTCCCATGCTGCTGAGGGAGCCAAGGCAGGGATCTGTCTGACCAAAGAATCCAACACAGCCAAGCTGTGGGTCACTGCTCCACTAGCAGCTACAAAGGCCTGAACTCTGCCAGTACTCCACTGACGAAATGTCCTTTTGTTCACCTGCACATACACTCCTTCCCTGCACTCAGGGGGATACAGTTCTCTCCTGACAGCTTCTGCAAAGCTTCTGGTTACAGCTGGGTGAAAACTAGAAGGCAGTATTTTATTAAAATGTATGCCTATTTTCATGTGCTAAGCCCATTTGTTATGCACGTTCTCTCATCTCCTGCTCCCCAGCTCATTTTCACCAGTGTGTCTCCAGGTTAATAAACTCAACCAGAGCTACGTGGATCATTTTAGTGCAAGTCATGTGCTCTGCATCTCTGATGAGCCCACAACAGAATGGCTCATTTGCTGCCACGTTGCCATTGACTTACCCTGTGCTGGAACTGGATGCTGCTGTTTGTCACCCCGGGAATGAAACATTAATTTAATGCTATCTGCATTTATTACACAGCCTATTGTACGGGCTGCCAAGGGAAACTGACAGTCCTCTAAAATAATGAGTGTGGGGGGAGAAATCCATTTCTCACCAGGAATGACTCCTCCTGCCTCTCCTGCAGCTCATGTGTCTGTGGATCAGCGGAGATGGGAGAAAAACACTGAAATGTCTCTGAGCATCACCTATGAGTGCATCTGCGGGCGCACCTGTGAGCGCATTTGACAGTGACTCACAGCACCAAGGGGAGCTCTGACTTTCTGCATCTTGTATCGCTGTTTTGCAGTTCAAAAAGATACCAGATTTTGTGTTGTTTCCAAGTATCTTCCTGCAACAAAAAACCTGCTTAAATAAAGAGCATACGATGCCCAGAAGAACATTAAGAAACAGCACACGCGACTTCTCACAGTATTTTAAGGTCAAGATTCAGTTTTGTGCAACTCCGTGAGGTAGAGAAGCTTTCCAATAACAGCACTGAACGGTGCACGCTGCTCCTGAAGCGTTCCTTCGCGACAAACAGCTCGACCCACAGGACGGCGGCAGAGCGAGCCGTAAAGAAGCCAGGCTAAGCACGGACCGCGCAGGTTTGGGCGGCTCCACGCGGCCCCGCGCCTCTAGGACTTCCTCCAGGACTTCCTCCAGGACTTCCTCCAGGACTTCCTC
>NW_024884711.1:33900745-33965745 GCF_019232065.1 Centrocercus urophasianus
TCCAGGACTTCCTCCAGGACTTCCTCCAGGACTTCCTCCAGGACTTCTCTGCGCCGTGCGGCGGAGGCCCCGGGGCGGCTGCGACCCGGGAGGAGACGAGAGAAATGCAGCTTCTGTGGGAGGGGGAAGCAAAAGCAAAACGAGCGACGCTCATTCTCGAGGCGCTTCGGCCCCGCGCTCCCAAGCGGGCGCCCCGCAGCCGGGCTGCCGCTCCCTCGGCTTCCAGCCTCATGCCGGGCCCTGAGGGAAGCGGAGGCTTCACGTCCCACTCGAGAGCGGTGTGGATTTCCGACGAAAGCAGAAACGAGGTCCACGCCGAGGGCAGAGCGGGCGGTTGGTTAACGGACCTTCGCGTTCAGCCCGGCCTCCGCGGGGAGGGAGCTCCCCTCCGCTCCCTCACAGCCCCAGAAGCTGGTCAGGCATCCCTTAGCCTTCAGCTGCAACGGAAGTGGTTCGAGTTGCTCGGCCCTAGCGCACACCTGGATCAAGCACCTCGCCAGGGCGACCGAACTGCCGTCCTTTAACAGAAGGCACTCTCAAATCTTCGTTAGTATAGGATTAGCTCAGCCCCGAGCAGCTTCACAGGCAGCGTCTTTTCTGAGATCATCTTTGATGTAGCAGCAGAGTTAAATGTAGGGCTCTTGTGCATGCTTCTATACACCTGAGATATATTAGCTCTGCAAATTTAGCTGCAAGTTTTTCTGAGAAAATTACCCTGCAAGTGATAAAGAGCTTCCATATAAAATGTATCAGTTCAGTAGCACTCATCAAAAGCAGAAACAAGTGTCACAAATTACAGTAAAAGAAAAATTAGTCTTCAAGGAGAAAACACCCAGCAGAGAGGTAAGAGGTCTACAAAACATTAGAAGGGGATGGTGCTCTCACAGACAGGAATGAGCGACCACCAGGTACCAAGTTGAAAACACAAGAAGTTCTTGAAGCACACAGACAGGAGCTGCTAAAGGAAAGGAGGACAAGTCTACATGGATTTTGAAGACACTCCAAGCACATCGAAGTCCTCCAAGCACAAGCAAAGAAACAGCCCACAGCAGACTGCAGACAGCCCCCAAGCGCGCACACTGTAAGAAGATACTGAGGGGAAGCATTGCATCCGGCTGTTTTTAAACGAGGCATCTTCACCCTTAAAAGCCCTCAAAAAATCGACTTCCACTTGCTCAGAATGCACATCACTTGCCCACATCTCCAATTTGTTTCCAAACAAGGTTTTATTTTGAGGAACACATATAATCTAAGAGTAGCAATGGTTCCCCGATTGTCAGTAAACCCCAAACCAAGGACACGTCTATCCTTATTGCCTTCTGCTCCCAGAAATTTCTTCCACAAGGCATTAACTGTAGGGTTGTTTTTTTTGTTTCATTTTTCAATCATGAACAACCATTCGAAGCCCAAGATTAAATATTTACGATGGGGCGTATGAAAAACTTGCGAACAGTGAGACAAAAGATGAGGGATGCGATCACAGATGACATAATTGGCCAGGAAACCTGTGAAGTTACAATACACCCTGACCATTTGACAGCCCGGTGCACATACAGTAAACGCAGAAAGTTCAAAGATTTTTCCTTCTCTTTATTTAAACACAAATACATTTACAGCATGCAAGTAAATTAAAACTATACGGCGTCTTCCCCCAATCAATCATTTTAATGCATCTCAAGTGTACTGAAGTTAAATCATCTTAGTCCACAGGTAGAATTGTCCTCTCATGTCAAATTTAGAATCATACACAGCAGTGAGTCAGCATTTCAGCTATGCAAATAATTTAGTCATTCACCTGAAATAAATATTATTTCACCGAGTTCCTATCCTAAACCATCCTGTAAAAAACGTGACCTAGAGGAACGTAAAAATAAGAACCATTCAAAGACTGCAAGTTTAACTAGCAGTGCTGAACATTCCCTGTAGAGACTGAAGATTAAGTTTACAAAAAACAGTAATTGTCCCGTCCAGCTGACCTATGACAGCCAAACCTGAAAACAAAAAGGTTTTTTGTTCCGTTTTTCCTTTTTACATTTTAAGAGGCAGTTCTTGGTAAACTCCATAAAAGGTTTAAAATAAAAAAGTTTAAATACAAAAAGGTGACGTACGCTGAGCTACAGATTAGTTACCTTTTATTTTTTTAAATACAGCAATTTTCAGCACCAAAACCCACAATGATTACCCACAGAAATGAAACCCCCATTCACAGGCACGAGAAAAAAAATCCTGCTTCATTTGAATGCATTTTCAAGAAAGCGGGGTTTTGCTTTTATGATTGCAAATCAATACATGAAGGCCTGAGCACTGAAGGAGTTAATGCAAAGAGAAATGGCGGACAGTGCTGTTTCCATTATGAGAAAACTCAGGTGAACTGTTTGCTGTTCCTTTTCTCAGTGTGCTGTGTTTGAACACGCTCTGAAACAAGCAAGTCTGGAGTGTTGGGCAGCCTTCACCAACAGAAGCCGTAAAAGCTGAAAACTCCAAAACAAGTGACATTTCTGACCGATACACTCAGCCTTTCAAAAGCAAACTATTAAAAACTCAGACTAATGTATAGAAAACTAGTGGTTCAAGGTCTAAAGTCTGACTACACTCCATCATAATATAAATATTTTCTCTATTTATTATATAAAAGTTGAACATGAACTGCTGTCTGAACAGCCACAGATCTCTTTCTCCACAATAATTATGGAACACCCATCAAGAAAACTCCAAAGTGGTATTAATTGGGCATGGAGAGCCATCCAAATTCTTTCCGTAACATTCAGTTCCTTCTTCCTCAAAGACCTGATAACTAATTACTATCCAGAAGCTGTTCTAAGAATTATAGTGGCTAAACCCTACAAATAAGTTAGGCAAATTGCACTAGAAGAGTTTAAAACCCAGATTCAGCTCAGTGGGAATATCAGAGCTCAAAAAACCAACCAAAAAAACCCATGTTTCATTTCATTAGCCACTTCACAGGACTTTATTGCAAAGAGAAGAAAAAAGATTCAACAACTACTACTTAGGACATTCCATATACCTACTCACAAACGGATTACAAGTACAACTCAGTGTAGTGCTTTATTTTTATTTTTAAACGCATCTCTGGGACTTGCAGATACATCCACTTTAAGAAGTCTTATCCTCGATTAGGCATATCTGAAATCATTGCTCAAATTTACTGTAACTGGAAGTTAAAATTTCAGCCCAAAGTTCAGTACTGTGTATGCAGTGGAATATCGAGCTACATTTTAGATGGTGCTCACTTCACTATTATGAAACAGCGAAAGTGAACCGTCACAGATAGAGACAAATGGATAAACAAGCTCATCAGAATGAAGCAGAATGTTTTCACTCCACCAGACTGTACTGTGTGTAGAATCAGGAACAGGACAGATGAGACAATCCATTGCCAGAGTCTTTTTTGTAAACTTCGGTTTACTCTTAGTACTGTACAGTATTTAATTCTAAAGCACCCGACAGAGGGGCATCGAATCAGATAACAGTGGAACAGCCTCGTTCATACTGAACTCTGTAGTTCTGTGGTGCAGCGCTCGCGGTGCCGTAGGGCAGTTGTTGTAAGCACACTTCAGTATTCTGATGCTGTACAAATAAGTTTAGTTCCAATGCTCTATGCAGCATTCCAAAGGAAAACCGTAATGTTACGCAGTGCCGTTCTAGTTCAGTGGGACACGTAGTGTTATGTGAAGTGATGGAAATGGAAATATACTTCAACACTGTTGCACATTCCCTAAGACAATAAATGTACACAAAAGAAGCTAGAAAATCTGAACTAAGGTTTTCTTAATGTACATTCAGCTTGGCACAGTGCAGACTAAATTTAAGACATGAAAGACAAACCGTGTAATGAGCAGAGCTACACTTTAACTAACATGTCATTTTTCAAGACGCCAAAATTGCACTCTAGTTTGTTTGTTTGGAGGGGAAGGGGGAATTAGTTAGCAGAATTTGTAGAAGGGAAAAGAGCTGTACAGGCCAGGTATAATTTATACATTTTCAAAAAAATAATCCTACAGTCCCCAAAGGGAGAGATTATTGTCATGGAATGACTCCCTCTACACGATATCCAATCCTCCTCATGCTGCATTAGCCTCTCAGCAACTGTAAATGAGAAAAATAAAGGAGTTAAAGGTTTGTACTCGATAAGCCAAAAAAGCCATGCTATTTACACTTACAGTAGAGCACATTCACTACTTATACAGCTCTTCAGAGCTCAATTCTTAAACCACTTAAATAAATGCTAATACAACATCTGCTTTAGAATGAGAAATTACGCAACACAAAGCATTTAAGCAATGCTGGCTGTTACCAATACAAATTTACAGCAAGATAAGCTGACTAACACTACTGAGACCAGATACTCAAAGCAGCAAACATTACAATCCAGCCAATTCTATCTCCATTTCCCACAGCTATTGCTACTTTTCCAGGGAAGTGAGAACTGTCTGGGTACCACCTACCCACCTAGCAGCTGCTGCTCTTCTGGAAGGACACGGTGGGAATGAAGAGGTTATTTAGCACTAATGAAGTTTGATTCTGTAGGGAAGTAACAAAGGACTCTCTCTTCGTTTACCAGAGAATACCTAGAATAATTTGTTAAATGGCAGTCTCCAGATATGAAACAGCATATCATGTTTCTACTGTACCAGAAGTTCTAACCTAACCAGAAATCCAGATGCTTGCTATCTTAGTATAAGCCCTCATAAAAAGAAAAAAAAAAGACCACTGTTCTGCTCTTAAGAGCTAAACTCAGCACTATTATATAGCAACAGGTAACAGGCCTATACTGAAGATATCTATGAAAGCTTTATAGCTGCCTAAAGAAACTCTGTGAGCATATTATGTCACTGGTTTCTTTTGTCATTTGGTTGTTCCTGCTTTTTTTTTTTTTTTTTTTTTATAAAACTTACCTATTTTTCTCTCTCCGATGATTTATCTACAAATAGTCCAAAACTCAAAGTGCTAAGTCTCCTGCTTAAATTCCCCACAGCCAACAGTGAAAGTTCCTTCTTCACAGCAAGATAAAAGCTTAAAATTCAGTCCTTTATTGCTGATTATAAGGGTACTTAAGCTACTTGATAAAGACGTATGACAAACGTATGACATTCAGTAATCTCTCTCTTTCTCTCTTTACAGATCTAGGCAGCACTATTGTACCACGAATATCCACATGCTCAAGGCATCTAAAATAAATTAGGTCAATCACACCTCCAGATGCCTCTGCATTGGACAGCTGAACTAGACTACCTTCACTGTCAAAGTAATTGCAAGCTTCATCACTCCAAAATAATAATCAAACATCCATGAATTGCCAGCTCCTTGGTCACTGAAGGCAGATGTTATTCCAAGTTAAGTTACATTCCACTTCACCCTCTACCTTAAGAAAGACTACTGAACAGAACCAGGTTCCTCTAACTAGTTCTACAGCCTGAGTTCCTCCCCTCAATTACAGCAAAAGTCTTGAAAAGACATTCAGCTAACAACAATAAATGAACAAAAACAAGATTACTATAAGCCGCTCTGGAGCCATTCAACAAGGGAAAGGCCAATGATCACACAATCATATTGGAAGCATTTTCCAACTGAAGATACAGATAATCTTAACCAAGAATTCCTACAGGATATCCCTATTTGAACACTCAGAAGTGAGGGTGATGACAGAGGAGGCAGCAAAGCTTTTCCCTTCAGTGGTCAATAAATGAACTACAGTGGAGATGTTAATAAGAGACTTGAGTGAATAACTTACATATGAGTACCTGACTCAGTTGAACAATTTATGAGATTAGAGATGTAGTCTCAATTTTAAAAATGCATATATTGATTTCAATTACTATTCCTGTATTTTAATTAGTACATTTCAATTTACTGGACAGAGACATTACTTGTTCCATTAAACACCTGCAAATTACCAACACACAAAACACAGTACACAGTTGGTATAAACAGCAAGGAAACAATGTATAAGAATAGGGTCTTTTTTATTTTATTGCCCAAAGCTTTCTAAAGGGACCTACAAAAGGAAATACTAGCAAGCCAAAAGAACATGACATGTCCACTCCCTTCCCAAATATTAGCTATTTGCTGTGGCTGGTAATAGTATCCTTATTGCCTTTTTTTTTTTACTTTTTTTTTTTTTTTTTTTTTTGCTCTACTGGAACAGAACTCCAGCATTACTGTTGGACAATAAATGTTAGTCGCAAAACAAAACAACTGCATTCATCAGATGCACATCAATACTGATTTTCAAACTATAAATTCTGGGCAAAAAAAAGTCCACGATTCTTCATGTGACTTCATGCAGAAGAACGGACAGTAATGAAGATACACAAGAGCAGTCTCAAATCCTTCGAGCCAAACTTACACTTTGTCCTGCCGTCCTCCACCTCCGCGCAGTGCAACTGGCTGGCTGTTCTGAGTGAACGCACCTCCCCCACGAATTGCACTTGGATGAGTTGGAGAAGCTGCTGGATGTTGGCCAGGACGGATGGGCTTAGCTGTATGAGGAGAGACACCACTTACAGGTCTGCATGTAACACTTTCAACATTCAAATTTACTAATGCTTATTTTACAGCGTCCTAGGAGTAATAATAAAAATTGAATGCATTTTAAATTAAATTAAAACAAATTTAGGAGATGGTATTTTCAGAACTTGCCTGTTTTTCAGTGCTCAGTACTAATCTGACAAAGTGTTCCTTTTATTGTCCCTGCTGGAATTAAAGCTAACAAAGTTTTGAATAATTATCTTCACATGTATTATCTGCTCCACCTAACGGATGTCCTTGGAAGAGCACCATCTCTTGTCAGGAGGAATTCAGTTCATCACTTGAGTTTCACGAGCATTATGTTCCTGAGAAGAATTCTACCACACTGCCCACCTCACACCTACCACTAGTTACACTGCTCTGCTAGCAGTTCTGCATATGGGCTGCTCCACAAATAACACTGCTCCATGCACTACTTACTAGCATGCGTTATAATACTCGCTATATTTTGGAACTCAAAACAAAGTAATTTTGACAGGCAATTCACATGCTTCATGTGTTTTCATAAACAAATACTGTTTGCACTGAGCACTGCACCAGCTCCTAACACTTCATAACTTCATACAAAACTACACAGCCTTATGAAGCCATATTAGAATCATAAAGGTTGGAAAAGACCTTTAAGATCCAGTCCAACAGCACACCTACTACTGATAATGTCTATTAAATCCCACACACCTACTTCTTGAACATCTTGAAATGTTGTTAATAAAAATAAGACGTGCATTCAGTATTGTTTTGTTCTAGGAGCCAGAACACACATTCAGAGTAGAATTCTAGGTAAAACTTTCCCAGCTCACACAGTGGATCACAGAAATGACCCATCTAATACAAAATAGAACACACACACAGTTCAACTGTTAACCACAACAGAACTTGTAGAACACCGCACCATGTTCATGTGAGTGGATCCAACTACGTCTGAAAAATACACGCAGAGAAAAAAGTACATCAGGAGAGCTGGAAGTTTCAGAAGCCAACAGATTCTTTACTAACCAATTTGTGCAGAGTGTCCTCGTCTGGCCATATTTTTGGATCTTACAGCTTCCTTTATACGGTCTACTTCCTGCTGATACCGCTTGCGATCACGAGACGCATTCTCTTTGGCTTCCTTCAGTGCAGACTCCAAAGCTTTAACTCTTTCAGCTGTAGCCCTAAGTCGCTTCTCCAGTTTCGGAAGCTCACAGCGAAGGTCTGCGTTATCACGTACCAGCTACAGAAATTAAATCCATTAGTTTCTTGGTTTCTCTCTTTATGGGTAGAGCCAACCAACACATAATCCCCTGACCAGGCATACTGCCTGGTATGAACAGCACAGCGCCTATCCTAGCGTACTTAAACTTTTAGTAAATCTAATAGCTCAGCACTAAGATTGTCATCTGCTACTATGAAAGAATTCGCTATCCAACATAGACACTCACAGCCTACGTGCTGTCAGGGACAAGCAGGCATCTCACCCAGATTGAGACACTGACTCTTAACACCAGCTTCAGTCTTCTCTGGTTTAAACAACTATTTCATTGGTACCCACCGAATTAATTTATAGGAAAACTTTAACCTACTGTTTTATATCAACAAATACATTCAAGACATCAAAATACTTTCAAAACAGTTACTTCATAAACAACACATCACTTCCATGATGATGCAGCTTAAGTAGTCTGTTTGCTTTTGATTGAACTTGAAATTAGGTCTCGTCGTACCTGCTTGTGAACTTTTGTAAGCTGTTCAAGATTATTCTCAAGGAAAGAAATCTTCTGTTTTTGTGCAGCACTGCCTCCTGTATCATCCGAGTCAATCTCAGCACTCTGCAGTAACAAAGGCATGAGAAGGGAAAAAAAGATACCGAGTACAAATCTGAACTTACGTGTTAAAACCAAACCAGAAAAAACACAGATCAATTTCAGTTTAGAACTGAGTCTGAAATGTACACAACAATCTCACAGACACCAAATATCATCACAGCACCACATTACCTTTTTCACTCTAGTAGCCAGATCCTGAACAAACAGCTTCCGAAGATTGTGGAGAGTCTGAAGTTCTTTAGCCTACAGTTGAGGAAGAAAAGAAATTTCTCAAGGAAAAAAGCAAGTAATTCCATTTCCTACAGAACATATTTTGATAAGCTTACCACAGTCTCTTCCAAGCCCTTTAAATCTTGCCTTGCTTGCTCCCGTCTGTCCTGCATAACCCTAAAAGAGAATATATTCATCCTAAAGCATCTGAACAAAGCTGAAAATGCTTTAAGAAGACTAGAGTGGTAAACAACATGGTTCAAATGAAAAACATCTATTTCTAAGCTGAAGCCCTCATGATTATGGATATAACCAACTGATGACATGACTCAAATTCGCATGGAACAAGGGAGAAAGCTGCAAATGGCAAAGAGGGAGAACTCCTAATACTGAACAGATACAAACAAGTACTTTCAGCTATCTAAGTTATGAATTTATAAAATGAATGAAGGAAGATTTTTCAGAATCAAGTTCAGTAACACCAGTGAAAATCTTATTCTACAAATGCTCTTCTCTTCAATCATCTATGAATGTGTTAAGTATCAAGCAATGGATTTGGGATTCTCTCTTTTTGTTCCACCACCTCACCTCCATTACATTTGCCAAAGCTTGCACCATAAGCAATGGAATTCCAGTTTCCAGGAATACAACCCAACAGTACTGCTCTGAACTCCTCCTGTCTTCCTACTTAACATGCAAGCAGTGACTGCACTGCTAACGCTCTGGAAAGTTCTCATCCAGTTACACACTACTAGATGGCAGCTAAGTGATTAAACATCTGAGTGATCAAATATGCTAAAGAATCTGTCAGCATTCTATCCATTTTCCAGACCTCACTGGAAAAGTAGTTGTAGACACCTTATACAACTATTTAGGCCAATAAAATGTGAATAATCAGCATCATTTCTGGTCTGTCCTTTGCCAGCACATTTCTGATGTGCAACGGATAAAATAACTGGATTGGAGGAGGAGGACATAATATCAAATGAATTTTAATGTTTCTTGCAGATCCTTGGAAGGGCAAAGTTTCTAACATAGCAAGTCCCCTTAAGAGATCAATGCTGTGTATTTCTTTTACTAGCCTGCAAAATATGAAACAAACGTGGTATGTTTATTAAGTCTTCTATGACAAGAAAATCTATTGGGACTATTAGAGGTGTATGAAATAAATAAGGTGGACTTACTTACACACTACCATTCAAATTTCAGTCAATTTAACCAACAACGTATTTCACAGTAAAAGTCCTGAGAAGTATGTGCTGATTATTGTTTACAAACAGATCAATCGGGTCTGATTGTTAGAACTTCTGCAGTTTAAGTCAGAACTACCTAACTAGCTAAACCACGCAAGAACTAGAAACAGTAAGGATCCGTTCTAATGTTAATGCAAGTCTCTTCTAGTCTCAGAGCATGCAAAACTTAGCTGTAAAAATAGGAAGTTGACTGCTCATCCCATAGCACATTGACACTGAAAAATGCCAGGCCTTTTGTCACATAAAACGATGACATCTTTGCATCCTTCATTATTTTACTTCCAGCTTTATATACTAAGGCAGTGGAAAAGGTTCTAAAAAATTAAATTCAAGGTGGCTGTGGAGCCTCACTTTAATAAGCATATCTATCAAACAGTGAAAGCAACTTCATCATCATATCAGGTCTCTAGCTTAAAAAAAAAAGTTCCTCCACACACTTGTTTTATGTGAGATCATCACTTACGTAAGCTCATGCAGTTTTCTACTTTTCTCCTGATCGGTTGCTTTTAACTTCTCATGCTCAACTCTCAGACGCTCCTGCTCAAGCATCATCTTCTGATTTTGGCTGAAGACAAAGTAAATAATCAGATGTATTTTTAAAAGGATGGGAAAGGAATATGTCTTTGATATCTATTTAAATTAACCTGAAGCAGAAAAGACCTTTGTTGTATCACTGTAATGACAAGCATCCAGAAATCCATTAAACTGCAATCCAAGTCACGTTATCAGAAGCCTTAGTTTCTAATTATTGATATGTTGTTGCAGTCAAGTGCATCTATCATAAATGACATCCAGTAAAGCAACAGAAATACGAAGAAAAATCCCTGCCACTTCCCTCCCATCCTACTGTCCTTCTGTACTTGCACAGTCTGGAGACATCTGCCATTACCACAATGACGGTAATCGCTTACTCTTGGAGTTCAGTGATAAGTTTTTCCTTTGCATCAACTTCATCTCGTAGGCTACTGATTTGTTTCTGATGTGTCTCACGATGGCTCTGAATCTGCTGTTCCACAGCTTGCTATTTGAAAAAACAAAACAGCACGTATTATGCTTTGCGTTGTTACAATTTGGGCTGTTAAAAAAAAAAAAAATAGCTTACCTTGACTTCATTTGCAGTTTGAACCTTATTTAAGTGCTCTTTCTCCATCTCATGGACTTTTTCTAGAAATGGGAGAAAAGAGAAGACTTTTCAGCCAGGTATCTAGGCTGCCACAAAGAGGATGAAGGTAGTTCCCCTTTCCTCCTTTCCCACACCTCAAAATACCGAAGTTGCATATCTATGTACATCAATTATAATCATTAACATCTTTAATCCTACTCTTAGCAGTTGAACACAGCAAGTATGTATTCCCATTGACTAACGCTGTAGGTTCAGTAGCAAGAAGCTACCTTATAGCTCTGCCCTTCAGTCTAAACTGACCACTTCCATATTTATTCTTACATTTTTCAACTGGGGTGGGGGAAGGAAGGACTGACTACCAAAAACTGTTCTTACCTTGTGCACGCAGTTGAACTAGTTCTTCATTAAGAGAATCCACAGACTCTTCCAGTTGCCTCTTTTTCTGCTCCACATTCTGAAGATACTCAGTCAATGACTTGATCTTGGCTTCGTGCTTGTAGAATGAAAAGATGCATTTACTTCAGAACTAGGTATCGTGGAATTACATCTATACAAACACTCTTTAAACAAGCAACCTGGTCTCAAAATAAAAATGGTGCAAACTAAATCTCTAAGAAGAATATGACTACACAACTAGGTCTGTAACACAGCCTGTTAGAACATCTTGCATTCACGTTGCTCAATTGAGTGAAGTACATTTTCTGGCAGGGAGAAGAGATGTGTTTGAATATTAAATACTATCAGATCAGAAAGAGGCTCCCTGCATTTAGAAAACTGCACAGAAACATGCATCATCTTATTCATAAAAGATGATCTGTATGTAAATCACAATAATTAAACTGCACATGTAATCACAATGTTGGTGGTGGTTAGAAGTCACATCGCTCATCTTCTCTAACAACCACAAGAAAATGGCCAATTATGCATGTAAAACTACTGCAATGTCACTGTGCTAACACTACCTCTTCCACTTCGAACTTGACGCATTAGAGCAGAGCACAAGATTTGTGAGATCTGTATTTGTAAGTGATCCCATGACAGAGAACATAAAGATCCTAGTAATTAATACAAACGTTACAGAAGTACTATCAGGCTACAAACATACTGTGGACATTCTAACATCCTGTTGCACAATTACTCAAAAGCACCCAAACTGCAGAGAATACAAAGGATACAGCTGAGTTCTGTAAAGAAACACTTACCTGGGAGATACGGAGTTGACAGGCAGCCAACTCCTTCTCGTTCTCTTCCATTTTCTTATTGCTTTCAGCCTGTGTTCCCTCCAACTGTTTGCATCGTTTTACCATTGTTTTTACTTCCGATTTCATTTTGCTGATGTACAGCCTTGCAACTGTGAATTCTTCATCTATCATGCCAGTTCCCTCAGGCTGCTGAAAATTGTGGAATCACATTTAGAAAGCTTAGGTACAGAAACAGAATTCAAGATGAGGTAAAGCAACTTAGTGCCTAGCATTCTGGCACCCACCTGAACCAGTAATCACAGCACTCAGCCATCAAAATGAACTTACATGAATAACCTGGAAGTGTAACATGCTTAAAAGGTTACCTTTAATATCTCATCCCTTACAAGCTTAACTCTAATGAACCTGACTGAGGTATTGGCAACTTGCACCTGCAGGTTAACACCAAAAAAGCATTACTTGATCTAACCTAGACTCTTGAAAATAATTATTCTGTTAGTTTTTGTTTCCCTTACCTGAGCTATTTTGTTTGCACAAAGGTAATACGTCACTTACAGCACTGCTTAAGTTCCTGTCCTATGGTCATCCTCTAAATTACACTTTATTTCAGAAATATGTTCCATTTTTAAGGGAAGTAACCTCCCTGTAGCCACTGTAGGTCCAAGACAACACCTTTGAAACTGTCATGGTCCCAGGAACAGTATGAATGAAAACACTATTTCAATTATCATACCTGCTCTCTCTCACGTTTGCATAATCAATTTCTGTTTGGGACCTGGTAACTCACAGAAAAAGCAAGAAATAACCTAATTCTGAATTTATTAATACATAAGGCTTCCTATGGTGGTTATTTTTACTGCACCATGAAGCCTCACCCTATCCATCCACAGTGTGTGTGTGCGCAATACATGGCACTAAAAATTGCACTAATTCTTACCTTGACATCATTATTTCCGACTGCAATTCCTATTTCTGCAAGATCTTTTAGTAAGGAGGCCATCATCTCTGTTGCTCGTTTCTTCTGATGGTTAGTCATTTCTTTAAGTTTTTGAAGCTCTGCATCTATACTAGCTAAAGTGACCTGCAGTAAAAATAATTACATTTCAATAAACAATGCATACATTTTTAGAACTACTTCCACATTACATAATATTGCAACATCCAAACACAGCACCCAGTTCTGGGAGCCTGTAAGCATTGCTATTACTCCAGAACAGATTTGCAGTTAGTTTGAACTGCTGTGGTTGCAGCAGCTGCAATTCAGTAGCCTGGGTGCTCTAAACTTGCCTGCTCTTTGTTTACCAGCTTTAAAAGAGCAGAAATATTCCAGTGGTGCCAAAGGATAGTTACTGCATGGGTTTGCTGCGACAGACAGAGAATGACAACACCTTAATTTTACTTCTATATCCATCTCTCAGTTCTGTCAACACACATCAGTACCAAAACTGTGCAGTCTCTGAATGCTAATGAGAAGACTAACACAGTTTCCACAAACAGTTTCACTAAACATACAAACAAATTTTGACACAGGAAGAAATCTTTCAGGACATATCTACCATGAAAGAATTCCTGGATTTTCATGCAAAAGAGAGGAAGGAGAGTACAAAAAAAAGCCATATAAAGAGTGTATCAGTCACTTTGGTGATCAAATCAGGAGTTTCTTTTCTGGTATTAAGCAAGCTCTAGACTTAAACTCTCATTTTCTCCTTGAGAAAAACCTTTGGCTTCAAGATACACAGCTAAGACAAGAAAATCCATATGTTGAAGATTCTCATCAATTCAATCAATTTTCCTACCGATTTCTGATTGAGTTCATCACTAAGCAGTTCATATTCCTTCGCCTTATCTTCTACTTCCTGAGACTTCTGATCGTAATTGACAGCTAACTCTTCAAGAGCTTGTAGCACTTCTTTCACTTCCTCTTTAGAGGCATCATTTTCAGCCTGAAGGCGATTCAGCTCAGCTTGCAGATTGTCTTGGTCCCGTCTAGTTGATGCTAGAAGCTACAACATCGATAAGATTTATTTAAATTAACAAATTATTAACCAAAAAATGCATTAGTAAGTGAAATCTTCATGTCTTCATGTATCTACTGAAACTGTCTGTACCTACTTTTTTTTTTTTTTTTATAGTGTCTAGCATAACAAAGTAAGGACATTAAGCATAGGTACAATGAGATACACCTATTCCCAGAATTCTTCAACTTCTACAGTCTTTGCAAAATGGAAATGAGAGCAGACCAAGGCCCTTAAGGTGGCAAATGAAAACACACAAAACATTGCAAGACCTCTAAAGAGTTGCTGAATACTTCTCATGAATCTAAAACTGTCAACAAATTAGTGATTAAACTTCCAGAACTTCAACACAGTTGGCTGCTGCAGAACAGCTAGAAAAAAGGAAGAGTTGGAAAAGATGCAATTCAAGTAAAGAGTAAATAACAGCTCCAACTTTCTGCATTCTCAACTCATTTCCCTTTTGGCCAACACATCAAGGTTTTTTTTTTTTTTTTTTTTAAATTATTACTTTAAAAAACAAATAAGTAGCATTTGTCATCTTTGTTAAACAAAATTGATAGGTGTTTACCCATGCAATTAAGTTATACTTGCATTCACATGTCATTGATATTTTGAATGTATCAGTAAGTAGAAACAACAAAGATCTCCCTTTTTATATCAAGGGCCACAATTCCACACATAGCCCCTTCCCAACTTCTCTGCCAGTACAGCAATACTGACTGAAGTAAACAGAAGAAAAGATTTCTTA
The DNA here is from genome assembly GCF_019232065.1 of Centrocercus urophasianus. NCBI lineage: Eukaryota > Metazoa > Chordata > Aves > Galliformes > Phasianidae > Centrocercus > Centrocercus urophasianus. The sequence goes on from NW_024884711.1 coordinate 33,915,651, forward strand.
CAGTAAATCAAAGCACTTTCAGTTTTGACAAACTGCTAATTTTGTACGAAGAAGACAACAGCCTACATCTTTGCGTAAAATACTTTGCAGAATTGCAGAGGTTGAAAAGGACCATCGAGTCCAACACCCCTGCTAATGCAGGATCCCTGCAGTGGGTCACACAGGTTTCTTCTGTCCTCATGGATACTTAAGGTTCAAGTAGACTGGCTCAGATGTAGCCAAAAGCACAGTGTAAGTGGAAAGAATGAATAAGCAGAGCATTTCAATTCAGGTTAAAAAAGAACACTGCACAGTAATGAGCCACCACCCTACTTCCTAGTCGTAAACTTTGGCCCATTAAGAATATCTCAGACAGAGAGTCAAAGAAAAGCAAAATAAAGGTACAAATGCAAAACTCACCTCTTCCTGATCCAACATTTGTGTTTTCAGTTTTTCTACCAGTTGGCTCTGCTGATTAATTTCTTCATCCTGCAGTTGAAGAAAGACTGTGTTCAATAAACTGACAAACACCGCTGAGAAAATCAGTCTATGAGAAGGTAACATCAGATATATAATCTTTCCATGTTCTGAGATGACTGGACAACTCAAAGCAGTAAAAGCAAAAAAACATACATACACACAACAGATGTACACAATGCTGTGCTCCAAAGACAACATTTTCCTGACTGTGCTTTTACAAATCCTCCTCAGTCTGTTTTGAACTTCCAAAACCAACTCAGATTTAATTAGAAGTTTTTTCTTCGCCAAATTTAGTACAGCTGTTTCAATTTTAGATTGTATTCAATGAGAGCATATTTTACTTGAAAACAGCAGTTTTTCCCTTCAGTTAACCTTTTTCTGCTTACTCATTATTTTCCTTCTTCTGGTGCAGAATTAATCCAAATAACCAGCTAAGAATAGTCACCATCCAGGAAGCACAAATGCTAGTTGAGATTCTCACGAGCTCCTCCTTCTCAACTTTTATTTTTCTCTGTCTTCCACCCCACCTTTACATTCAGTACAATTTTTTTCAGCAAAGTTTCAACAAAGGGGCAAGAGCAACCTCAGAAAGGATGCTCATTTTGGATGGAATAAAGCCATCTGAACATCACTTAATCAGAACTCTAGAATTAGAGTAGCTCCTTCTGGCAAAAGTTTAAACAAGCTGTAGTAACAAATGAAGACTGGCAAATTAAGCATTACACAATGCAGTTTAAGATGCATTTCAAAGAGGTCTTACGTTAAATATAAAAAGGCATACCTTGTCATCCAGTTGCTTGTATAATTTGGCAATTTCTTCCTCACATTTTCTTCTCTCAGCATCAGTGAAATTGCCAGTTACTCCAATCGTGGTAGCTGGAGTATCATTAATAACAGTAATATCCTTGTCCACTGCAAAAGCTTCTAAGTTGGCCTTCTCCTTGTCAAACTGCTCATCAACAGGTACAGTCTCCCCTTAAATAAAGGAATACACTTATTAAGAATTTTTAGCAGACTTGGTCATGAAGCATCTTCCAAGTATTATCTATTCCCTAATTACAGTACAGTTCCATGGTTAATAAGCAATCGAGTTCATAGCTTCCATGGCAAAAATTACTACTCCATCACCCAGACTACATCCTGCTTATCACTGAACATTACATTTCAGCCAGTTACTCTGCTGTAGGCTGTAAATCTTACGTCAAAATATCTTCCAGAAGAGCATCTAATTGGTACTGCTGACAGAAACCCTTTCCCCCCCCCCCCCCCCCCTTGGCAGTTTGTCATGACATGTAGCCATATTTACTGCTAAACTGATTTGCTTTTTAAAAATATTCCCACAATTACACTTTTATGTTTCTACGTCCATCAACGCTTTCCTGAGAACACTCTACTACCTTCACATTTTTTAAAAAAATACCACATACAAATTTAGCCACTTCTCTGGTAAATTCAAAGTAAATTCCTTGGTGTCTTATTTCAAAGCATTTTATGCAGCCCCTGAATGATATGGGCTCTTTCCAACATTCCTGTATGGTGTGTGAATATTCTGGAAGAATTGCACTCAACATTCCAGGTGTGGTCTCTACATAAGACAGGGAGGAGGAAAAATAAATAAATCCTATCCCACCCAGCTTAAGTGAGGCCTTTCATTTCTTCCCTCAGATTTACACTAGAATGCAGTGCACAAATTGTCTGATTTGTATGATGTATCACTTTATGATGGCAAAATCATCTTCCAAAACTGAAAACTCCAGAATACATCCATACCTTAAATCTTACATTTACAATTTCATATTTATCTTGCATTTTGCCAGTAGCTTCAGTCCAAAAGAATTCATTCATTCAGAGAGAACAGGCACATATTTTGTACTGTTAGCAATTTCTTTTTTTTTGCCCATAGAAGCGTTTGAATTATAAATGAGGACAAAATCTTACAACACCAGTTTGAATTTGAAGTTTCTGCACAGTTTCTGCAATTACATTTAGTATCATTCTTTACTTCCAGATGAGTTTTTTAGAATGTACCTCAATCTAGTTCTGCTAAAAAATCAGGCACTGAAGAACCTAACACCAACACACTTGCACACATTTCTGTCAGTATGTGATTACTAAAGTTGTTCCAATTCCAATGAAAAATAGTAAGCTTCAACATCAGTCTAACATCTTTGCACTAGCATTCTTTGTACTGTTTGGCATAGTGTTCTTCATTATTTTTGGAATCCTGAAGAGTAATTCGGCATCTCCTTGTCTGAAGTCTGCACAACAAAAAAAACTGCTTCTCACCATTCCGCCATCTGTTGAGTTCATTCTCCAGCCACTGTATGGTGTTACGCAGCGTCTTGTTTTTCTCTTTTTCTTTCTCATACTTTTTCTTCCACTGTTCTGCAGTGAGCTCCACATTGACACAGACTGTGTTCTTAATGGTCTTTGCTCTACACAGAAAGAAAAATCTCTGAAATGGATTCTATTTCTTAAAAAGAAAATAATGTTGAAAGTGTAAAGAACTCCAACCCTTTCCAAAAGCTCATCTCTACACCCTGCCCACTTACTGTTTCTTCAATTGGATTGATACAATTGTTAATGGACTCAGTAATGTAACAGCCATAGAGAAGACTGAAAAAAACTCAAGCCAGCTGAGTTGGAAAGAAGCAGCTGTATACTTTCACTTGAATTGGGATGGTGTACAGATTTGAACAAAGACTAGCATTTACCATATCTAACAAATGTTTCTCTAATGGACAGCATAATACTTTCAGGATGTAAATCACCAAGCTTAAGGAACAGCTCCAAAGCCCAGCAACTAGATCTGCATTAACTGGAGAGGTGTACGAGCTACAAAGTACAGATGCATTTAATTCAGGTGATACATTCAGCCAAGCAAATCTCACTCAAACACGTTACCTTCAGAGACAAAATATCAAGGACTAACACGCCTTGACAAAGCTAACATGCAGTTGTGTTAGCAACGTACCTGGCTTACATCAGTAACTTCTGTATTACTTCCTACCAAGAATTATCCCCTCCAAAAGATGAAAACATAAAAGCAGCTTATTGGCAGACGGAAACCCATCCCTGCCTACATCATGACTCCCATACATTTCTGCAAAGCCTCACTGGGAGTGACTACTACCAGAAGGCACATCACTGCCTACTAATTACGTAATATTTACTTAACCTTTAGTTCCCACACCTAAAGGTTTCAGCAGAAACTTAACAACCCCAGAAAGCTGAGTTAATACCATACAACTATGGTTACCTGAGCAACTCCTGAAGATATTCAAGAGCAAGGGACATTGAGTCTACACAGCTACAGCTGGAAGACACTTGCTCACACCTGAATGCTAGAAATACTGCAAGGAAAGAAACTCCTAGATCCTAAAAGGAGATCAAACTAGAATTCCACTGCTGGAGAACACAGTTACAATTCCACACCTACTAACTACTCATATTCTTATTTTAACAAGTTCTAAAGTCACACAGTCTACCTTCCGTAATAAAAATCACTGAAATAAATAAAACTGAAAATTCTGTTGTTGATCTAAAACGGAAGAGACACAGAAAAAAAGATTAAATAAGAGAAATGTTGATGGCTTTCATGATGGCAGAACTAAAGGAAGAAAATAAATACCCTAAATAATTTGTTTTAGGAATCCTGACTGCCTTTAATTCTTAGTTTAGTAACAGCAAAATATTAAGGTACATCTACTTTCGCGATCAGCATCAGTTAGAGATCTCAAACCACATACTTGAAGAACAGCTTCACCGCTTTGTTTATTGTAGGAGGTTTCTTTTATCAGTCATTGTTAGGCACGCAAGTGCAGCGCATACACAGCACTTAAATTCTCTTAGGAAATTCTGTTGTCTCTCTCCTCATTTAAGATGATACTCACCTTTGGCCAAACAGAAGAGTAGATTTTGTTTCAGATTCATTGTATGAAGATGGAGAGCAGCAAATAACAATAGTGGTTCTACAGTTACCTCCTAGTGAATCTTGAAGGATTCTGGTCATTTTGCTATCACGATATGGAACATAAGTCTACCAAGAAAATGATTAAAAGAATTGGTCATGTTTTTGTTTTGTTTTGTTTTTTTCCATATTATTTACTCTGTTGAAGAGCTATGCTTTCCTTAGGTATAACTTCATTAGGAAGAGAGATTAAATTCTACTTTAATTAATATAACATTCAGTTGAACATACACCAATTGATCTAAAATCTTGTTTCTCTGCTTGGTAACTTCTAGGGTCCAAAGCTTTCCCTCTGTTTAGGCCCCTTACTAGTAAATGCAACTTTATTATTTATCAATGACAACAAAGTACAAGAAAACCTTATTACTGCAATGTGTTGATGTAACTGGATTACTTTAAAAGACTCCATGCACATTACTATGATCAATGAAGATTTGTCTATAACATACTGTACAGAAATACGAACCCTTTATCTTGAAGTACAAAAACAGGTCATAAAACAAACCATAGAACACTTACACTGCTTTCAGCCAAAGCTGAGATGACATTTCCAAGAGCAGACAAAGACTTGTTGATGTTCTTAGCCTCATCCAGCACAGCACCTTCTGCTCCAGTTTTGCTAACCTAAAGTATTTCAGTAAATTACTAAATGTTACATCAGAAAAATCACCTTCCACACTTAATACAAAACTTGGATACCAGGTCTTAAAATGGGTAAATTACAGTGTGAAAGAAGACAGCAATAACATAACATAACAGTAATATAGAATAAGCAGCATGGTACATGTTTCCTTCTCTTCTTCAATCCTATGACACAGCAAGCTGAGCAGTCACTTCAACAATGTTAATCACTACTTCAAAATAAAAAACTTGGTATCACCATCAAGTGAAAATGTAGATATTCCACATCCATAAATAGACTCTTGATTCCAGTACCTGGCTAGTCAACACACCCTTTTTTTCTCTGCTCAGATACTGAAACTGAACTCTAGCCTACTTCCCAACCTTCTCCATATTTACAAACCCTCAGCGAAGAAATGCAAAGCAGCTCAGAGATAATATCTAACAGCCAATAAAGACTAGGATTGAGAAATCACAATTCAAAATTGAAGTTAAAACACTTCACAGATAAGAACTGAGCAGTCTATAATATTACTGTAAAATGTTTGATTGTAAGGAATGATTTTTGCTTTTCAAAGCTGGAAGAATGTAACATTACCTTTTCGCTACCTGCCAAGTCCACAAGATAGAGTTTTCCACTTAGTTTCTGTTCTGTTTGAGTATTCTCTTGCTTTACATTAATAAGAAAAATACTATGACTCCGAGAGCTGTGTTCATTCATATCTGCAATTAAAAAATAAATATAATTTGTCAAAAATAATGGTACAACCCATCTAACTCGGCTAAACAGTATCTTGCTAAAGCAAGAGATGCAAAGCTAATGAAACAGTATACAATGGTATCACTGTGACTCAGTAAAACTAAAAGGCAATAACCAATAGTACCATCTAATTAAAGACTTCACTATCCATAGTTTGTCAACTATGGATTGACATCTAATTTACTATATTAGAAAAGAAAGCACATTTACATTTAGCAGAGTACTTTGTTTGCAGCACATCCTTCTGTGCAACCGTCAAGCACATAGCCAAAATTCCTCACCACACTTTCTGGTTTAAATGCTTATTCTGCACGTCTCATCTCAGAGGTGAGCAGTAAAAGAGTCACGTCAAATCTTAAAGATGATTTTAATGAATTGACAAAAATCTGATCCGACTGCAATCTGAAGGACAACGTCTGCCTACTTCTTCCTTTTGTCTATAAATCTCTCACAGGCTTAAAAGCTAACCAGCACCACAGAAACAGATCAACATCAAAGAATATCCCTCTATTCAAATTTCTGCTACTTTTCTGTTTGTTAGTCTGGTCCCTATTTCAGAACCTTACTACCTCAGAGCACCAAAAATATAAGGGCAGGACTTTCCTCAATGGAAGCATTTTCTTATGCCCAGCTCTTAACCAAAGAATATAAATATGTTTTTCTTTATTATTGTATGCTTTTTTTCCCCCCCCCCTTTCCACACAAATATCTGGACAAACTTCACAAACAATTTGGTTCTCAAAGATTTCAGAGTCACTTCAAATAGAAACAATGTTTTGCATGCATCTCACCTTCCCTCTTTATTTTGCCTGCATTTCAAAAACAGACACAACTCCTAATCCTAATGTTGGGGGAATTCAGAGGCCTATGACATGACTCCTTGCAACTCATTCGCATACCTCAGGCCAAAACAAATGGGATGCTACTTATATCTGCAGCACATCTGAAAATATAACCCAATCAGCTTTTCTCACAGGCTACAATAAAATGGCCAAACAGTAGATGAGTCACAGTGGCTTGCTTACACATTCATAGGGTAACTGGAACAAACTCCACAAACCAAGATTCTGCAATGCCCCTTATTGAAGAGCTCCAACAATTCAAAGCTCTTCTCTGATTCCTATTTCCAATCAAAGCCTAATTAACAACATTAACAAAAAATACATTGAAAGTCTTGGTACTTAAAGACATGTCACAACTGTTTGTACAAAGCCTTTTCAACAACGTGAATTTAGTTCACCGTCCTTGTTCTTATGGTACGTTTTAAGAAGTCAGAAAGGCAACTGACAAATCACTAAAGCAGGCAGGGAAAGCACTTACTTGTAACTGCTACATGTCGGTTTGATTTTCCTTCATCTATAGTATCCATAACTTCTTCTGGACTACATACAAAACGTTCTGTGCAACCCTTTAAAACAAAACACCAATAAGCCAGAAGAAAACGGAGTGCATTGGAAACAAAAGATCAAAACACAATCAGAATGACACTTACCTTTACATAGGGAACTCTATTTTTGTCTTCATGAACAGAAAGATTGGTCTTTGAAACTGGAAGAGAAAAAGTTCTAAAGCTAAGGTATGTATGACTTCTTTACAGAATGAGACATTTACAACAGATCCAAGTAAAACATCAAGCAACCATCACAACAGTTACAGCTGCATTGTATAAATTACCTATGTGCTCTTTCATTTTGATGTATCTGTATCAGAGATGGGTTACTTATCAACATGACACATCTCAGCATCATTCTAAAGCTTTTGTTCTTTAAATCTCCCTACCAAGTTTACTTCCTATGCTCAAAGTAAATAAGAGACTTACCATCCAAAAGGTCCCTTATTTTATCCAAGTATATTTCAAAATACGACACCTAGAAGCGTGCAACAAACAGCATTAGAAAGCAAGAATGTTCAGCTCTTCACATGCTGCCTCATCTAGTTCACAAACTTGAGGATGAACTAAAATACACAGCACTGCCACAAGTTATCAAGATAGTGACCATCTATGTTTAATGGAAACAAGATTCAAGTATTATTCTTTAAGAGCCAGTTACATCTGAAATAACCTCTTGTACTTTCCAATTCACAAGCATTCATAACAGATATGGAACACCCATTCAGCAACAGAGTACTTCCACTTTTAATACAGAATACATATAGGAAATAAAGAAAAGGTTACCTTAATATGAAACTCAAGATTCTCATCCATAGAGTAAATATAATTAAAGATATCTTGTACTATTCTTGGAATAATCCCCATTCCATCTGGGTCGTGAAGCTTCCCCTTATTAGAAAAGGGAAGGAAAAAACATTTATACTGAATCCAACAGCACAAAGCATTTGAAGGCAGAATAAAAAGTCAGACAAGCTAGCTTTAAAATGTTGGTGGGTAAGTGCACTTCTTTTTTATCTGCAAAGGAAGCTCTTGACCATCCACTTAGTGCCAGCACTTGCTAGGATCAAAAAGAACAGTCTCAAAAACCTCACACAAAACAATGAGAAATCTACCATGAACAACACTGTGTTTTCCATCCTGCTTTTGATAGCTGAATAAATACAGTAATTGCCATTCTTACATCTGAAAAATAATGTGGGTATCCAGAGCTCGTAATAGAAAGGAAAATGAAAGATGCAGATGCTTCATTTCTGGAAGTCTTCAAATTCAGGGTGGATGGGAGCTTTGGGCAACTTAATCTAATGAAAAATATCCATGCCCACGGCAGAGCAGTTGGAACTACTGATCTTTAAAGATCCTTTCCAACCTGAACTATTCTACGATTTCATGAAAACAAGCCAACATCTTATCTCTAGAAATTTACACCACTTTGGTGAAAAGAGATGAATGTGACATTAAAAGAAAATAATTTTAAGTTGCCTTACTTCCATAGTGTGTGTCTTTCCAGATGATGTCTGCCCGTAAGCAAATATTGTACCATTGTATCCCTCAAGTACATCTAAAGACAAAGAGTATTTTATTAGGACCGATTTCCTTCTCCTAAAGGAAAGTCAACTGAAAAAGAATGCAAGCAATTCCTAGAATGCTCAGCAAGTTTAGCCATTCAGTGACTGAAAAGTGCTACAACACCAGGTTCTGGGACAGGATGGCAGCAGCATCTTTCCTTACTCCTTTTAATGCAGTCGCTACAGATTGCATTTTCAGAAGCTGTATTAGAAGTATTAGAAGTAGCTGCTCCTTCAGCCAGCAAAACACAGCTTCAGAGTCAGTAATAAGAAGGAAATCAATACAACTGCCATGTCAAACAGACAGCCTTTGGCCATTTAGACAAATCGTACTATGTGCTGTGCTATTTGCTGCCCTCACAGTACAGCTGGAGTATCTGATGATTAAAAGAATGAGTTACTCTACAGTTTTCAAGCATCTTACTCCTTGGCCATAAGCTTACATTTTAAATCGTGAACAAATCAATTCTAAGTTTCAGTTTGAAGGACTGTGGTTTGTTTGCAAGCCAGTTAATGTGAAATCCCATTCTGCAAACTTCTACTCCACAAGCAAGTATGAGAGACTGCAAACAGTGAGGTCTACCTCCCATTACAAACATAATAACAACTGTACCACCACTACAGCTCCTCAGCATCATGATCTACCTCAGAACAGAAAATCCACCCAGAGAAACTAAGACTAAATGTTCAGCTGGAAGAAGCAGGATGAGGAGGAAAGGGACAAGATTACATACAAGTCTTGGTTAACTTGTTTTTAAGGAAAAAACTTCTGATCTAATCCTGATTACTCTTTAAGTCTTCAAGAGTTAAATACCTGCAGCAGCATGGACTCATAACAGCAATTCACTTTCCTATTTACTAAAAACCATCAACACTTCACTGATGTTCTTCTTACTTCTAATTGTTGATAGTTTATGCAGTCCTAAGAAGGCTTTGATAAGATTGTTTTAAAAGCTGAACCAGTTAGAAGTTGTACTGATCTCCTTAAGAAATTAATCAATTTTATTTTGAGGGAATTACCAAACTCCTTGCTACCATACTTTACTTTGGTACAACCTTCTTCGTTAGAACACACAATCCCCAGAAGCCACAAAGCCAACTGGACAGTTCAAGTTTAGAAAGCCAGTACTGAAATACTGAGCAGCACTGAAATAAGGTAACTCATAACAGCAAAGTTAAACAAAACAAACATCAGGTTTCCCAAGTTTCCTTTCACCTTACATTCCTCCAAACAAAAGTAACTGTAGGATGTTTTCTGGCACCAATAAATACAACCTACTCATAAGAGTTGTTTTCAAACAGACAGAAGCCTATCTTTTATTAATTTAGGACCAACTGTTTTAACCTTCAGCAAAGATATGAAAAAAAACAAAGTAACAGGTAAATATCATCAAAAAACTGGAGAAGCAGGTTTAGTACTGACATAATATCACCTCAACTACAGGATGATTTCATATTCTGAACCATGATGATTGCTATTAAACTTATAGGAGGTAAAAGGGAGCAACAGAAGGACCAGTTTTCGACATTAAAACCCATACAAATAAAGCTTTTCCTGGTAATTAAAGAGTTTGTTCCACCTTACCTTTGACAATCTTTTTAGCACAATCATTGTACACTTGCTCCTGGGATGTGTTTGACTGGAATACACGGTCAAATATATATGGCTTGGACTGTAAAAAGAATCAGAAAAAGCTATTAAAAAAAAGATGACCCTGGAAGCACCACTGAGAGGTGTTTGTTCACATAGCTTAGAAGCAGCCTACATGGTCTCAGTCCCATCTTATGTTTTATTTTAAGCACTTGAAGGACGCAGTGATAAATCAGCTTATGTTTGTGTCTACGTCTTTACATGTTTGCTTACAAATAAGGCCTTGAATTAAACATATTTGGTTTTTAAGTGCAACCCAAATTGTTTTCCATAACTACTCTGCTACATGACTTCTACTTGATTTACACTGTAAACCAGTGCCCAGTGTCTGTACATCTCAGAACCCACTATTCTTCTCCGCTGCTTTGGTAAAGCCAAATTATTAAAACCAACTTACATCACAACACAATTTGCCTTCATAGTATTTGTTAAAAACCTCAAATCAAAGGGAACATCCAGGTCACCTACAGTCAGCACAAGAAACGTTTCCCCACGCACGATATCCCTACAATAAGGTTCTGTAAGCAGAAGAAAAAGGCCACTCTAGAGGAAGGGAACTTTCATAGACTTCTTTAGGAAAGCACTGAAAGAGGAAGCTCTGACACAGCTTTTTGAAAAGAATGTGGGATTTGGTAACAGCTGTAACAAGCTGACAATCCATAAAGATATGAGTTATTATGCTCATCTTATTAAGCTGAAATACTCCTAGCATTTCTAGAGCTTGATTTATTATCTCTGCGGACAGCTGAGGTTTACAAGGGCCTTAAGTCAGTTTCTACCACTAAACTTACTGCAACTGTTAATGCTCCGTTCGGCCTATGTGTAATTCATTATCATCCTCCCCTCCCCTAAGGATACTGTGGGACTGCCTCCCTGGCAGCAGAACAAGTCTAGCTTCCATCTTTTACCCACCCACTCATCACATTCCCTTTCCTAGCCTGACCTTCCATTTGCCTTTTAATAACATCTAGCATAACACCAAACAAAGCTTTTCAGAGCCAACGCATATCCCTCTGCTTAGAGAGCCTGAAATTCAGATAGATGAGCTCCCTCTTGGAAAAAAGAAAATTACACAGTTCACTGTGTAAATATGCTCAAGAAACCACAAGACTTAGCAGGCAGAAACTATCCCTAAGGTGCTGAAGTCTGCCAGAACATTTGTTTCACAGTAGGGAAATCACAGGCTTTCTCAATTACTCATTCTAGCTTCAAATACACCTCAAACCCGTATGCATTATAGGTGGAACTCAGGTCTCTATGTACACCAGAATACAAACAAGCAAGCCCAAGTATCCCCAAGGTAAGAAAATGAAGGCTGAGAACTCATTATGTAACAAGTCTACGTCACCATAAAAAACATTCCTAAGTTTTCTTTCTCACTAACATCTAAAACTTCAAAAAGCCTCCATCCTCACCATTACCAGGCAGCTCTTCTACAACACTGCAAGCTATCCACATCCCAAACATGAGGCACACTTGTTGCATGCTCAAGTTTGTCAGCATATGTGTACACACTGAAACAATAGTTATTACCCGTAATAACAGCCATGAAAGATCACGTTTATCACTGCCCATTGGAAAAATCCAGAGGGAAAAGTGAATGCCCGAGAGGAGGGTGCAGCTGATACACCGGTGGGAAGGGATGCCCCTCAGGCAGTCACTGCCAGGCTTCAGACGTAGATCCATGTGAAACACATTAATTCAACAAGGCTGAGTGCAAGGTCCTGCGCCTGGGCTGCGGCAATCCCCAGTATCCACCCAGATTGAGAGGGGCCCTACAGATAAGGATCTGGGGACAGAGGATGGAAAATAAGATACGGGCCAGCAATGTGTGCTTGCAGCCCAGAAGGCACTTTGCTGGCTTATATGTATGCTGGGCTGCAGAATGACAAGTATGACCAGCAGGCCAAGGGAGGCAATTTCACCTCTCTACTCCAGCCTTGTGAGACCCCATCTGCAGTACTGTATCCAGGCCTACGACACCCACACAAGAAAGATGTGGAGTGCAGGAGCAGGTCCAGAGGAGGCCACGAGGACGTTCAGAGGGCTGCAGCACCTCTCCTAAAAGGAAAGGCTGAGGGAGCTGGGCCCGTTCAGCCTAGAGAAGAGAGGGCTCTGGGGAAACCATACTGCAGCCTTCCAGTACCAGGAGGGGGCTCATAAAAAAAGACAGGGAGAGAATCCTTACCAAGGTGTGTAGTGACAGCACAAGGGGTGACTGTTCTAAACATGGAAGAGATCGGATAGAACAAGAATTCTTCGCGAGGTGGTGAAGCACTGGAACTGGTTGCACAAAGTTGTGGATGCCCTATCACTGGAAGGCAGGCTGGATGCAGCTTTGGGAAACACGCCCTCGCCCATGGCAGGGAGTCTGGAAAGGTCCCTTCCAAACCATTCTGTGATTCTACAATCACTGCAAATAATCAGTGTAACATTAGCAAGCCTGTAAAACTCAAACCCTGCTCCAAATTATTGTTCCAGAAAATATTTAAATAATTATTCCAATTAAATTACAACTTCCTAAAACTACAAACAATTTAATTTACATTAGGAAAGGTTTGTGGGCAGAATCTTCTGACAGTTTACACAGCAACCATTAACAACATTCACTGTTTTCACACAGGTTCACAACACATCTCATCTTTGCTGTTCCCAACAGAGCACCAACAGCTATGAGAACAGAAAAGTATATTAAAGTGCAAACACTCTGCATGCTATCCATACTTCAATATCTACACTTACCCTATAGTCTATTTACATACTACTACAGAAGTAGCAGTAGATACTCCACCATCTAGTAGCAAATCTTTACTACCCTCAAAGCAATCCAACAAAAACCAACCAATCAATCCAGCCTGGTTTCCAGTACAGGAGGACACAGCTTGCTCAGAAGGCACAGCAGGGAGAACCTGGGCTAGGCTACCCTGCAGTCCATGGGTATCTGCAGCAGGCTCTGGCAATGCCCTCCTTCTGCATGTTTTTAAATGCTGTTTTGAAGATGGGTGGTTTTTCTCACCTAATCTTCAGGCAAGCAAACACTGACTGAACTACACTACTATTTGTGTAAAGTGAAAATTACATTTACTAATTCAACAGCAATCCCTAGACATAGAATACTTCTGGATTATTTACTTGCAAATAGGCATTTAGATGGTCTCATAAAAAAGAACAGAGATAAAGCATGTTGTATAATTACTGCCTTTTTTTGTTTACAAAACGTTGATTTGAACAATAGCATACACGACAATTGCCATAGATTAGTAAGAACAGAGAGCTAAACTGCAAAGACTTCACTCAGGCAATATTGCCTTTAATTGGAATTTGTCACATGCCCAGCAGCTGTCACTGTATAAATAAACAAGATCAATTCCCCCCAACAACTGCTACCAATGCAAGTACAAAATGCAGTAATTCCAACCTAAAGAACACCTATGAATGATGCTGCTTACACCACTTGTTATTTCCCATTTTGGGGTAAAAAAAGTTTACCTATTCTCAACATTATACTTCTCCAGATGAATCTAGAACACAACTTCACTCAAAAACCCAATTGTGTATTTCACTCCAGACAGCAGAATGTTTCTTTATAAAATACATGAAAAGCCCATTTCATCATCAGTGAACCAGTATTGAACCAAGCAGGTTTAACTGAGCAGATTCCAAGATCATCATGTTTTAAGAATACAGGTTACATTTAGCGCTGTTTCACACCATTGACAACCGCAATACTACATCTCATCACTGTTCTTTTTTAACAGTTCACTTTTTGCTGTAAACAAAGCCAAAATAGCATTACCTAGATTAACTCGCCCCAGAAAGTCTGGTCATTATCTTTTAAGGGATTAATCATGAAAGATTAAAGCGCTGGATATTTTTTCCTGCACTGGCTGTCTTTTCTTCCCCGAGGAGTACAACGATCAGATGACGTGAAGGCCATGAACACACAAGAGGCCCAAGCAGCGCTACCACAAGGTGCCTGCAGTGGTGGCAGTATCACTTCTGTAATATGAGCTTTAACATATCCCAGAAACGTTCAGCAAATCTTACTAAATCCCAATTAAGAAATTAACGTGACCTATAAGTGACACCAGAAACATCAAGCAAACAAGCAGAACGCTGACTAGCCTAGCATTTCTTCTGACCAGTTATCAGCCACAGGAGAACTTCAGCTCCCATAACTGCAGCACTGAAGGGATGCTGCACCACAGCAACAACTCCACAGTGCCTCCATGGCCCCTACAAAGCACTTCTGCCAACACGATTTATCACAGGCTGACGTGAATGTTAACATGGGGTTTATGCTCAAGTACTGAGTTCCGCAGTTAAAGACCAACTATCATCCTCCACTTACTGGAATGGACTGCTAAAACAACATCACAGCTATCCATACTTAACTTACGAGAGGCTGAAGCAAGAAGTAAAGGGCTTACCTTCTGCCTTGCATCTTTAATAAAGAACATTCTTCCTATCAGCACAAAACATGTTAAAAAAAAAACCTCAGTGAACAGTCCCTGGAAAGTATGAAGACAATGGCCTGACTCAGTTCTTCCTATTACTAAGTGAAAGAATTACCACCTGAACACACCTAGCAGAGTGCCTTCTTAGCTTTGCACAAACAACTGCAGCTGAGACAGAACAGTCAGTGAATCTCCAAATCTTTCTGCCTTATTTTTCTTCTTTCTGTGCAAGTATTGTAAAGATTATTCATGCTGATACTTGAATTGCACTGTTTATTTATTGTTATGGATGGAGTGTTAACTACACACACAGAAGTTACTGAAAACTCAATTTCCAGCATGAAAATAGCAGTTCTGCAGAAAGTTTCAGCAAAACCTTGGTTTTACTGTTTCTTCTAAAGAGAAAAGTGCTGCTGGCATAAAAATGGTCCTTGGATTTCAGAACAGAAGACAAATAAGAGATGAGTGAGGTGTTTCAAACAACTGATATGTAGCCACTAGGTATAACTGTCCTTCAAACAAGCTAGAACATTTGCTTTCTGTTAAATCATCACAGCAACAGCTGAAAAACTTCTCAATCATCCACCATCTCACAGGAGACAAAAAGGTTAAGAAAAAACACTGAAGGAATTCAGTCTTTTCAGCTTCTCATTGCTGTTAGTCATTCACACTTGCAGCTGCAATCTAGGCATCAAGTGCTTTTATTTGTACTTCTAATTGTGCTTTCTTTCACACTGGCAAAATAGCAATTAAAAGTTGTTCTAAGAACATACCTTGCTTCTTGGACTTATGTGGGTCAGCACCTTTCTGTCAGCAATGCACGTGAATTACATTTTCATTTTGAATAATCTACTGCCAAAAGCTCCAGTAATAGCAAGTGATCTTCATTAATCTATTTCCATGTGACACACAGCCTTGTTCTCATTTGCTATTCAGTATTAGTTTAGAAGGCAATGAAAAAGAAAGCTGAAATTCTCAAACTCTTCACAGGGGCTACATCTCACTCCAAAGAAATATGAAAATACAGGCAGGCAGAGTTCTTTTGTGTTAATAATCACAGAAATAACCAATGCACTATGATTGCTACGCAGAATTTCTGGAGGGCGGACAAAGGGATACAGATATTTGGGTGAGTACCCAGAATACTTCACCACTTCCATCATTCAACAGCACTGTTTTCGGTTTAGGCATCAGTTCAAAAAGAGGAAGTGTGACTGTATTCAGCAATTCATCTTTTGAGTAGTTTTAAGATAAGCAAATTCTCACATTCGAAAAAATAAAGAACATACTCATGTAAGTTTGCTATTCCTCCACATTCCGCTGTACTCAAAAGCCTGAAATTCATGAGTAAATTGATATCAACTTCTGCATATAAGGAGACTTGCCATATTTAACCTAAACATCATATACTCAATAACAAGTGACCCCATTTTCTATTTTAACAGAACCCTTGTATTTACTTAGCTGAAAGAACCATTCAAAAATACTCAGGTGTTTGAATGGAAAGATGCATCCTCAATTAATGATTTAAAAGGTTTTTACTGGTTTAAAAAAGACAAACATGCCAAGTGGTGCAAAGACAGTACTTTGTTTCCAAGGTCTGCTCTTCAAGACAGACTGACTTGCCTCCTCACATTGCTCCTATGCCTTAGCTACAATAAAGTGTTTTATCTAATACAAATCAAACCGACTCCCTTGTGGAGAAAGACAGCCACGTCAGTAATTAAGCAGGGGCTAGGGAAAGAGGGGGGAAGGGAGGACAGATAGCTCAGAGACGACAAGGGAGCCAAGAAGGGAGGAGGAGGAGGTTTGGCTGTAGTCACCGATCTCCTTCCCCAGCCGCCTCCACAGAGGAGTCAGATGTGCAGTCTGTCACAAACGCTCCTTCTGCAGTCACCCAGTTTTCAGCTCCTATTTACCATTCCAGGCAACTCCCAGATACTGTTAAAGAAGCCTTCCCTGCTTCAGCACAGACCAAGTGCACACAAGAAGGTGAAGCCCTTCAGGCTGCTCAAGACAAGGCAGCTAAGGAAAGCAGCTACAGAAGTGCCTCAAGTACTGTTCAGCAGGCAGCCAAAATGGCTTTCAGCAGTAAATACAGAAACTATCAGCTGATAATAATCAAATGCACAGCTGAGGAATGTTTTTAGAAACTGTTTCACAAGAAGAACTAAGAACTGTTTCTGTTACCATCTGCCCTCTGGCAGTTCCAGAAGGCACAAGAGGTGGGTAACTGACTATGCTGCTCTCTTAGAAAGTTCAAGACTTTGCAAAATCTATCAGTTTGTTAAAAAAAATATATAATAATAATAATAATAAAAAAAAGTCTACAGGTTACATTAAGTGCTTCAACTGTTTAAGAAAAATGAAGTTCCAACTTCAAGAACATCAGTTGCATCATATTCATTACTATAAAAACCAAAATGTACAGAACAATCCTACATATTAAGATTTTGTGAAACAGAGCTCGTGTATTGTCACTGCTAACAAATGTACCAGCTTTGGAAGTTTATTCTTCCACACATAGCAAGTTTTTGCCCTGGGACAACTGCAGGACATACATATTTTTGTTTCTATATATTATTACATTATTATTATTTATATATTATTTTTATTTATATACTTCTGGGTTATTTTTGTTTGTTTGTTTGTTTTACAGAGATGTAGTGCCAGCTCAGCCTGATTTATGTTTTAGATACTTTCAGTGTATTTTAAGAGCAAGCGTTTTAGGGTACATAAGCAGCGTCACTTCTTTTTTCCTCCTCCAGTCCATGGAGTACTTTAAGAAGACGTGCAGAATTATTACTTGTTAGAAAGTCAGAAGACATCAAGATTTCTAAAACTGCCCTTAATTTGAAGAGAACATTTGCTGTCACAATGAATGAACGCTCACTAACTGAAATGAGATCATGAGTTCCAATTAATTCCTCCGTTTTCCAGGTTCGGATCCTTGCTGAGAACTTTACCTGTACAAACTGAAAAACGTACTCGACCATAGCGATCTACCAGCTGAGAAAAGCCCCCGGTCACCTCTATTTCATAAGCCCGCTACCCTTCACGCGGCTGCAGACTCGCGGCATTCCACATTTAATGGACAAATCGCACGGAGCGGTGCATCAGCACTCCTAACTCGCTCTAAAAGGCGGTACATCATTCCAGCACCCACACCTGCATGCGCCGTGCGAGGGCTCCGCTCCGGCTCCCAACGCTCCGCCGCCGCCTCCCTCCCGGCCCGGCCGCCCCTCAGCCCGCGCCCGCCCCGCCAACGCCGCGCCGACCCCGCGCCCCCCGCCCAGCGCCGCCCCCCGCTCACCGCGATGACGACGGTGTCCTCGCCCTGGAACTTGGCGACGTACTTGTCGCCGCGGGTCACCTCGGACTCGTTGAGGGGCCTGAAGCGACACATCACTTTGATGTTACACTCCGCCGGGTCCGCCATCTTAGGCCGCCGCCGCCGCCGCCCGCGGGGCGCTCAGCTCAGCTCCGCCGCCGCCCGCTCCGCGGCTCCGCCAGCCGCCGCGATGCCGCCGCCGGGAGGCCCGCGTCCGCTCGAGCAGGAGGGAAAAGAAAAGGGCTCCTTCCCGGCCGCCGCCGCCGCCACCTCCCGCTTTCACTTCCTCCCCAATATGGCAGCCATGGCGGCGCCGCAGCCGGCGAGACCGACCCCCCCAACTTCGCCGGGCGGAGGCGGGGCCAGCGCGGGGCGGGGAGGGGTGACGTCACCCTCTGCAGAGCCCGGCCCCGCCCTCTCGCTTGGGGCGCGCCGCGCGGGCACGGCGGCACTGACGGGGAGGGCGCTGCCGCGAGCCGCCTGGACGCCCGAGGGAGCGCGGCCGTGTGAGGGGGCGAGGCCAGGGACGGGGCGTGCCCGAGGCCTCCGCCTCTCCTGGACTGGCCGCGCGGCGCAGCCGCAGCTGTGAGCGAGCGCGTGCCGGGCGGTGCTAACGGCTGCGAGCTGCCGCGCGCACGGATGGGGCGCGAAAGATCAAACGGGTGCAGAACGAACCCGCAACTCAGGTCTGCTGCCTGCCAGAAACCGAGTTTTATGCTGGAAACTTTTCAAATCGCGCTGAAATAAATAGAAAGAGGGGCTTTTTTTTTCCTGAAGTTCGTACGTTATACCAGGTCAGAATTACTTAGATAGCAACGTGCTTCTCTTAAAGGCACTCGCTTTTTCATTAACAAGGGAAAAATATGATGAATTTTAATAGGGACCGTCTGAAATCAAGCAGCCTACGTCGC
This sequence comes from Centrocercus urophasianus, assembly GCF_019232065.1. Taxonomy (NCBI): domain Eukaryota; kingdom Metazoa; phylum Chordata; class Aves; order Galliformes; family Phasianidae; genus Centrocercus; species Centrocercus urophasianus. The sequence continues at coordinate 33,934,769 of NW_024884711.1, forward strand.
CAAAGCCTTTTACAGCGTGGGGATGTGCATGGCGTGCTGTCAGCAGGGCAGGTGCGAGGTGAGCACAGCTTCCAAACTGCAACACGGGACAGAAAATTGCCTCACAGTCGAGCTGCATCCACGGGGCGTTCCTTAAGCTCGAGTACAAAGAGTAGTTTCGTGCATAGCAAAGGCTGTTACACAGCTGTGGGATTTGGATCCTCTCAGATTCCCTCTGACAGGAGCTCATTACTATTATGGAGGACATGTAACCTTGTACTTACTGCTTTTCCAATTCATTCACTTTCGTTCCTGAGGAAAACAAGAAAAACAAGCGCCAGCTGTAAAACCAAAATTCCATGGTTATTAGTTCCAGAAACGTTCCAGCTGCTAAGACATCCTTTACCCTAGTCTACTTAAGAAATGTACAGCTTGTGTTTTATAACCAAGGAGGGCCATAGCATTAGCTGTGTTTTCTTACTGACATACAGTACCCAGTGTAAGAACATCTCAGTATGGCAGAAACTTCATCAGGATGTCATTTGTAAGGAAATAAATGCTTGGGCTTGCTTACCTTTGAAACAGCAAACTTCACAAAGAATAATGATTCATGAATAGGAAGTTACTTACTTAATTATGTTGAAACAAGAAAATACCTGGATGCGTCAACTGTGTTGACAAAACTGCTTAGTTCTAGCCTATTGATTCTATGCAAGCTCAGGAGAATGACTGAAGGTCTCTCTTATCCTGGCTATGGGATACCTTCCTACATGAGCTGTTAAACTAAACATGCATTTTCTGTTGTCCATTTCAGGCATTCATGAAGTTTCTCTTCAGGGAACAGAAGTTCAAACTATTCAGTATCCCTTCTTTTACATGACCTACTTTAAATCTGATCCAATGCAGCATGCTCAAAGAGGACAATGTTATTGTTGTTGGTTCTAGCATGTCAAAATAACAGCCTTGAACTTGTGTCTAAAGATGTGGTGTCACTTTCTGGACAAAAGAGCAGAGATCAAGCATCTCGGTAACTTTCTCATTTTGTCACTGTTCTGCTTACAAAGAAGCAAAATTGCTTGTGACAGAGTGCCTCAGTGACACCAGGCAAAGCATTTCCAGTTAGGCCAACATTCACGTTCAAAAAGAAGACCAAAACTCACTCACCCAGCTGGTGAAGGCATTCTCTGACTACACAATACTCTTTCACAGGAAGCAGCCTAGGTCCAAGAGATGCTCTCCCTTTAGTGACTGGCCCAAGATGGACTCTGGGTCCACCCCCTCTGGTCTGATGGAGAGCACAGGTGCAAATGTTCTCCATTGCTCCCTAGGCTAGCCACACCCCTTACCAGATGTTCTACCACCAATTCAGTCCTTCACCTGACATTTCCCCTACAGTTAGAGTTAGCTGCTTTTTTGATTGGAAATGCATTTACAGTCTTCTCAATTGTTCTGTTATACTATACATTTGTTGTGGTTTAGATTAAGATTGTTTAAAAGAAAAAAAAATGATTTTTTTTCTCTATTTAGCATTTAAGCCCATTGTGACCTTATACATTAAATACGTTTACTAAAGAAACGCTGTATGGCAATGTATGATCTGTGCAAAAGATCTCTAGAAGTTTTTTTATGATTAGTAGTTCCTTTAGATCTCTGGTCTTTCCCAGCAATAAAAGCACATTAAGGAAAGAGAACTGGCAAACCTGAGCCTTGCTGTGAAACTGTATCCGGGTGATGATGAATTAACCATTATAATTGCTTCAGCAGAGTGAAAATTATTTTGATTTGACCTTAAAAGAATATTACGTAGTTGAACAGATCTTTTAACCAGGTGTTTGCAGGGAAACAAATTAAAGCTGTTTCCTCCTGCCTTTTAAGGAACTGAATTCTTTTACCAGTACTTGTTGATGTTCAGTGTTCCCAATGCAAACACAAGGGCTCTTCTCATTTTAATTTGCACTGTGCTAGAAAAATACCGTATTTGACTGTGGTGAAATTACAGTGTGTCCAGGTTCAATTTATTCTGAATTTGCAAATCAATTTGAAGGACAAAAGTAGTAGGACAATTTGTTGTTGTTTGTGACACTGTCGGTAATAAAGGCTATTAGGATGTTTTGTGAAATCTAGTGACATTGCCTGACACTGGAAAAGTGTAATTAAAAGTAACAATATGTTATGGTTCAGGCAGCTTTTAAAAATACATTTTAGAGTCTCTACCAACAGACTGTGAGCAGACAATTCAGCTTTTGGAACAGAACAGATAAATAAATTACTGAGATTAGCAGAAAGTTGGCAGATAAAATTTAGTGTCATGAAATATCACTGCAGTCAAACTGGATTATATGAAACTCTCATTCAATTATGAAATTGTAAAGCCTTTTTTCATTCAAATAAACAGTATGATGTGGAACGTATCTCCTGTCCCAGGCAGGTTTAGGCTTTTAGTGGATCTGAAAGGCTGAAACATGCTTTGAGGATGCAACTGCAAAAGTACCTTCTTGTTATAAATACCAGTGGTTCTAAGAACCAGGTTTTGTTTGTTTGTTTTGCAAGAGATGCATAGAACTCAGAGAAACATCTAGCTTCTTCCTAATCACCACGATCATATTTGATTACTTGTAACAGTGTTAGACTAATTAAAAGCAAAACAACTCTGGGAATGAAACCACATTTTTGATGTTTATTTCAGCTAATTTGTGCAAATTAACACAAACGTTTGCTAACTACCTAAAGCGCTGACTCTGAATTCTCCTTGAAGAAGGAACACCCTTTTGGGCCATGTTTATATTTTTAACCATAAAAAATTTATGCCATCTGTTTTGTCATTCCATCATAAATCCCCATTGTGAGTCACTTTCCATTGCTTATAAGTCATACTAAACTCGCCACTGGATTGTGTCTTAGTTTTGGACATGGCTTTGCTGTTTCAAAGAGTGCAGATAGATATGCATTGTTTGCTAAGGGAAAACTCACATTTGTAGCAGTTAAAGCAGAGAATCTAAGCATGAAAATTTGTTAGGGAAAACCATGTCAGAGCTCTGGTGCTTTTGATTATCTAAAAGTACTCCGAATGGCTGTGTCATAGAAAAACACTGGAAAAATAGCTCCTGTGCTCCAGTTCAGCAGGATTTCCTTTTACACTGAGTAATTGAGCTGAAAGCTGGAGCTGATAGTAAGGATTATGACTTTATTGAGTTCTGGAAGGAGTTGCTTTATATCACCTGCAGATAAGAGTATGGGTTGTTAGAAGGAACAGAAAAAATGTTTGGGATAGAACAGGAAAGGCAGAAGATCCAAGTTCAGGGACATAAGAAGAAGCAAGCAGAAGCTGCAGGACCTCCTCCAGCAGCACAAATGGGATCTGTGATCCCTCACTCTGCTGTCACCAAATAGATGTGGAACTCACACAGATGTGCTCAAGTGGCACACGCAGAGGAACATCATCATGTAGCCACTGTGTGCTTGGTCAGTGCAAGGAGCAGGGGCAATGGGCCTAAAATACGATCATGACACTGTCTGTATCATGAAATACTGCAGAAATGAGTTGAATGAGATGCTGCTCTACAGAATTCGTATCAGTATGTTGCAGTATGGAGAAATTTCCAGGCTTTTTAAAAGGCAAAGAAATTATGTACAGGACATGCTTCACAATAGAATAGCATTCAAAGGTGTAAAAAAGGACAAAAAACATTGTTCTTGACTGATCCAGCTGTCAGGATATGGTATTGATAGGTGGTCTCACAACAGCCTGATTTGAAATGACTGGTGGCTATAAACATCATAACCATACATCCCAGGTTGCATTCAGAAATAAAAGAAATCACAGATTATTATTCTGCCAAGTACTCAGTGGGTGGAAAGATTAGCATGTCATTGGAAACAGGCTGTATCCCTACCTGAAGTATGAAAGGGAAGACAGCCTTAACTCTGGAGTCAGTGAATTCACAGCACAACATTTCTCTTTGTTGTCATTCTTAAGTTGTATCTTTTCAGTTTAGTTTCAATTTTGTTTTGTTTTTTTTCTTCAATGCTGGAATGCTCTTCTTAAGGATCATGTATATCCCAATAACCTTGCCTGGAAGTAGCAGAAATATGGATGAAAGATTTGCATTGGAAAATATAGCCCTGCTCATTTGTTAACTTGTAAATGGAAAAAAAAAAAAAAAAAAGTAAAAATTAAAGGACAAAAACTACATCATGAACTTCACAGTCAAGAATAGATTCAAAGATTGTGTATCCTTCAAAGTGTCAGGTCCTCATTGATATGATCACCCTGTCACCCTGCTTTAATATTCTAAGTGCTTTTATGTGCCAAAAAGCATCACTAATGTAATCCAAGCTAGGTTATAGCTAATTTGTCTTGCTTCAGACCCCAGACTCAGAGAAAGCAGGGAATGGAAAGGAGGTTGAATGACAAAGAAATATCCATCTATGTGCTATGATTACGTGTCAGTATGATGTGTCACTCTACTGCTATTTTATATTGTGTACTTGAGAGCATATCACAGTGTCTTCAGTGATTTCCTATGAGGGTGTCAGAAATTATATGTGGCGTCCCTTTTTTTTGAGAGAGAGCTTCTATCTTGTTTTGCATAGGACATTCAGCGAGATCTTCTGTTCAGTGATTGAAAAAAATGTGATGGACCCAATGGAATTTTCTCTGACATTTCACCTCCACTGTGATTAATAGTTCATCAGGCACTTGCAAAAATATGTTTGAATATGTGTGTGTTTTTCTGAATTTGGATTCACGAATACCAAAGGAAAAAGCAAAAACTAGTGTAGCTTTTCAAAAAATTATGTTGTTTTAAAATGTAAAGCTTGAAAGCTGTTAGTATTTGGGAAGGTCTAGATGATTTCTTAGGGCAGGACCTGAAAAACTAGCTCGAGCACAGCTAGCACCCTGCCTTGCTTCTCTTATTAATTCTTATGGCTAAATGGCCTAGTTTGTCACTGGTTCTATCAGCAAATGAAAATTAAAGACAGAATCAGTTTAAAATGTATGAGTTTTGCCTCCCCCAATAGTGCTAGAGCAAAAGTATGAACAAAACTAGATGTTTTTGTTCAGTTTGTTCATCAAAAACATTGAGATCTATGACAGTTCAAGGACACTGGTGCTTTTCACAGGTATACACGAGTGCACACAAAATGGTTGCAAAAAGTATGTTTATTTTTGTTCAGTGTAGTTCTGCTGAGAAAGATGACCACACACAGTTTTAACTTAGCCTTAAGCATACTTGTAGTCAAAATCACATCTGAAATCTTCGGCAAAAATATATTTTGTTAATCGCTACTTCATAGGCTTTGCAGAAAAAATGCTGGGGGAGATACATCCAAAGCCTTTTCTAGGTCTTTTATGAACAGAATTACCTCAATTCTGACATTTATTGTTGGTGACAGCACATGAGCTACACACAAAAGAGAACTGACTTTTAAAATCCAGTTTGAAATTGCTGAGCTGAGAGCACTTTTTCAAGTTCTTTGTGGAACAAATTTTTATGGCACTGGTAAACAAACCATTCATGGGGGGTGAGAGGACGGCGGAATTGCATCAAAATGGACCTTTTATATTATATTATATTCCAGCTGACCTCACACAGACTCATCATCCTGACTTCTAGTCTTCCCATAAATGGATATATGCCTTGCCTGTGGAGAAGTAAGAATCTTCATTAGCTGGAGAGCTGCCCTAAGGAAAGGGAGTGGTGTGTGTGTGCACATACACATGGACTTGTCAGAGCAGTTCATGGAGTTTGCTTCATTTTCTCCAGGTCACATCTTCAAACTGTCCACAGGATAGAGAGGTAGAGAACTTTCATCAGCTTTTCAAGGTGTTTAGGTTTTTTTTCTTTTTTTTTTTTTTGTAATCTGGACATTTGCCAGATGTTACAACACAGCAACGCTATGTGGGAAAGCTGCAGTTCTTGGTGCTTAAGTGCTGACTTGGTGCACCGAGGAGTGGCAGAGCTTAAAAAGAAAAAAGAACGCACATGGGGGATGAGGCAGGTACTAATCGCTTTCTGGCAGCATCTGAAGATCTTTTGTCATCCTGAATAAACTCCCATCACTTCCGTATTTCACTCATGCAGGTGGTCAGTTTCAGCTGTTTTGTAGCCATGCCCTCACTGCCTACCCAGCCTTGTAATGTTTTTCTTTTATGCATTCCTTGTTCTACTGTTGTCTAGGAGGCATCCCAGACAGTTCAAAAGAAATACACCTACTAATATAATCTTTCCCATCCTGTTGTGTTTTAACTCAGCAGACAACTAAGCACCACACAACTGTTTGCTCACTCCCTTCTCCCTTTGGGATGGAGGATAAAAAACAACAAAAGAGAATTCATGGGTTGAGATAAAAAATATTCAGTGTGACAGAAAGGGAAGGGAAAATAATATTAATGATAATTACGTATACTTATTTATACACACACACATATATATACATATATATGTATATTTATAAAACAAGTGATGTACAGTGCAATTGCTCACCATTCACTGACCAATGCCCAGACAGTCCCCAGGCAATGTCTGTTCCCCAGAGCCAACTCACCCGGTTTTTTAGATAACAAAATGTCCTGTGGTATGGAATATCCCTTTGGCCAGTTTAGGTCAGCCATCCTGACTATGTCTTCTTCCAGCTCCTTGTGCCCCCGACCCCTTCACTGGCAGGACAGTACAAGGAGCTGAAACATCCTTGGCTCTGTGCAACGCTGCTCAGCAACAACTAAAACATTGGTTTGTTATGAACCTTGTTTCCTTCCTAAGGCCGGAACACAGCATCATGTCAGCCACTCTGAAGAAAATCAACTCCATCCCAGCTGAAATCAGGACACACTCCTTGTTCATATCACATTTAATTCTCTCTTCTTTAAGAATCTTTACTAAATTAAAGATCATTGGCTTTATGGGCCATGCTTTGTATGACGTTGCTGCTGTTTTTCTGTTCTTGCCTTTGTTTATGTCCTGTCTGTCCTCTTTTCTCTGCTGGTGATGGCCAAGATACATTTTTCCACTCTTCCAGAGTTGCTGTGATGCTTCCCATTACATCTCTCCAGCTATCAAATACTCCTCTTCATGATGACTCCTTCTGTCATGATGCCTACCAAAAATGGTGAATAATATTTGCAAAGACAAAAAAACAGTGAGAACAATTTATGAAAATCCTTTTATTTGTGATATGAAGAAGACATGGATTGATGCTCAAAGCTGATCATGGTCCTTCTAAGTTTTCCTTCAGCAGACAAAAGCAGCCTTCTTATTTTTCTAATTATTAGAAGAAAAGAAAAAGAACATTGCCAGAAATAAAAAGCAGACTAGTGGAACTGAAATTGCCTTTGTGATTCCCACACCTCTTAAATTGTTGTGCTCTGATTTGTCCACACCTCTTTCAGAAACAATGGTATCATCATTCTTGGCAAAGAATGCTTCCTTCCTTAGTCACAGGTGTGAAGACTGGGCTTCTACTTGGATGGCAAAATAAGGAAATCATTTCCTCAGTTGATATAATGTCCATTTTTGGAATCCCCAAAAAGCATCACACTTGCTAAAAGAGAAGGAAACATAATACAGGGATTTCAGTTAGATTTATTAATTTTAATATGGGAGGAGGTGCCCCTTGCAAGTAGCTGGAACTCACATTGTTTACCATGAGCAAAAATAGAATATTCTTTATCTCCTTTGCACTTGTGCATTTAACAGGCATTACACAGTTTGTGCCTGTTGTCACTAGGCATCACCAGCCAGGCCTGTCCATCTGGCTCTTGCTTATTAGACATTTATACGTTTTGATAAGATCTCCCCTCAGTCTTCTTATCTGCCTGAACAGTCCCAGGTCTCTCAGCCTTTCCTCATAAAAGGGATGCTACAGGTCCCTAATTACCTTTGTGGCCCTCCACTGCTCTCTCTCTAGAAGCTTCCTGTCTTTCTTTAACTGAGGAGCGCAGAACTGCACACAGTACTCCAGATGTGGACTCACCAGGGCAGAATGGAGAGAGAGAGGATCAGGTCTCAACATGCTGCCCATGCAATTTTTAATGCTGACGTGATTGTAATTCTGTGAAAAATCTCCACTTCTGTTATTATTATGTGCATTTATCATTTTTTTAGAAGTAACTAGTACGTATTTACTTGTAAACTTATTACTAGTATTTTATATGATAACAAAACCATATATATTTCACTCTTGGTAAGACTAAAAGCAATGTTGAAGTATCTAGTATGGATATAATACTCCAAATTCTTTTTGCAATGAGAGAACTTATTTAATCCCTTCACATTTTCTGGAAATCACCTCTCTCTAACCTTCGCTACTTTGCACTTCATGGTTCACAGCAGCATAGATGAGTGCTGGACCTCCTATGCTTTGAAAAATGTGTGTGCATGTGTGTTTTGCTTTTAATCTACAATTTGAAAGGTTGATTGTATTAATCTTTTGTATATTAATTTATCTGGAGTGTCTGTTTTTTCCGAGACAGAATGTACTCTGATTACAAATACATCAGTCCTACTTCTATTGCTGGAATTTACAGCCTAGTCTACAAGAAGCAGCACTGTTATTTTAGACATAAATAGTATTTAATGGAATAATGTAAGAGTTAACATGCAAGTTCATGCTGGTTTAATATAAAAAATTAATTAGATTCCTGTTGTATTCTCCATGGCTAGAATTTCCCTGGGAAAAGATAGACAACAATGGTTCATTGTTATGAAAACTGTAAATGTTATAAGATGGAGGTTGATAAGTTTATGGATGGGGATCACAGAACAAGATAAGAAATACTCTGAAGTTAGAATTAATGTCTGAGATAATTGTTCTTTTGTATCCAGTTTCTTAGTAGGTCTATTACCTAAGTACATTCTGCAGAGGAAATTCGTGTTCTAGCCTCACATTAAGGACTTCTCTTGCTTACCTAAGGGAGTTGGGTAGGGGCTGGTGGTCTCAGTGCATGGCAGATATGCTTTTGGAGTTAGAAGCTCTAGGAATATCTTGGATCATTTGGATAATTTACTTCAAATTCTTAGTACTCTAAAGATTTTAAGGAAATGGTTGCTGCTGCTTTTTTCTTATGGTCCATCAGAGGTACAGCTCTGGTCCTTTTCTTCTGAGTCTGTACAGGCAATCAGGTGCAGCGTGCACTGAGGAATGGGATTGGTCATGAAGTAATTGTATGGCTCTTTCAAGATTGAATATCTGTTGCAATGATTCTTTGATTTCTTGGGACATCATTCAGTGACATACATCATGCTGACTTCTTCAGTCAGCAGTTGCTATGTTTTGGACAGTGCTAAGATACGAATCCAGAAAATGAGAAGCAGTGGTAACAAGCTTGGGAGACAAACTCTGGATGGCTTAGAGCTCATCTTTCTTGGCCAGATAAAAGATTTCTTGAGCAATTTCAACTGAGCATTTGTGGCTGCTGAATGTGTAACAGGAAGTATTTTGCTCTGAATATGAAGAACATTTTTGTTTACTCTTATTTGCACACAGACTGGGGAAACAGCAAAGCTCCTCCCCTGGGAGGCAAGCATTCCCTTCCTTTTTGCACTTCACAGCTCAACATGATGACTTGGTCATGAGAAAAAGTACTGATATGCTTGTTACATCACTTTAGAATTAACTAAAAATTCCATTGCTATATAAATCTTTATTAAGATCAATGGACACCTTGTCTTGAAGATGTTAGTGGACACTCAGAAAAATTCCCATGTATTAAGTATGGAAGAGTCCTAACATAAGAAATTTTAATAGAAATTTCAGGATAAAACAAATAGTTGAAGGAAAAATCATTCACCAAGCATATAGGATGTTTGGTATTCGTGATCTGTAGTCCAGACGGTGCCCAGGATTTCTCTTCAGCATTTGAACTGGGGAAGGCTAACGTTCTTCTGTCTGCCAGAGATGTGTTACAGTCTTTGTTTGACCTTGCCTGGGGCAGGATGCTTCTTAGAGCATTAAATAACCACAACAGTTAAAACCTAGAACAGATTTCACCCAGCCTATCATAAGCACCTCAGGTTAGACAGTAGTCTAGACATCCTAGTCTCTTCTTAGAGTCTATGAACAAATTTAAGTACCCCCAGAAGGTGATTTATATCATTATAAGATATATCAGATAAATTGTCCATTGAAGAGGCCCATATTGAATCTAGAAGATCCCAAATAAACTGATTTAGCTTTGGACAGCCACATCGTAAATGCCTAAAGCCTGTGTAGTATGAATGCTGTGTTGTGTCCTTAAGTAGGGGGCATTTTAATCAGATGCTTGAATTTACTCATGGAGCTCTTAACTGCAGATTCGAATTGACCTAAGTAAGACATCCAGAAGACTGCCTACAGTGGCAATGCTTCAGTCTCAGAACATGTTTTTAATCACATGATAATCTCATGCTTTTCCAAACTGTTGGCTGACTCATTCAAAAGAAAATATTCAAATAACAGAGAACCAGACCAGTTATCCCTCTATATTTTGCAAAGATCAAACAAAACCCATTAAATTGTTACTGCTTCAAACTTTGTGCTGAAGGACCCACTGTAAAAAGCTCTGTCATTAGATCTCTGCGAGGACTTACTAGACTCTGACATGAATAATTTCATACAGAAGATGCAGCCACCAAATGGTGTTACTGTATGAAGTAAAAAGCATGGGACATTAGCTGGGGGTAAGGCTTGATGATCTCTAGAGGTTGCTTCCAGCCTCAAGGATTCTTTGATCCTGTGACAACTGCATTTTTGGCATGCATGTACATACTCCGACTGAACCACGACTTCTCCATTGTTTTGCCCGTACTATCACTATACCTTCTTTATTATCAACAACAAAACCTGAATTTGGCTTTCTAAACATTTTAAATGTGTTACTATTATGTCAAAGAGACATGTGGTAAATGGGTCTGGTATATTTGAAGGAAGCATAAGTAGCAATGATTCTCAAAATGGTGTCCTTTAGAGAGGGATCAAGTAGCCTGCCAATAGCGGAGTAACGCACAATTTTCCCACCAGATTCCAGAGGTATTATTATCACTGAGCACAGGTTAAATTGAAGGATGGTTAGAGCTGATGTAATGAAAGCAAATTCGAAGTACAGAATTGTGTATTTAAATTACCTGCCCACATGGTGTTAAAAAAAACCAATATTTATTTCTGTCATACATGTATTTAAGGGATACTTTGCAAGAATCAGTATCCAGCATTCCAGCAGCAGTGCATGGCATATGATTTTCCTTTTGATTTTAATATTGTTTTATATGGGAATCAGAATAATCATTTTTGGATTGAATAACAAAGGCAATTGCATGAAAAATAAGGTACCATATGTTATTTTGGAGGACATTTTTACTATTTTCTTTTTGTTCCTACATACACAGCTATATGCTCCATCTGAGGGTAAAGGTCCTTATTGTCGTGTAATATATTTCAATAATTTGGAATCAAACCTTGAAACTCTCTGCATGCAAAATCAAAATTGAATTTAAATATCAGAGCAGTATTTTCATTTTTCCAAGTGAGAGCATGTTGTCGTTGTTGCAATTCATTTACGTGTGAACATAATGAGTTCCACATATTTCAAGATGCGAAATTTGAAGACAGGCAGTGAGTTAGTATTCCTGCCAGGCTCTGAAAGCAGTAGTCACAGACTGACACATCTATATGCAGTAGTACTCATTCAAACAACTGTGTGCTTCTGTCTGATCTTATCCCTATAGCAATGCTTTTGGTTTCCTAAAGAAGCACTGAGTAAAGGAGGGACTGAGAAAAAAGTTGATGACAACGACTATGGAAGTTTTATTGGCTGAAATCAAAATATGAAAAATATTTTGATTGAATTTATTTCCTTTTGATCTTTTTCCTGCTTTGCCATGCTGCATTTTAGGTGAGTCAAATTGATAATTTACCTAAATAAGCAGCACTTAGTATTACCTATGATCACACAGTGCTAAAATTCAAGCTCTGTGGCTGCTTTACCCTTGCCTGAGTTTTCAAATACCGTTAGTGGAGATAAATTGTCATCATAGAAATAATTAATCAGATGATAAATGATTTGCCTTTCCACCGTGGAAATGACTGCAATGGATGTCCATCATAAATGTTATGGTATTTCTGAGATTGCTGCAGAAAAAATATCCTTTTCAACAGAATACTTAATTATTTTGACAGAGAAGCAAGTATACTCTTGGCAAAACTTGGAGCATCTGTCCTGGCATCTGTATCATTTTAAATCACAAACGTTAGATCTGTATAACAGATTGTACACAATCTACACTATACAGTTTGCCTACTGTGTGACAGTCTACCACAAACAGTTCTGCATAAACTACTGTGACTCTGTGCAGAGAAGTTACACATTCATTTTGTGAAGTCCTATTTTCTTTCCTTAGTATACGTGTTTTAGTTTCTCAGAGTGAAATTATTATTGTCATCTATTACTGTTGTCATCTATTGCAATTCATGTTAGGAATGTGGGCAGGTAAACTTGCAGAAAGAATGCGTGGGCTCAGCCAGACTCATAATGGTATGTTTGCTCTGAGTCTGCTGGATTTTTCACTAACAGACTCCTAGTAGTTTTTTTTACATCTAGCAGTTACCTTGGGATGCATATTGAAAAACTTTGCAATATCAAGTGCTTAATTAAGAGAGTAATTTGCTACAGGTCTTTTTGATCAGTTAGAAATATTTTGTAGATACATTTTAATCTTAACTTGTATGTCTATGTAAAGTTGGTATAGATATGTAAAGTTTGTCTCTATTGATGTTGCTTCATATTCACTGAATCTTTTTTAAAAAACCTATGCAGTCTCAGTGCCCATGAAAGATAAGAACTGCTATTTACACAGGCATTAACGAATCTTTCCAGAGCTTTTCTCCCTTGCATACCATTTCTCTGCCTGGGTTACAAGTGCAAAGAAAAAGTCTCAAGATAATTGCACAACTGGCAAAGAACCAAATACAGAGCCATAGCCTGATCTCGATTTCAAAACAAAGATCATCTCATTTTAATCCACTTATTGAAGTCTCATAAAATTAATCCATACTTCATTTCTCCAGTTCTTGATCATTTTCTGCTCAGCAAGACAATATTTGAAGCTATAAGCTTTTCAGGAACAGTGGCAAACAGTTCTATTTTATTTGATCTTCAAATACAAGCATAATGCATAGGGTTTGTTGTTTGGTTGTGACTTTTTTGCATTTTGTTCTACTCCTTTTCCACCTTTTCCATTGGAGAGCAAAGCATCTGTTATCTAAACAAGCCATGAACTGAAAGAGAAAGATCATACACTGACTGTATGTATTTAGACAGCAGAGTGGGTCAGCGGCATGTGAAAAATACATGACTGTTCTTTATTCTGATTTGGTTTTGGTTTTGATTTGCATTATTTCATGTTTTTTCAAGAGATATTGAGCAGGATCAAGCTCCTGTTTCCATATTATAGGACAATAATTCAAACAAAAATAACAGAGGTTTCAGCAGTTTCATTTCATACTCAGTACACGAGAAAGCTCTCGAAATATATAAAATGCCCTCATGCTTTGTAAAGGGAAACATAATCTTATGCTTCTAACAGTTCAGTTCAATGTAACACTGCCAGTTACTTGCACGTTGTTCTTGATGAAGCAATAGGTCAGGCACACAGGTATCCTCACTGCTCACACTTACGTTTTTGTCACATATGTAAGAATCTGTGCAGCAGCTGGGATAGACGTAACTTTCTCACCCCACCAGTGGCCTCTCCAAGTTAGGTCCCAGGTTCATTAGCAGTGGTAGAAGTCTTGCATTGTTCCTTTCAGTCACACAGCTACAACTGTAATTTCAACGAGTGCAAATGGCCCACACAGAGCATTATTAAATTTCCCTCTGTTTTTGTGCACAGTGGGATTGAAAAGAATGTACCTCAGAGCACAGCACAGCAGCCTTCTAAGGAAGAGTGCTTTTGCAATTGTTTGCTAAAACAATGTTCTCCTTCTGATTAAAATCTGTGCTGGAACACTTCACCATCTTGAGTGGGACTTTTCAACTGAGCAGCGGAACGAATAGAAATTCTCACTGTATTTCTTTTTTTCCTGTCTTATCTTCATCCAAATGGCGCACAGGGATTTCACTGCCATAGGCAAAAGCAGCAGTTACTATCCCATTCTCTGAAAATAGCACAGCATTGCTATTCTGAACTTGACCAAAGTAACTCAGGAAACTAGTCAAAGCTAGAACTATTTCTAAATGAAATAAACAAACATTAAAAAAAAAAAAAAAAAGCAGCAACCCAACTACTGCTTCCTTGGTGGCAGGAATATTGCTCCATCATAACGCTAGGATTTAAAGAAAAATGCAAGTACCAGTAGACTGTGGAAGCCATAAGGAATTTGCTGACAGCAGTCTCAAGAAAAAGAAGTAAAAATATCCTGAGCAGTATCTGTGGTAATTATAAACACACAGGGTAAGCTTCCCATCACTGTCAGTCTTTGCCTTGCCAGCTGACACATCTAGTTGCCATGAAGGTCTTTCCGTGTGATTTTTGTATGAAGTGTTGAGGTGTTTTCTGACCATTAACAATGGTCTCCTTGTATGCTGAGCAGGGCAGGGCATGTATTCAGTCAGCTGACAGAGTTAACCAAGATAAAGTCCTTTACAATTTCTTATGGGTTGAAGTTTGGAGGAAAAGTTCTTGTGAGATTTTATAAATTAATGTTTTTTTTCCTCAGTGTTCAATGTGAAAAGGAAAGAAAAAGAATATTGATCATAAAATCAGTAGGTGACATTTGGAGTGAAGTAGAAGCATAGAATCATAAAATCCTTAGAGTTGGAAGGGACCTTTAAGGGCCATCTGGTCCAGCTGCCCTGCAATGAACAGCATCCACAGCTCAATCAGCTCACTCAGAGTCTGGTCCCAGTCTGGCCTTGAGCATCTCCAGGGATGGGGCTTCCACCACATCTCTGGGCAACCTGTTCCAGTGCCTCACCACCCTTGCTGTAAAGGAGTTTTTGTTTATATCCAACATAAATCTCATCACTTTAAGTTTGAAACAATTTTTCCTTATCTTGTCATCTCAGACCCTGCTAAAGATTCTGCCCCCTTCTTTCTTCCAGCCCCTCTTTAGACACTGAAAGGGGGCCATCAGGTCACCTCAGAACCTTGTATTTTCCAGGCTGCACAGCCCTAGCTCTCCCAGCCTGTCCTTGTAGGAGAGGTGTTCCATTATATTCTAGCCCCTACACAATTTCCTGAAGTAGAACTTAATTCTACAATAGATAAATCTTCCAACAGTATCATACGCTCTTCACCTTTATAGAAACAGAAATTTCATTTTTTATTTCTTATTTCTTCTCTAGAACTCAGGGGCCATGAATTCAAATGGTGCAGGTGGTATCCCTCACCCTCCCTGGGAGTGAAGTAATGAGTGATGGCCAAAAGGAAAAGTGCATAAGCACCATTTAACTGTAAAAGTGTCTAACTGTGTGAGGACTGAGTGTGTAAGTGTCGTTTATTTTAGAGTCGGAAAGATGTTTAATAATGAAGTCTGGGTACTACAGTAATTGTACACCCCCATTGCTAAGGAGAGAGAACAGTCAGCAGGGTGAGGGTGAGGATGCATGCCAAGCTCTCCTACTGGTCCCACATCTATCCTAAGAGTATTCAGCAAGCAGCCAAAGTTAGCTTGCAAGTTAGCTGGGGACAAGTGCTTTCCTTGCCCACAGCATGTCTCTCATCTCCACACACTAAAAGGAATCCTGTGTTTGGCACCAGCGTGCCAGGAATATGGAATCACTGCCTTCTGCTCATTCTCAGCCCATTTCAGTGCCAACTAGAGCAGAATTCAGCCAACAGAATTTAGATTTTGGAAAGTAAGCATTAAGTCAGAGGTTTTCCTCCATGCTCCAACAATATGTATTTTTAATAAAGTGGGGCTTTTAGTTAGTTTGGTTTTTAATTTTGCCCCAGTGATTAGCAGAAGCTTTTACCTACAGGATCTCAGGAACTCTGTTTGACCTCAGTTAATGCTTTGAGGAACTAAGCTAATAGGAGCCTAAGACATTACTTTACCGTCACAGGAATATATATATATTACTAACATGTGCTTTGCTAAAATGATCTTGGAACAATTTCTGCGTGCCTTTGTGTGTCCTCTTGGATCATTACTGCCATTCTTTCTGTGCTGGCATTCCAGAGTTGCTGATTCACAGACTGCATCTGGTTCTGTATCGTTCTTTCCAACTCAACACTTGAACACTTGACTTGCTACAGTGATTGTCCTCTATGACTAACATTTTTGTTTCAACATCCTGTGTGTCATAAAAACATTTCTGCAAGGCTCTTTCTCGTTGCATTTGATTAGACTATTTCATTTATTGAAAATGAAGCATTTTATTTCTTACTTACCTTTTTCTCTAACTTTCTTCTCCATTTTGCAGGACCTCAGGAGGCACAGAGAAGGTGAAGTCTTTCTACAAGGAGTGATCAGGCCCAGGATCAGGTCGTAGCTCTGTAAGCTGGGGTTGCTGATAGCAAACCTGAGACAATATGTGAGGTCAGAAAACAGATGAGATTTCTACCTAATTTGTAGGCTATTAAGAGGCCTGGGGTAGTAACTGTGTTTCACTAAATGCATGTTAGGGAGGATGCCTCTTGACCTTCTTCAAATTCCTCTACTTAAGTACATGAAAAATGAAATGACTTGCCATCCTAGGGAGCTCATTTCCTTTTCGTCAAAAGTGGTTAAGATTCTGGCCTACTAAAATCAGTGAAGATTTGCAAGTATCTCAGCAGATCTAGGATTGCTTCCAAGAAAAATGTATTACTTGCCTTAACTAATGCTGACTTGTTTATTTTTCCTCTGCAGCAAATTCTGTGAGAGATCCTCCTTAAGGAAACGAACGAATGAACAAAAAACCCAACAAAACAGTTGGGTGTGAGTAACTTTAATAGAGCGATTTTTCCTCCACCAAAATGTTCAATGTGGGTAGCAGCTGTGCAGCCTTCTTCATCACAGCTCTTCCAGCTTTGGTAGGTAGAAATTCCCAAGGGTGGGATGTGAATTTGATCTCCTCAGCCTTTCTATAATTTTGTTTTCCATTGAAACTTAGTTACACTCCAGTGTGGCGGTGCATTTGGTGATAAAAGCATGGTGCTCAGAGAATAGGATGGTCAACTTTGTCAGCCATTTCAGTAAGTAACTGAGCTTTCAGTGATTTACAAAGTCTGAGTGCTGGCTGTTTTCCAAAAGCTAAAACTAGCAGTCTTTCCAGTGCCCCATCTATAAGCTGACTCAGAAACATACCATCACTGACTATAACAGGAGGCATTTTATATTCTGAATGGATGGAAATGGACCAGGCACTGGCTGTAATGGATTTTAACAGAAACATAAGCATGCAACAAATCCAGGATCAAAAGGGTCCTCAGTTTCTTCAATTCAAATGTTGTCAGCTGCTCTCAGTTTGCAGTGAGCTTTGCAATGCCATCTTTTTTTTTACTCCAAACCAACTTTCTTGAAGTTTGACAGTTCCACGACAACTTTCACGTTAGGAATTTTCTTGCTAACAAGCATGTCTCAAGTCTGAAAAACACGGTGTGACTTTGCTGTCTCAGGGTCAAAGAGCACAGTTTGTGGATCTTTTATTTGTTATCAGCCTCTCATGATTTTTTTTCATTGCTTGAGTTCACAGTCCAAGAGCTGATCTGATGGCTCACATCGCAGCCAGGGTGACCGGACAGGCATATCTACAGGGGCTCACATGCCAAAGCTGGATTTCTAGTGGGTCTCAGCCAGCTAATCTGAAGTTAGCTGAGAAGTCTGCACTGCACTGCAGACAGTCCCTGCGGTAGCTGAGTTTCTCAAGTGGACATGCACAGCCTTTCCTTATGTACAAGACGGAGTGGGAACTTCATCCTTCTAGACAGCGTCCCGGGTCTGGATGCCACAGGAAACTTGATGATTTCCAATGCCAGCATCTCCTTGTGAAATTCATCCTGAATGTTTCCAATCTAAATTATTTAAAGTGATAGTGGCATTACAGCCAAAAATAATGTCTCTATCAGCAGATAGAGCTGAGCTGAGGTCACAGAAATCCCATTTGTCATATCCCAAATAAAAGCTTTCATGCTGCAAACAAAAAATAGAACATGGGATATTTCAGCAGCACTGAAAACAGTTTAGTTTAGTGCTGGCTATTACTAGCAAGACAGCTGTGCTTTCTGAACATAAACTAACTTACACAATTCAGCTTCTCATGGTGTGATAGATGCTACCAAACAATGGAGCTTCCTTGCCAGCCAGCACAAAGTCAGTCTGCTGGCAGAAACTCAGTTCCAGTTCAAGTCTGAACTGTGTTCTGAATATTTTTTCTCATAATTTAGTGCTTTTCTGCATGGAATTCACATTCATCAACTTCCTCTGAAGTCTTCTCAAAGCTCAGAGCTGGTCAAACATCCGTGCTTACAGTGAGTTGCTAGAAATTTGTACCAGGAAACTGGATGGGTAGGACAAAGAACAGCAAAGTGAATCCAAAATGGCTAGTAAAGAGAGGGGTAAAAGCCAAATTAAGAGAGAGAGCTTCTGAGTTCCAAACATGCCATTACTAGAAATCCTCTAATAGTTATGATATTTGTATTTTGAAGATGCTTGAGGAAAAAAAGTAAATAAATGGAGATAGCTACCAAGTCAATGTAAGAATATATAGTAAGCCATATGAGGAAGGCCACTAAGTCCAGTGGCATGGATGTAATTCACTTCAAGGCACTGTGCCAATTTATGCCCTAATCTCTGCCAGAGTATTTTTGGGCCTGGTCTCTGTGGTTGTTGATTAATCTGTCTTCTTCCATCTCCCTGCAAGGGAGTATTTAGCCCAAGGAGACATATGAAACTGAGCAAGAATTTATTTCAGGGAGTGGGCTTAATGTTCCTGACAAGATGGAAAGTTACCAGCTGGGTTACCTTCTGCATCTAGCCCACATCAAATATTTTTATCTTAATGTCTATTAGACCAAGCATAGATGAAAGGTAGATTTTTTAACTTTCCTTAAAGCTGTAGCAATTGAGAAAGAGGCCATATGTTGAGTCGTATTTCATATTGAAGCAGTCTGTATCTAAAAAGGCACAAAGCCTTGACAGGTTTCTAGTATGCTAGTGAGTATAATTTTAATGCCATTTTTATAGCAATAATTTCATTCTTGAAGGCTGGTTGTTCAGCTGATCTGGTTGGCCTGGTTATATTATAGGATATGGGATGTCTCCCTGAAACTTACAGGTTAAATGTAGAAGTCTTGTTAGAAAGGGTAGGATCTAAAGACATTTATGGCTTCCAACCACATTGTTCCTGCTGCTGTGGAATGACTGTGAGTGCAGCGTTTTGAAACAGCCGTGCAAGACCTTGCAGAATAATCTGTGCTGGGATTATCAGAGCAGCAGTGTAAGGTGCCTAAGTGTTAATAAATGTTTTTGAATTCTTATTACAAATTCAGAACAAAGTGGGTCTTAGCCCCAATTAGATTATTTTGTTTCCTTTTACTCCAATATTAGATAGAGCTTCTTAGCATATTATTTTGCTTATTGTTTAGTCATCTTGCTTGCCTCTGTAAATCTCTTCTGAGACCATATGGAGGATTTTCTCTGGGGAATGCCATAGAATAATACCTTGTCACTCTGACTTACAAGGTGTGAAAGTAAGCACTGCACCCCTGCCATATCATTTTTGTCATCACTTGATTTAGTCCATGGGAAGGCTTTTTTGAGGCCATCACCAAGGAGGTATCTTCATAGCTGTATGCAGTGTATGTGACACAACTTTTCAGTGCCATTACTTACGTAAAACCTTTTTTTTACCACAGCAAAGGCGCGAGCTTACTTCAGTATCATTAAATTTGAGGTGGAAAATCAAAATGCAGCTCCCAGTCGAAACTGAACTTTTACTACAATGGAGCATGGGTGATACATCCTGTGTTGGCATTGTTAAAAACCTAATCTTCAGTGCAGAGTTTTGAAGAACCGTATTTTTTTTTCAGGATTGAGATCGTATCATGTACCAAGCCATTTAGTTTTCATCTGTCTGCTTACAGAGCTCTAAATGAATTGCAGTTATACTGATTGGTTTCGTGAGAATGATGATCCTTGTCAGGATCTGGCTTGAGACCAGCACTTTAATGTAACCAAAAAACTAAAAGATGTCCTTTGTTAAGCTATGGTCTGTGCTGCAAACAGACAGATGTCCTTAAGGTAAATCTCTGTATGCAATTGAAATGCTTTTCAGCCCTCAGAAGTCTTTGGACCAGACATCTTAACTATACTGATATTGTGTATGTTGAAAGAAACAAAAAGATAAAGTAGAAGGGCAATAGGCAGCGTGGAACAGCTGACAAAGCTGGAGGAGCGGCAGGGAAGGCAAAAAGAGTCAGTGATTAGCAAGCAGCTCGGGAAGGCAGATCTATGAACCATGAACCAGCAGAGAAACAAACAGTTTGATAAGTTGGAAAAAAAAATGCATGAAAGTGGGTTTAGCTGATGACAACTGATGGCTGTCACCAGCCAGCCAGGCATTGCTCTAAAGCACGAGGAAGAGCAGCCTGCCAAAGTGCTTATCCCAGCCTCTTGCCAAAATCTGTGCTCTAACAGGAAGAACATTGGCGCCAAGGAAACTGCAATAGAGGCTGTTTATTTTCATTCTCAAGGTTTGTTAAATGTTTAGCTACATCCATCTCTGTAACCTGGGGCAGTCATCTTCTCCTACCCGCTTACACACAACCTGTAAGCAGTGACACAAGCCTTCTGTGGAAAGAACTCTGAATTCCTTCAAGGCTGCTGGCTATGACTGAGGGACAGTGCTTATCGTGGGCGTCAAGGCCAGACTAATGCTCACCCACACAAGCACAGAAGTATGTGCTGGTGCAGTAGTTATCAGGGACACTGTGGCTACGGTAGTGCCTACCTACACAAACATGCAAAAAGTATTTGCTAATATAGCAGCCTCCTCCAGCCAGCTCATTCTAATGAGGAAGCTTATGAAGAAATGAAGAATGGGATATATGATGGGCACATTAATGTCCTTCCTGAGCCTTAGCATGTACTATATTTTCCAACATACAAATCATACTGATAATGTCTAGTGCACAAGCACACAAAACTTGAGAAGCTTTTCTTCTACATTTTTTCACGTTGATCAGATTGCCAACCAAATACTAAAACACACTGCCCATTGCAACTCCATGAGGCAATCTCTTATGCCAAAACAACAGCTATTGTAAACATTCAAAAATTTTACTATATCAGGCACTTTTTGAAGCTGAAACTTATGCCTGTTGTACTGATGGTATCAATGTACCACAAGCTAAATAAAGAACTTTTAAACTCACATGATGCCAACTTCACATTTCCCTATGCTTTATTATCTCTAGTCTGATTTTGATGTGGCTGGTTTAATTTATCTGTGTATATACATACTTATCGAGATAGGATTATTGCACTGAGATATGCAAATGTAAAACAGAAAGCACTTTCAAGCTGTATGAAATACACATCTGTAATACTAATACCACTCGTGAGACGATGCTATCTTTATAGTTAGAAAATATGGTTAAACAGGAGGGTGTATTTGATGATTTTATCCCATTTTATCCATCACCTCAGATATATAAATAACAACAATAACAAAAAAATACAATTGTTACTTTTTTTTCTCAAATTCTTCAATGATAAAAGTAGAATTTATCCTGGAAACTGAATAAAATACAAGGCCAGTTTAGAAAACATTTCTAGCAGAGTTTCAAGAAGCAGCAGTGCTGGCTGTTGGTAGTATGTTCGTTGTTCTGCAGACAGTGGTAACTTAGTGCAATAATTTTCTCTACTGTTGATGTGGATGAAGGAATGAGAGCCGTGATCCTGGTCCATTTGTGCATGTGACATTATCTCCATCTTGTATGGAGATTAACCATTTTATTGGGCACCAAGTTTTGGTCTGATCACAGACCTTGTGCTCATTCTTCTTTTCCACTGCATCAGCTAGGGGCAGACTGTTAAGATTTTAGATACTATATTACATGAATTTTGAAATTTGCTTTAAAATCCTATCAATGTTGCTTGCAGATAATGTTTTCAAAGGCATCTCAGAGGAGCTGGCTCTCACATACAAAGTTTCAGTGAAAAACACACTGCTGAAAGTAGTACGTGAAATTAGTTTCTGTAATTGTGACCAAAGTGACTTTGATTCGGTGACTGAGAAATCTTCTCTTCTGACTCCAGGAGGAAGCCTTTGATTTCTCTGCACCCACCACCACCTGCAACAGCACTGTGGGTCCTTCCGCCTCCCTGAGCCGATCCTTCCATCTCCAGAGGTACTGCAGTTGGTTCCTTCTCAACTGGTAATTACACACAGAGACTTAGCAAACGTATTATTTCCCAAGATGGTATGTTTATCTTGTGAGGATGTGAAAGGAGGAAAGAGGGGAACAGTTTTTCTGTGCAGTCTATTGCCATCCACTGAAGAGATTTCCCTGAAATGAAAATGAACCCTCCGCCAGGTCAGTATTTCCTTTGCATGTTGCACTCAGGTGCATGTCACAGAGAGTCTCCATCCAAACAAAACGTATTTGTTAAAATAGCTCAGAGATTATATGGTCATTAGGACTGTAAACATAAGAAAATATCTAGGCCTGTACAGAAACTTCAAGTTTTAGCGCTGATTTAATTTCACTGAATGTTTAATCATTTATAGAGAAAGCCCAATATTTGACCCCTTAAGCTGAGAATACTAAATATTGACTTCCTAGTTTGATATAATTAAAATATATATTGTTTTTCAAACGCTATTAAAATGGCCTTTCATTTTTGCAGTCATAAGAATTAGTTTGGGAAGTCATTTGTTCAAAGCTTCAGATTCACCTGAATAAAAAACTAAATTTATCCCCTATGCTTTAATGAACCTGACTAAAGCATGCTACAAGGATGTGAGCTTCTGGTCCATAATTTCACTAGCAGACTGTACCCTCTATAATGGACAGGCTGATCTGTTATTCCTAATAGTCTGTTTTTTATGTTCTGTGGTGAAACAAATTACACAACCATGATTCAAGCACAACACAGTAAAAGACAAGGCCAAAATAAAAGCAGTGATGGAGCCATTCCTGAACTAAGAACATTCTGAATTACTAAGGGATGGAAGACTTTGGCAGCTAGATGGGTAAGGCAAGCTCAGTAATTGTCTAAAGGAGCCTGAAGACATATCAGAATGAATTCAGTAGAAGTCATGTAGCATCAGATACTGATTTTATTTTATTGTATACCAACTACTCCTGTTTTTAGAATGTAAACTTCCTTCCCTCAGATACCTGATGGGGAGAATTTTCACAAAGGTGAAAAAGTCTTATTCTTTTCTTGAGTAAGCCTTATATTTTATGAGATTATGCAATTGATACAATTATAGTAGAATACAGTGGGTTTTATCCAGAGGCCATTACCTTATTTCTCATTGCTTGAACATTTTGCTTACATTTCCTTTCTGAAATCCATTGACAGTTCAGGGCAGTAACTCACAGAAAAAGAATTGGTACCACACATAACCAGGCTCTAAACTACAGCATTTGTCTAGCAGTAACACAGTGTAGTATTTGGCACACACCTTTATCATAGGCATTACCAAAAGCACACCACAAAGTTATGTTGAAAGGCTTTTCCTAAATAAGGATTAAAAGGCAAAATACCTTGAAATGCCTCTCCTACACGTATCTGAAGATAATCCACAGCATAATCTGTCATGGCATGCAACTGAAATCCACTAAACCCATAGGCAGAGAGTCCTCAGCAGGACACAGCTCCCTCCTGCTGCAGGCACTGCTTGGTTCTGCCGCAGGGTGGAAAGCTTGCCCTGCCTCCCTCCCTTCCTCCTTAAGTCCTCAAGGGAAGGGCGGGTGTCTGCCAAGGGGGGAGGGAAGGAATATGAAATGAGCAAGGAATCCAGCTATTACTGTAGAAACAAGTGCAGTTTTAAGAAAAAATCAATTAATGCATAAAAGTTTAATGGTTGGAAATGTGTCAGTTTTTCCAATCTCTTCATGTTACTCTACATATGGGGGTACATTGCCTAGCACTTTCGAGAGAATAATAAAAATGACTCCAAAAAAACAGGTGGAAATAAGACCAAAAAATTAAGGCAAACTGAAATGAGGCAATACAGGGCAGCAGCGACAGGCTGAAAACATGAATTGTAATGCAGTATCACCCTCTGTGCCACTCTGCCATTAGATGTACCAGGAAATGTTGTTAGAATGGAACAGAACAGAATTTATGGCTGCGAGTCAGTTTGCCCTCAAGTTCTTTTACTCTGTTGTTCTGCCAGTAGTTACAGGACACCTTGTCCTGCCCCAGCGGCAGCTACTCATGCCACGCTTCAGGCACTTCTCTCGTTGGCCTCTCTGGCCTTGAATAGCGTGAATTAGCTTGTGGCCAGAAACTCTTCTCCTATCAGTTTGTCATTAGCCCCTATGTCATACAGCTAGGAAGGCATGGCAGGAGAGACTGCTAACAGAGACATCATCAGAACTAGTATGAACAAAGCACAGAAGGCTTTAGCAGGAGGAATTCTGCATCCCCAAAGTTGTGTCCTGTCATTTTTTTCTGTGGCTAGTACTTGTTTTCTGATAGGTTGAGATACAATTCATGATTTTTGACAGAGGAAATAAACACAAGCTGTATGTTGTTTATCATCTGACATTGCTGAAAACTATACAGCCAGAAAGACTTGAAGTGGTAACCAAACTGCGAAATGGGAGCTTAACAGTCCCAAAATGGATTTTAATGGAACGTTTGTGTAGTCATCCAAACTGTTTCCTATTTTTGTTTAGAATTTTGACTCTTTTAAATCCTGCTTGGGTAGCTATTTGTATTTCTCCTATGTTTACGTTCCTGGCAGCAATAGGCTTATGTCTTAGGATGCTGGGTGGTCTATGTAAACATTTCTGTGCCACTAACACCTCCTACTTCCAGAGAGCTCACGAAATGCTGGAATATCAAGTTAGCAATTATAAACCTGCTAATGGAGCTCTTGGACTGGATGATTTTCAGAGGTCCCTTCCATCCCCTACAGTTCTGTGATTCTGTAATCGCAACAGAGGATTTACTTTCCTTAGCCCAGCAAAGTTCAGCTCCTTGTGCTTCCTCTGCAGCCAAGAAGAAATTTCTATAGTGCGATTCAGAGCAGAAACCAAAGATTTAAAGCTAAGATGTAAGTGCTGATTATGATTCTACAGAGTAGGTCTGACTACAGGGGGGCTCAAGACACAGCATTCTTAGGCTGCTGATGTCCTCATTTTCTATGCCAGGATTTTTTTTCTATTTAAGAAAAGGAATTCCAACAAATCAAAACAAATATCAGT
The DNA here is from genome assembly GCF_019232065.1 of Centrocercus urophasianus. Taxonomy (NCBI): domain Eukaryota; kingdom Metazoa; phylum Chordata; class Aves; order Galliformes; family Phasianidae; genus Centrocercus; species Centrocercus urophasianus. Next base: position 33,960,094 of record NW_024884711.1, read on the forward strand.
CATTATAAGGGAAAGGGAGGGGAGAGAACAAGAGGAGAAAGTTGCTGATCTCATGCTTCCCTGCCGAGAAAATGAGGAAAGGGTGGAGAATGGCCTGGATACCTGATTATCTTGTAAGATAGGATGGGAACAATGAGGCGTCTGGTTTGAGCCTGAGCAGAGCACTTTCATTTTGGCACTTCAACAAACGGCTGGCAGCATTTTCTTTTTTAATGTCAACATTATGTGCACAACTTCAAGGTAAGCTTTCCAACTCTCTCAAGTTAATTGATACATCAGGAATTCTGTACTGGAACATCATGTCCTGAATGATGAATAAGAAATATTGCAAATATATACGTTGCCTTGGAGGAGGATCTAGAAAAGTCCAACTGCATTCCAAAAGTGTTGGGCAGAAACTGATGAATTCACTGCAGTTATTTCCTTTAGTGTGTGCCTCAGACTGATTTAACAGTGGGATTATGTCCTCTGCCATAGTTTTGATGAGTAAATCATAGAATCATAGAATGGCTCGGGTTGGAATGGACCTCAAAGGTCACCAAGTTCCAACCCCCTGACACAGGCAGGGCTGCCAGTCCCTGGATAAAGTACTACATCAGATTGCCCAGAAAATACAATCCTGTCTCCTAAGTTGGATCAGCTTTCATCTCATGTGAACTTACCTTTTGGTGACTGGTTGTATATTTTTATACAAAAGAAGAAAGTGCTTTTTGCTCTGAACATAGAGTTGTCTGTTGCAATATAGCCTCAAGGCTTCAAAGTGGAGGGTTTTGTATCTGATACAAGAGATTGTTGGTACAGAGACAGATTCTACTGATCACTTGGAGCAAATAAATGTTACTTACCAGTAGCTGTTGCTCTTGGGATACATACAATACATCCTGCATGTATCCTAATGCTGCAGATGAACATCCACCTGTGATGCAGGTATCACAGACTCTAGGCACACATCATCTTCTACCTCACAGGTACACTCAGCCCCTGCTTTTCTCGTGGCCATACAGGATGAAGTGATGCTGTCTCAGCCAGCATCTGCTCAGTGAGGAGTGGGGCACAATCAGTGAATGCTCAGACATCACAGAATTTCAAATGTTTAAATAAAAAGACAAGAGAAATGTCTTATCAGAGCCAGTCTGGCCTCCAGCTGCCACTCCAGATCAATGCAGTTCTGCTGTAGGTTATCCCATCAGTCAGTCTGGTGGAGATTTTATTGGGAATGTGGAGTGTGTCACATGGGACAAAATGTCCTGTTTGATCAGCCAAAGCAAGCAACTTAGTGACAATTACTGACTAACTACTACGTAATGCATTGTGTCGGGTTTTTTGGTGGTGGTGTTTTTTTTCTTTCCTTAAAATACGCTGTCTGTCAAAACTATCTGGAGTAAAAACAGATGCTGGCTGTGTTCAGTGCAAGTGTCCTGACCGAAAGGGGAACCCATTGCTGTGCCCTTCTCCTTCAACATCTCCTGGCCTTAGAAGTCTTCAGAGGCTCATTAGAGCTCCTGAGTTACCAACTGTGTCCCCAGAAATAGCAGTTTTCTGCTGCACGAACCTTAAGAAGGTCTGCTCTGCACCTCTATGGGGTACTGCTGCAGTTTATCTAACCCAAGGCTTGTAAGGCCCTCCATAACTGCACTTTTATAATCAGACTCTTCCTGTGCACAATGAGTGGGTGGAACTGCAAATAAGAGCTGCTGTCATACTGAAGTTCAAAATGACAAGGTTTCTTTCTTGCCTAGGCAGCACTGACCTCACACAGCACTGCCGTGAGACAGAAGACTGAGAGCTGCCAAGGACAGCCGAGGGTTTTGTGCTGTGGGGGTGTAGCTCCAATTCGCGTTCTGTGTCTCAGCGCTGTGCTACTTGATTGTAGCTGTAGCTGCTTGATTGTACTTCACTCTGGGAAATCAAAACTGACTTCATCACATCCAGTCAAATCAATCAGATCTTAAATTCAGTGCTTGAAACCTGGAGCACTTCCTGTGTTTCAGCAACACTTTCTAGGTTTTAGTGTCAATTAATTTTATCATGTGAGCAATAACACTACATTCATTTTACCAAAAATGCGCCAGAGATAAGGAAATAATTCAGCTCTATAAATGGAAATCTTGCGGTGCCTTCAGCTGAACCTCAGAAGATCCTGACTCCCATTCATTGCTTCCATTTACTTCATTCCAGTTCTTCACTTTGTGCAGCTTTACGTTCAGGCACAAAATAAATAAGGTGGAGAGATGGTGACAGCTGTGTTTGTTTATAAGCAGCATAAGCAGATGTAGCAGCTCTGTGGGGGAGGACACCAAGCACAGGAGAGAAGTGTTGCGAGGAGCCCTGTATGGATGGCTGTGTGCTCACCTAGCAGCGTAACTGCGCCTCCTCGGTCTCTGTTAGCAGTGCTTCTATGGCATGATGTTATTTGATGCGATTTGAAGAGCAATCTTTCAGGGAAAACGTTTCCTAAGGGAACTCTGAGCCATGCTAGCAAAGGAAATGCTGCTCCTCGGTGAGAGCGCTCCTGCCGGTTAGCCGGTAAAATAATATCCTCCGGAAGGAGCCGCTGCTGTGCTGCGTGCTGGGCTTCAGGCTGAACGCCTCAGCGGCCTGCAGCTCAGCGCTGCTGGGCTCCCAGAGAGGGCGAATGGCAGCGGCTGGTGAGCTCTGGGCTCAGTGGGGAGCCGTGGTCTGGCAAGGCGTGCTGCTCCTCAGAAGGAGGAAGGTTTGGGAATCTCTGGGCCCTAAACAAAAATGGTTCATCTTGCTGAAAGCTTCAGTTCTTAGTGAAATCAAATGCAGTAAAAGCCTTCCTGAAACAGAAGCGTGATTTTGTTCAGCCGACAAAGGGCAGCTCCTGCCTCAGTGTGGCTGTTCCTGCTCACAGTGAGCCAGGACCACTTCCTCCCCCAGCATTAAGCCCAATGGCATTGGGAGCACAGTCCTTAAACTGTAAAAACTCTGAAACTAAACAAATCAGAACTGATACCAGCAAATGTATAATCTGTGCTGGGTTCAAGCCCTATTTAACTTTTACCAGTGTTTGCTATGAGAGTGCTTGTAGTCAAGATCAGCCTTAAGAACACAACAGGAATCTATAAAATGTCTTAAGAGCTCTTATTTGTGTGTAAATATATGCTAAAGAAACTAGATTTGATTGTGTTGCTTTCAAAGTAATTAATTTTTAACCTGTCTTCATGCAGTGTAGACAGCTTATTTTTCGGACATTTGTATCAATTTTTGAAATTCTATATATGATGTGAAGGCAGGCAACAACCTGGTATAATTTCCTTTTGTTTCTCTTGTACAGCTCACGCATGATGTTTCCGTGGCAGAGGATAACTTTGTCCTATAGTAGCTACCTAAAGAGTATTGACAAAAAATGAAACCAACAGTTTTGATTACTGAAGCTCAACATCAGGGTATGTAAGTTAATTGCTATTAATGAATAGCAACTTGATCAGGAAGCGCCCTGGCTTCACCCGCTGTTACCACACAGCGGTAAGCTGGCACGCTGGTAAGCAGTACTGCTTCTGCTTTCTCAAAAATAAGAGTTTAAGGAAACTCAGCAGAGAATGATATCTGTTCAGAGTTGTGTCAGTAGATCCTGAAGCCAAGAGAAATATCCCAGAATGGAAGAGATGAGAAAAGGCCCCTGGAAGCCCAATCCCTGTTTGGGCAGAGCTTTCTGGCGCAGGCTGCCCAGGCCCACACCCAGGTGGCTTCTGACTGCTTTCAAGGAGGGAACCCCACAGCCTCTGGGCAGCCCGTGCCAGGGTGGAGTCACCCTAATTCTGGAGTATTTTCTGATTTCAGACTGAACCTCCCGTGTTTCCATTCATGCCCATCGCCTCTGGTGCAGGCACGGGGCTCCAGGTTCCGCTGCACTACGTGTGCCAGAGGACCGCCCCTCAATCTTTACCTTTTCCTTTTAAGGAACAGCCAGTCTTGATGCAAACGTTTCTAGGAATCACAGTCCCTCAGGCTTTTGGTAATGCTAAGCTTAAATGAGCATACCTGGCCAATGACACATTTACCTGGCAGTTTGAAAGGCTCCCTGTTATCCTGCTGTTGTTCTCCTTGTAGGCACTTGGTGACAGTGCTCAGGCCGTGGCACGTGGAATGAATCAGGCTGGGCTGCAGGGCTCTCACCATGGGGTGTGTTTGTGACTCTTGTGCGTTCACACAGCTCTTCTCAGAATCCTTCAGAGCACAGCACTACCACTGGTGGCTCTGGTGGCATCTGCTGAACCGGTTGGTGCCAAACACTGCTGCAGGGCCCTTACAGCTACTTGAGAGAGAAACCCTTACTCATGTGAACAGACTCACAGGAAGCACCTGCAGGTCCCCATGGCCACGAATGTTCCTCTGGTAACGAAGACACTGCGTACCTCCCTGTGAGCACACTGCTGCCACTCATACTGCCTGCTGAGCATTGGCAGGAAGCCTTGGGGGTGAGCTTGGTCTGCTCTAGGTGAAATCTAAGAATTGGTTTGGTGTGAGTAGAGTCACAACTGCCATTCCTAACATCCGCCTATGGAAATAGTTTCAGCTTTCCTTCTAGACCTTCTGAGACTTCTTGCTATCATTTGTTATCCAAACTGTTATCCAAGCCACAGGTCCTGTCTACAAGCGGCTCCCAATTACAAGCTAAGCTGAGGTGAGTGGGGAAGGCCCAACCTGCCTTGTGGATGCTCAAAGGGACACCAGCAGTGCCAGCGGAGGTACGCATCTATGATTGCTTCAGACTATGTCAACTGCAGGCTGACATGCTCTTCTGGCTTCATCAAGCTATGAACAGCCCCAGAGCAGCTGTACAGCTGCGCACTGTTTGCTCTTCAGCTAGATTTTGGAAGGATGTGCTTTTTATTAACAAACAAGCAAACAAAAAAGATGTAATCAGCCTGCAGTAAGACTGCAGAGTGCCTGTCTGCCACAGGCAGGGATTCAGAGGACCAGTGGTCCATGCTCAGGCCAAACAAAATCTGTACGCAAACACTCAGGCATGCTTACGCTGTGCATCAGAAAATTATAAAAGCAGCAGCATTTTGGTAGCTTTGACTAAGCTCTGATTTTATTTGTAGCTTCTGCCCATCATGCCCATGACTACACCTCATAACAGCTGATGCAGCTCCAGCCACATTTCAGGCACACGCACAGCTTACAAAGAGAATGGGATTTGCTCTCACTGTCCCTGTCCAGCTTCAATATGGGAATTCTGCCCAATTGAAAAGCAGGCAGCAATTTCTTTCAGCACACTGAGGGTACGATTCTTCCAGGAAAAGTGTTCCAATATGACAAGAAGAGACACTGCAAAAGTTCTAACAGAATTGTGGATGTGGGTGTTTTCCTCTTACATTTGTTAGATGGGGCCCTGAGAGCATCGAGCAGCCCACCTATCCCAAGTGGAAAGGGAAGAGCACTTAATGCTCAGATATATTCTCTATTTATTGGAAAATAGCACTAGTTATAATCAAGTTCCTAGCACAAAGGACTCAACAAGGAACCATAATTCCCGGTTTGCACAGTTTGGGTGTTTTGTTTTCGACTGCCACCTAATGGTGAGCAAGAAACCCATTTCTCAGGTTATCCTGCCTGCTGCTGTCATTGGCACCTCAGCACCCCCAGCTGCAGGTACCAGCACACAGCACCGGACAGGATTCT